>NC_091828.1:78310000-78632500 GCF_038994185.2 Dermacentor albipictus
GGTTCTCTGAAGTGTTCCTGCCACTGTGTCTGGTAGTTCCACTCATTTAATTTGCGCTGTGCCACAGCGAGTCAGTGAACAAGTCTGGTCTTGTTTGCAGCATTATTTATTACATCATCTTGCCTGAACATAATAGTGCATCACTGTTCTTGCTCTAGGTCTGATTTCTTCCTATCATTAGGAGTATCTATGCTTGAAAGTGGTGGCAGAATGTCACAGCAGGTCATCGACATAGCCTGCAGCTTGGGCTAAATGTGCATATTGCTGTTGATAGATTCTTGTAGATAGGCCACACCATGGCATAACATGGCACAAGTGCATTTGGCAGTTGGTTCTGTTGAAATCCTTCACTGCTCCTTTGATTTAAAGGCCACTAATGCTGCACTGTTGCTGCTTATGTGATGTAAACTGCATTGGAGCAGCATAGCAAAAATTTATGCATAGGGGGCAGTTTAGTAGCCAAACTTCCCATGCTAGCTGTAGTAGCTGGATTTTGTTTCCGCAGGCCGTCTTCTTTTGCAGCTCTTAGAGTCGGACGAATCTAAGATAGAGTGGTAATATGCACAAATTCATTCCTGTTCTTTTATGTTTTGTCCTCAATGAAGGCAGCATGTTGTGTGAAAGTGTTCTGTTATATAAGATTATCGCAGTAAAGGTTTATTATGCATCTAAATGTACATATATGTACAAACTGTGGAGGAGCTGTGCCTTTGTATTCAGCTTTATAGTGTGCCAGTGGTTGCACGAGCAACTTATGCAACATCCTGTCGTATGTGGCAGCTTTTGTTGTGAAGTTGAAATCTTGTCAAATAAAAGTGTCATGTACGGATCCATAGTTACGACTTGTGGCAGGGCAACTGTCGTGATGACCGGTTTGCTTTGTTGTGGCAGCAACTGCAACAGCATATTGGCGTCCGACTATTTGTGCATCATTCCGCACAACAGGTGGATCGGTGAGTGTCTATGGATTGAATATTTATGGGGAAAAAAAAAGCCGGCCGTGTGGTAAATTTATACGAAACTGTAACTTAACCACACTATACAAGTAACATATGAAACATGGCATACATGACATGTTTCCGGCACTTGCAATGTTTCTTGGGTTCATGTAGCCAGCAAAAGCATAGCGTTTGAATCGTAGGAGTACTTCTTGTTGAACTAGTTAGTGATGCAGAGCTATTAGAAGTATAGCACGAATTAGCAACACAAAGAGGAAGGAGAAGATGAGTGCCGTCCTGTTTCCTTCCTCTGTGTGTCAATTATTGCTCCGCTTCTAATAAATTGCCTTTTAGATTCATTTCGGTAAGCTAGAGAGAGCCAACAAATGGCACAGATGCTATGCTGAGAGGAATTATCCTCTCGTAATTGTAACGCCATGCTCATCTCTTTATTGTGTTTTATTGTTTTTCCAGAAATCAATTTTTCGCAAGAGGCATTGTCTAAAACAGGCATCTACGACATTTTTGGCTCCGGCAATTGCATCCGGTACATTCAGCCTGCGAAAGCATAGCCCTTAAGAGTGTCCTTTTAAATTCAAAGGGCGTTGCTTTATGGGTCATTAATTTGGACACCACCTATACAGCCAGTCTGCATTTACCACAGAGGAAGGAAAAAGGAGAGAGCATTATGTCACGCAGCCAGCCTTGGCAAGCAAACGCTCCATGAAGCCAGTCCCTTTGCACAGTGGCGGCCGAACACATACGTGATCTCTCGCGTCGGGATAAGAATCTAGATTTGCTGAGATGTTTGGTTCCCAGAAGCTATGCAAGTAGATTATATTAAGGTGAAAGCCTTAAATGCCTCATCAGACGGTGGCCTTGAAAACGCGGCGTGTGGTAAAAAAAAAAAAGTGAACTCGCTTTGCGCAAAGTGTGTGCTAGTGCCATTGCTCGCGCGTTCGTCGTCGTGGTCTTTCACAGCAGGCTCTGATGCCGCTCATAATGCCAGCGTTCCCATACTGCCCCTCGTGCCATTGCCTATTGCTCTAGCATTGGGCGTTGTCTTCTTCCACAGCTGGCTCCGACGCTGCTCATCATACCAGCGTTCCCATACACTGCCCCTCACTCCATTGCATGCCATTGCTCTCGCGTTCGTCGTCTTCTTGCACAGCTGGCTCCGATGTTGCTCATCATGCCAGCGTTCCCATACACTGCCCCTCGCTCCATTTCATGTTATTGCTTTCGCGTTCGTCGTCTTCTTGCACAGCTGGCTCCGACGCTGCTCATCATGCCAGTGTTCTCATACACTGCCCCTCGCTCCATTGCATGCCATTGCTCTCGCGTTTGTCGTCTTGCACAGCTGGCTCCGATGCTGCTCATCATGCCAGCATTCCCATACTGCCCCTCGCACCTTTTCATGCCACTGCTCTCGCGTTCGTTGTCTTGCACAGCTGGCTCCGACGCTGCTCATCATGCCAGTGTTCTCATACACTGCCCCTCACTCCATTGCATGCCATTGCTCTCGCGTTCGTCGTCTTCTTGCACAGCTGGCTCCGATGCTGCTCATCATGCCAGCATTCCCATACTGCCCTTCGCACCTTTGCATGCCATTGCTCTCGCGTTTGTCGTCTTGCACAGCTGGCTCCGATGCTGCTCATCATGCCAGCGTTCCCATACTGCCCCTCGCACCTTTGCATGCCACTGCTCTTGCGTTCGTCGTCTTGCACAGCTGGCTCCGACGCTGCTCATCATGCCAGTGTTCTCATACACTGCCCCTCGATCCATTGCATGCCATTGCTCTCACGTTCGTCGTCTTCTTGCACAGCTGGCTCCGATGCTGCTCATCATGCCAGCGTTCCCATACACTGCGCCTCGCTCCATTGCATGCCATTGCTCTCGCATTCGTCGTCTTCTTGCACAGCTGGCTCTGACACTGCTCATCATGCCAGCGTTCCCATGCACTGCCCCTTACTCCAATGCATGCTATTGCTCTCGCGTTCGTCGTCTTCTTGCACAGCTGGCTCCGATGCTGCTCATCATGCCAGCGTTCCAATATACTGCCCCTTGCTCCATTGTATGCTATTGCTCTCGCGTTCGTCGTCTTCTTGCACAGCTGGCTCTGACACTGCTCATCATACCAGCGTTCTCATACACTGCCCCTTGCTCCATTGCATGCTATTGCCCTTGCGTTCGTCGTCTCCTTGCACAGATGGCTCCGATGCTGCTCATCATGCCAGCGTTCCCGTACACTGCCCCTCGCTCCATTGCATGTTATTGCTTTCGCGTTCGTCGTCTTCTTGCACTGGCTCCGATGCTGTTCATCATACCAGCGTTCCCATACACTGCCCCTCACTCCATTGCATGCCAATGCTCTCGCGTTTGTCGTCTTGCACAGCTGGCTCCGATGCTGCTCATCATGCCAGCGTTCCCATACTGCCCCTCGCACCATTGCATGCCACTGCTCTCGCGTTCGGCGTCTTGCACAGCTGGCTCCGACGCTGCTCATCATGCCAGTGTTCTCATACACTGCCCCTCGCTCCATTGCATGCCATTGCTCTCGCGTTCGTCGTCTTCTTGCACAGCTGGCTCCGATGCTGCTCATCATGCCAGCATTCCCATACTACTTCTCGCACCTTTGCATGCCATTGCTCTCGCATTCGTCGTCTTCTTGCACAGCTGGCTCTGACACTGCTCATCATGCCAGCGTTCCCATGCACTGCCCCTTACTTCATTGCATGCTATTGCTCTCGCGTTCGTCGTCTTGCACAGCTGGCTCCGATGCTGCTCATCATGCCAGCGTTCCCATACTGCCCCTCGCACCTTTGCATGCCACTGCTCTCGCGTTCGTCGTCTTGCACAGCTGGCTCCGATGCTGCTCATCATGCCAGCGTTCCCATACTGCCCCTCGCACCTTTGCATGCCACTGCTCTTGCGTTCGTCGTCTTGCACAGCTGGCACCGACGCTGCTCATCATGCTAGTGTTCTCATAACTGCCCCTCGCTCCATTGCATGCCATTGCTCTCGCGTTCGTCGTCTTCTTGCACAGCTGGCTCCGATGCTGCTCATCATGCCAGCATTCTCATACTACTTCTCGCACCTTTGCATGCCATTGCTCTCGCGTTCGTCGTCTTCTTGCACAGCTGGCTCTGATGATGCTCATCATGCCAGCGTTCCCATGCACTGCCCCTTACCCCATTGCATGCTATTGCTCTCGCGTTCGTCGTCTTCTTGCACAGCTGGCTCCGCGATGATGCTCATCATGCCAGCGTTCCCATACACTGCCCCTCGCTCCATTGCATGCTATTGCTCTCGTGTTCGTCGTCTTCTTGCACAGCTGGCTCCGATGCTGCTCATCATGCCAGCGTTCCCATACACTGCCCCTCGCTCCATTGCATGCTATTGCTCTCGCCTTCGTAGTCTTCTTCAACAGGTGGCTCCTATGCAGCTCATCAAGCCAAAAAAAAAAACCGAAGTTAATTAAGATGGAGTTAATTCAGGTACTCGAATCCAGTGGTAGGGAAACCCTCGAGCTTATGCGGGAGTCAAACCAGCGACCTTTGGTGTTAAGGCGAAGTTAACTAAGATACAGTTAATTAATATACGGTTAATTAAGACACTTGAACCCTCGACCTATAGTAGGAGTCGAACTCACGACCTCTGGTGTTAATTAAGGTAGCGTCCAAACTAATGTTTAACAGTCTCCGAAGAGAACAGCAGTTTACGATAGGTAGCGAGGCACTGGAAGTGGTAAGGGCAGGTACCACTCTACTTAGGGCAGGTAGTGACCGCGGATCTGGATCATGAGACTGAAATAATCAGAAGAATAAAAATGGGCTGGGGTGCATTTGGCAGGCATTCTCAGATCATGAACAGCAGGTTGCCATTATCCCTCAAGAGAAAAGTGTATAACAGCTGTGTCTTACTGGTACTCACGTACGGGGCAGAAACCTGGAGGCTTACGAAAAGGGTTCTACCTAAGTTGAGGACGACGCAACAGGCTATGGAAAAAGAATGATGGGTGTAACGTTAAGGTATAAGAAAAGAGCAGATTGGGTGAGGGAACAAACGCGAGTAAATGACATCATAATTTAAATCAAGAAAAAGAAATGGGCATGGGCAGGACATTTAATGAGGAGGGAAGATAACCTATGGTCATTAAGGGTTACGGACTGGATTCCAAAGGAAGGGAAGCGTAGCAGTGGGCGGATGAGATTAAGAAGTTTGCAGGGACAACATGGCCACAATAAGTACATGACAGGGGTTGTTGGAGAAGTATGAGAGAGGCCTTTGCCCTGCAGTCAGCGTAACCAGGCTGATGATGATGATGACGATGAAGGTAGCGTCAATTAAAGCACTCGCATTCACGGCCTCTGGTGGAAGAAAACAAGTAATAAGAAGTAACAACGCATTCGAATGATAATGCCAGGTAATTTAACTAATTTCTTTTGAGCGTGCACGCTTTCGCCTTCACCCTCTTTGGCGTATGCTAAAGCGCGCGCTTGTTCGGCTGCCTTGCCGTGGCTCTGCCTTCAGAGTGGTTAAAACCAACCGCGCAATTTGACGTGCGATCACGTTTTGGGCCGGAAGGTTTGTCTTCAGTCGCGTATATAGCACGGTGCTGCCTGCTAACTCTTTCCTTCCGCCATGGCATTTGCAAACATTGTCCACTCAAAATGGCAGATTCGTTCTTTCAGTTCGTAACTATGGCTGCAGTGGTCTCGGAGGCGATGGGCATGTGCGTAATACCGGAGCAACGTTTATAGATACTTTTATCTATAAACTTAAAAAAAACTACTTAAAACTTAAAAACTACTTAAAACTTAAAAAACTACTTAAACTTATAAACTACTTAAAAGTATCTATAAACGTTGATACCGGAGCACGGTGGAAGTATTCTTCCGTCGTGTACCGGAGTAAACCGGAGTACACCTATCCTGTGAGTGCACTTTGTCGTAGGCGATAAACTTTATGAGGTGAGCACTTCGTTACAAAGCTGCGCCCTTTTGATAGCCGATATTGCGTGACCATTGTCTACAGTGGCATTTGTGCTGGGATGTGGAAGTAAATTGCGAGGAGGCTTATTACACGGCATGCGAACTTGCATTTTCTGTGCCGTTGTCATGTCGGTCATGAGGATAGAAGAAACTGCCGTTTGATCGTTTAAAACGTAATTCGGATCACGGATAGCCAGTTGAGACGCGCGTCCTAATCGACAGGCAGAGTCAACGACCTAAAGGATAATGGAAACAGTACACAGTAAACTTAAGGTGTGTCCATGTATATCTGCATCCTGTTGCCGAAAATGCCGCACCAACCAGCTCTAGTCGAAACTCTTCTAATAGCTGCATTTAGACCGAAAAACATTTATCCGTTGCTGTAACAATGTTAGCAAGCAAAACATTGCCAGCTGGCTGAGAATAAGATGTGGGCGCTCTTTTGTGCAGGTGGAACAGCGGCATACAGCGTCGCCGTACGTCACCGCGAAGTGATCATGACGTCGGAGCAGAAAGCGGACGAGGGCTCTCCTGCATCCTCACTCGTACAGTCCTCACCCAATGACGACGTCACCGCCGCCCGCGAAGTCCATACTTTCTTCTCTACCATGGAGTGTAGCTTCGTCCAAATCAAAGAACCGAACGAGTCCAACATCGAAACTGCCGAGTTCCTGGCATGCTGCCGGTCCGTGCTTCCGGTGTTCAACGTCCTCGGGGGAAGAGTCTTTGGTCCCATCAAGGCCGACATCCAGGGCAACATCGACAAGCTCGACGAGAAATACAGCACGGACAAGGAAAGCTTTGCCCGGTTGATGGCGATGCTGCAAAAGGAAGTTGACGAAGGCAGGAACGCAACCAGTGGCCGAGCCATCGAAGCCCTCCTCTGGCTAAAGAGAGCTCTCGAGTTCATCCTGAGCTTCCTGTCTGAGATCCACAGCGGCAACGACAACCTGTCCGACTGCGCCACCAAGGCTTACTATGGGACATTGAGGCGGTACCACAATATGCTCGTGCAGAAAATGTTTGCCTTTGCCATTCTAGTGATGCCTTCGATGAAGACCTTCAAGCGCGACCTGGCGCCTAGCCCGAAGGACGCATCCCACCCTGACTACACAAAACAGCTGTACGCCGACTGTGGGGAATATGCAGCAGCCCTCCGTTCAGTTCTGGAAACAATCAACCAATATTACAGGCACCAGAATCTGGAACCCAGTCCATGATAGCCGTCTCCAGATGGCATGCCTTACTGCTTAAATAGATGTAACTTAATCTACATCGAAGAATATAATGCCCAGTGCTTTAAGGCTGTGATCTCGCAGCATAAGTTCAAATGCACTTGCTACCTTTTTTGGCCTGTTGTTATGTTTTTATACACTGTAGGTGCAGTACCTGACTTGAGCAATGAAATTTGATATATCTTACAAATGCATTTCAAGAAAGGAGCTTTTTGTAACTTTGATGCAAGTGCAGACTGCGTACTGCTCTGTCTAGATGTATCTGTGCCTTTGTCCTTTTTAGCACTTTACATACTGAACTTTGGCTGTAGTACGTGAAGTACGTAACAAGTGCATGCTGTTTAATGTGCACAAGTCAAAAGACGTTTTATGCTCATGCAGGCGTCCATATTTTACTGTCAGCTACCCCACTTCTGATGTCTTGTTACGCAAAGTGAGGTCTGACCCACGTTGTCCCTCATTACTGTGCAATCTTGCATGATATTATAGAGGCTGGAATAGAACTTCTAGCCTCTCTAGCAATATTTTACATATCACTGTTGTGTGCAGAGGTGTCTAAATTTTTACGTGGAATTAAGAGTTATTGTTGTCTTATGTATTTTTTGACAAATAAAGCTATTTACCATTTTGCTTACGCAGATTCTCATGTATGTGGGTTCTAGAGCAATAAGACTTGCTTCTCAGCAAGGTCTGCATGCATAGGAATGTCTCTGCATATTTACGCAGCTTAACAACCATGTGCATGCACCAGTTTATGGGAGTGCTTGCAGTGTTCATAATTATTTAAAGGCTTTGCTGTGGTATCTTCCAAGTATCTAGTAAATCAATTGGAAGTGCTCAGTATGTGTGGATGTAACATGTCTTGTGGAGTGCTGAGAACGAATGAGGGGAAATGAAGCAGAAATACACCCAATAAGCCACCTTTTATCTCTCATCTTCCCCTAGTGAAGCAGCACAGGCATTAGTTGGTGAAACACACTTGATTAAACATGCTGGTGGGATATAATGGATTGAGGCACGTAAACTTGTAGGTTTCAGGTTTATTTTGGCTGCAGATGTTTTCATTGTCATTCTTGCGAGCCATAGCTGCCTATATGTAATTTGGCCATATCTTCGGTGACACAATGTTTTTCATAACTTATTTTCCCCACGAGCTTTGCAAGCATAGCGCATGCAGACCCCTCCCAGTTGCAGGTTGTTTGGACACATGTATTATCAACAATGATTTCGCCACACTTGTATGTAGATAGGATACAAGTGTGTGTGCGTAAATCCACATGTGCGCCTCCAGGGGTGGATGTCCTGATCCACCTCCCCCCCTAAAGTTTGGGTACGCACGTGGCAAACTCGCGAAGACCTTCTTTCCAACAGTTGCTGTTCTTATGCTCCGGAGAGACAAGAAATGTTAATGAGCATTGAAGAGAAGCGGCCAGCATGTAAAAAACTCGCCGGGCCGCGCTTTCGTCGGAAATCGTCAGCGCGCTAACTGAACACCGCGTACTCAGTATTGATATAGGGGCTACAAAGGTTCGTCACAGAACACCTATGGTTCGTACTGACGCAGGAGGCGGGGTGAACGTTCAGAAAGCGAGACACTTGCGCGATCTCGCCCAAGGCTTGATCCGAGCCTGTGTGTGCACGTGTTATAGCAGGATCACCGACGTACACAGCTGGCGGATATTGCAACTGACTGGGAGAGCAACCAGTAACGTACAAGAATGTGTCATTATTTTCTGAGAAAACACTAAAACCGACACGATTGCCACCAATTTTGTTTGAGCGCGCCATCAAAAATCGAAAACAAAAATAAAAAGAAGATACAATTTGCTAAATAATTAACAAATTAACAAGGTACACATAAAAATGATATCGAAAAATATTCGTTTTGTACTTTAACATATCTTATCTTGACGAGTTGTGAATCGGCATCACGGGATAATATTTTCCTCAAATAACATAGCTTGACTTTACTTTTCAAATATCTCTGGTTATGTGAAACTCTTTCAAATAAGAAGCAACAATAACTACTTCAATAAATGACATGTGAGATTACGCCATTACGCTTTCATCACTATCATCATCGCTGTCACCTGAAGTTTGTCATGGCCGACGTCTGCAGGTATTTATTTTATTCTTTCGACAATGCGGCGGCGTGGTCACCGTCACCGGTAATTCATTTTCTTCCTTTGGATAAAGCCTGAACTGCCTAGAAAAGTTCGCGAAGCGTAGCGCCAACTGGGAGAGTGTTTGACGGGCTTGATTCGTTTCATACGCTCAGTCTGACGCGCGACGCCAATGCAGTCGTGCGTTGCCCATGCATTCGCTCAGAGTATGTCTTACAATTCTTCGATGGGAGTCAAGCAGCATGGCATTTTAACGCTCAGGACCAGATTGCGGCAATATTGTACGAACGCAGCTGCCGCGCAACGGTCGGTTCAGTCAAAAGGAGGCATTGGTTCAGTATACCAGGTCGTCTGCGATGTACTTTCTGACCTTGCCAGCTGACCTTTGCATGAAATAACGGGTCATGCGGCACGAACTAGCCGGTGATCGTGCACCAGGTACATCGTGCGGTCATTTTAAAGCACTTCTTAATCGCACCTGTGTGCGATCCAAGTCGACAGACCCGGCCCAGAGTCGATCACCGATTGACATCGCCTGCCATACGTCAAACGCATAGCCTTTGTACGTCACTGGTGTGTCGGTTTTCGTGTTATCTGGCCTTTTTTTTTTTAACACGCTGGTTTTACACCTAGTTTCACCCATCTGGACCTGGTGCGCAGACGAGTTCGCGATGTCTCATTCATTGCTGACAATTAGGTGATAATCGGTCCTTTTGGCAGGTCGCGTTGGCTGAGCTTTGGTGAAGTTAAATTTCGACCGACTGTACTATCAGCTTATTATCCCACTACCAACTACCAGGAGAAAGCTGCCACTGTTTCATTAGGGCCAAAAATAGATCATTTCAGTCAGTTCAGCTCGGAAAGACATTCAACGTGTGAATAAAGTGTTTTTTTTCCATGTTCTGTGCATGTATCACCCCTTGACAAGTACGTTTCCAGTGCTCCCAGTTCTGCGGCACAATGTCAGGCTGTGACATGATCAAAATTTGGCAGGCATGTGGGGTACTGGATGTCACGCTGTTGACAAACATACCCATCTTTTATGTATTTTGTCGGCTGACGGTCTGAATTGTAACTTCAACTCTGACTTTTTGCATTTGTGTATGCCAAAAGGAAGGAGCACTGAAGTAAACATGTGGGGCATTTAAAAAGTGAAAATTTGCTATAAAGGTATACTACTGGGGTGCCGTGGAATGGTGGATCACATACAAAAATATTTACCAACAAATATGTGGGGAATTCAAATAATGAAAAAAATTACAATACATGTAGACTGGGAGCCTTGCATGGTGGATCAAATATGGAATATGTATTTATATTTTAATAATGACGATTTAACATAATTTTAGTGATGCAAGCTCCCTGAGGTCTACCAGGGAAACAAAACAATATTTAGTATAAATTGAGATATTAAAGCAGACACAGCAGATGGCACCTGCCTCTACACGTGGCATCATGTGGTACTCGGGGCATACTCTGCCTTATTCCTGATAAGTTTGCTGCACCCTTTGCATCTGTGAGCAGCCCAATGTACCTCAAATTGTGGCTACTCTTCCGAAGATGCTGCTGCTGCTTGATGTAACAGTGAGGAACGTCACTGGCTCATAGACTCTAGAAGAAAGAGCATAAGATGCAGTTGAGGTACCAGAAGAGCAATTTAAAACATCGGGGGAGGGATTTCTCCTTCATCAGTGCACGTTGAAGTGATTGTAATTGAGGCAGCCTGTGTGATGTTGTACTTCACTTGCAAGATACAGATGTGCTTTCGAAAACGACGCTTGCAGGTGACGGCAAAGGCATGTCGGGCCTAGCCATGCTGTCGCTGCCAAGCCTGGCCCGGACCCAGCTGAAAACCCGGGGCAGCGTTCAGTACCTTCGCAGTGTCTACCGACCGCACAATGTAAGCAAACTGAGCAATGTGGCGAAAACGGCAGGCTTAGATCCACTGCTTTGATGCACACTGCTGTCTGTCTGTCTGTGACCTGCCTCTTTGGTCTTTCTGGCCTCTGCAATAACAGTGTCGCTGGTGGCTTGGCACTGCAGGTTCGACAAGCGAGCACAACAGTGCCTAAGGTGGCTGTGGAAGAAGCTAAGGCCGGGGAAGAGCTTGCTCCTATCGCCTGCGCGGAGCCTCCGGTGCTGTTCGTGGCCAGGGCAGGCCGCCTGATGAGCGTCCCAGATTGCGCATTCAGCCACGGCACGGACATCGTGCTCCCCCCACCAGTCCAGCAAGCACCCATCGAGCCTGGCGAGGAGTGGCACCGGCGTCACCTGGACCCTGCACGACTGCCCCACTACTACATGGCACTGAGCAAGATTCGGCTCACAGGTAGAGGAGGCCAGCTGGTTGCAAAAGCTTCATTGAGACTGAAGTGACAGCTCAGATGGCTTGGGGTGGTGATACTTCACGCAGGTCAGAAGGGAGGGAGGACACAGATTTCAGCGGTTATGCATGTAGCAAGTACAGCCCCCGGCGCGTCTGTTTAGAGCGTGGAAGTGGTGTGTTTCCGAGACCTTTGGCGCCACCTACTGGCGTAAGCTGGGATGCTTCTGAGCATGCGCTGCCAAGTGGACAGGGCTTCACCACTCATAATCATAGCCATGCCCCCTTGCATAGCTCCCCTCTTCTGATGGTTTTGCCCGATGACAGGTGTTACAAGAACGCGGGCTTTTTTTGTCGCGTTATAAATAGTTGCATTGTTGTGCCAGGACACGCGCCGATAAAGAAACGTTCCTGCTGCCTGGTGCCTATTCTGGCTCCCTCTGCCATCGTGCAAAATCAGGAGAAAGGGGGGAGCTGTGCATAGCACATAGATATGCCGTCAAGTGGCACAGCCCTGTCCACCTGGCAGTGCAAGCTCCCGAGCAACTGTGCCGTACCAGCTTCCTTTGATAGGTGGTGACAAGGGCCTCGGAAGCATACCACTCCTGCACGCTGGACTGCTGGTACGAGGTTTGCACATACAGTGCAAAGACAGAAACAATATCAAACTGTACGTGCTTGCAGTGTCCCGCCAACTAGCCCAACGAAATGCATTATATGCACATACACAGCTAATTGTTGCCAGCGTCACTTAACTATTTTACCTTCCTTCATTGCAACACTGACCTCCCAAGCCAAGACCCACAGGTTTCGTTTACTCAGTTGTACTTCTGTGTTGCAGCACTGCATACTAATTTTGGTGTTCATATGCTGCACCACTGTGTGTGCCTGCTCTTCGTAGTAATGAAAGCAATGGTTTATCTTTGTTATCCTTTATTGGATCGAATTTAGCCAACTTTCTCAATTAGTTATCCCTGCTGGCATTTTAGTCCCTCTGGTGGCACAGTGGATTGAACATTACACTGCTAAGTCTGAGGGCATGGGATCAAATCCCAGCTGCGGTGGCTGTATTTTGATGGAGGTGAAATACAGCAACACCCAAGCACCGTACATTGAGTGCACATTAAAGAAACCCAGGTGGCAAAAATTATTCCGGAGCCCCCCACTACGGCACGCCTCATAATCATATTGCTAGTTTTGGCACGTAACGCCCCAGAATTTTATTTACTGGTGTACTGGTGCATACTTTGTTTTAGTTTCAGTGTGCATGTGCCTTTTGATTCATGTATACATTTTTGTTTTGTTAGTTTAATGTATTCTACAGCTGCCACACTCCTGCTGTCTTGTCACATTTGTTACCAAGAAATGCAGGGCTAGGGCTCAGGAGCCTGTCAAACTCTCTTGAGCTTTATGTCTCTGTGCTCATTTATGCTTTCGATCAGAAAATCGTGAGTTAATAATTCATTCATTCATCTCAATACCGATTCTTTTACTGTGCTGCCCTCAAAGTGCCATGACTGTCTTGTGGCACAGCAAGTGGCAGTGATCATTGCGCTGCACTTTGATCTACCTTAAAGGGGCCCTAAGCCACTTTTTATTGAAGCAGAGAAAGGCGTTTGAAGTGAAAATAGGCCGTGTCAGAAATACTTTGCCGGAAAAAGTACTTCAGTGCGTTCAGCAGAAGCAAAGTTATTGGCAATCAGACATGGCCTCCGCTGTGCTCGCGTACCTTCTTCAGTGCCTTGCACTACGAAAGCTACGGTGGAGTGGGGTGTGCCCACTACGCTGTGCCTTCTAAATGTCACCGTGGCACACAGTTCAAATTTCATTTTGGACGTTAACGTAGACGCCACGAATTCCGATTTTGGTGCCTACGACGCGCTAAACACGTGGTTGTCCTCAGCAAGTCGCAGTGCACTTAGCCAGTGGACTCGTGGTGGCACCCCACAGCAGCTATGGTATCTACCAATAGCAACCGCATATGTGAATCCGCTTTATTACGAAATAAAGCTTTCGAAAGAGACTGAGGAGCAGGCTTCTGTTTAAAAAAGAGCATTTGAGAGAAAGGTGACCTTGTGCTCCATTTGCGAGCTCCATGCACCACGTACGACAGCAAGATTTGGCTGAGATGTTCACAACAGCGTATGCTACCCACAGAATATGTTATTTCACCAAGCCCGAGGGGTGGTTCAGTGCCCTTTAGCACTCTTACTAAAGATGAAGGCCTTGTAAAAGCCACAAGGTGAAAGCCCTATGCTGTGCCATGTTTCTCATTGTGGCATAGGGGCGAGAGTCTGAGGCACAGACAGGACAGACACCGAGTGCGGCAAACTCGGCTATTTCCTGTGAAAATGTCTGAGCTCGCCCTCTGTGCAGGTCTGGTAGTGACAACGACGCTGGCTGGTTACGCCATGGCTCCTGGAGTTCTTGACCCCTGGGTTGTGCTCTTCACTGTGGCTGGAACTACGCTCACGTCGTGCGCTGCAAATGCCATTAACCAGGTGTGTTGTGGGGCCGAGAGCATCCTTTTGTTCTGAGTGAATTCATCTGGACAAAGTGTTCTGGCAAGCAAAAAAGAAGAAGAAGAAAGAAAGAAATACATGTACAAAATTCTGCCAAGCATCTGAGGATACTTAATAATTTACTATTTATATCTTTTCTACAAACTAGCTTTGGTTCTGTTTCCCAATACTAGGTGTATGTGTCGTGACATCACGGTGCAAAAAGTGGTCACGTGGGAGCAGAACATTACAATGTTTTGGCCCTCGCTCTGGCTTGCTCGGTCATCTGCCTTGCTTTTACTCGTTATGCGGACCAACGTAGCAAGCCAGAGCAAGTACCAAAACACCACAATGTTCTGCTTCCGCAGGACCACCTTCTGCGCCATGATGTCACAGTGCAACATTGTGCATTGCGTTGTCACAACAACGTGCAATGCATTATTGCCTTGTCTGTCTGGCCCAGTTCCTGGAGGTGCCGTACGACTCCCAGATGAGCCGGACAAAGAACCGAGTCCTGGTGCGCGGATTCCTCAGGTACGTTCTGTACTGTCATAGGTAGTAACAAGCAGGATGTTTGCTCAGACTGTTTGCGCACAACTCTAGAAAAGGTTGCACAGCAGCTCCCTTATGAAAGCTTTGATTGCAATAATTTTTTGCATAGACTGGTGGTGCTCCCACATGGGAGATGAAGCGAAGGGAGCTGTAGGACAAAAGCGGTATGTCTGTGTACCATGCCCGCCATTTCAATGTCTCTTTACTGGCACTGATGCCTTAAAGTGTCCTGCAGATGCTATCACAGATAGATGAAATACGAACAGTAAAATGTCTCTTTCGAGTAATAACGGAAGAGTGTTGCTTGGTAACACCGCTTGCATGATCACTAAAGATAGCCAAAGCCTCAAACTAAGTATGCAAGCTGAAATGATGTCAAAAGATCACACAGAGTGGTGAAAGCAGGAATGAAAGAATCTGGTTAGCCATAGTTTGTGTCTCATTTCATGGATAGTACGTGAAAGCTGCCCCTTATAACTAAAGTAGCAGCTTTGCATGGACAAGCTGCTGAGCACGACATCACAGTGATGCAGCTGCGTTGCCATCACATTTGAGCTTTAACTGGCATAAATTCTTTTTTGAAGGCAAGGTTCAAGGGACACTAGGGATAAATTCTAAGCTAAGTTGTATACTATACACAAATTACTAGGGATATGTGAATACGGAATACTACTATGGTTTAAATCGAATCCAGAAAAGAATGTCAAATATCAGATAATGGAAGATTTTGCAAATGCTTACAAATTTTGTGCAAGAAAACACGGTGCCGCTCATGCTGAGGAATCTCCTAGCATTGCATGACAAGAATGTATCAAGCTGTGTTTAACTTAGGTACTTAGAAATCAAGATATAGAGTACAGTCTGCTCTTCAAAGTGGGAACTTCAAATTGCTATGCCTGCACTGATGACAGCTCTGTTCTTGTACTACTATATGAAGGTCTCGAAAATATTCTTCTATCAATCGAATATCTGTTGAATAGAATCAAGTGCTTTTTCTCCTCCGAAGCTAAAGAATTACTGCCCTCATGTTGTAGTAAATGAGAATTAGGTTCCCAGTTTAACATTGCACCTGTGTTTCATGGCAATTGTGTATTACCTATTAAGCTTTGCTTTACAGTTTTCCTCTAATATAGAAGGGCTTATCCATCTTTGTAGCAGGTGGGTCATCAGGAGGCCAGCCTTCGCGACAGAAGAAAGCATGCGTCGTGCATAATGTGACTCGACTACCCCTCATCCACAGCGATAGCTGGCACTGCGCAGGTCGATGGCGGTGGTAAAAAGCAGGTGCTGTTTCATTATCAGGGTCGGCGTTTGTTGCCAACTCTAAAAAATTCTTAAATTGGGAGAACCATGGCAAATTCGCGCGACGCTTGCCGAAAGGGAGCTTACACAAGCTTGCCGAAGTTGCAAAAATGAAAACGCGCATCTCGGGCTGCTTGGGCCCCACTAGATCGGCGCGCATCGGTGTCTCATTAATTATGGGGTTTTACGTGCCAAAACCACTTTCTGATTATGAGGCACGCCTTAGTGGGGGACTCCGGAAATTACGACCGCCTGGGGTTCTTTAACGTGCACCTAAATCTAAGTACACGGGTGTTTTTGCATTTCGCCCCCATCGAAATGCCGCTGCCGTGGCCGGGATTCGATCCTGCGACCTCATGCTCAGCAGCCCAACACCATAGCCACTGAGCAACCACGGCGGGTATCGGTGTCTCATGCTGCAATGCTGCTGATTGCACAGCACTTTGCATTACGTAGATGTCAACTACAGCCGAGTCTGCCTTTTTTTTTTTTTTTAGTGCCTTCTGGTCGTGTGTTTTCCTGGCTAGCATGTTTCTTTTCAAAGTGTATGTACAAGGTTCTACTGTGCTGGTACTAGTACCTGTAGTATGCCTTTTGTTGATGACCATACACCCATACATGTTGTCCATCTGCCATTGGTGCAAACATTGTTTTGACTGCGGCGGGCATGGTGTGCTCCCTGTAGCCCTCTGCATGCCGTGGGCTTTGCGGCAAGCACGGCGGGTCTGGGCCTCTGGCTGCTGTCGGCGGGCGCCAACGGCCTGACGGCGATGCTGGGTGGTGCGAACCTGCTGCTGTACACGTGCGCCTACACTCCGCTGAAGCGCTGCTCCATAGCCAACACCTGGCTGGGATCCGTGGTGGGTGCCATCCCACCGCTCATGGGATGGGCTGCCTGCACGGGCACCTTGGATGCTGGTACGATGAACTCTAGATTGTAATAGTTCAAGCCACCTCCTGCAGTGTAAATGGTACCTGAAACTGTCATAGATTTGTTCAATCTTGGAACCTTACTGTATTGCAGTGAACTCTTATTGTAGCAAAAGAGAACAGGATGACATAACATGCTGCTATATAATTAGCAATTTGATTGAAGTGGATGTGCCATAAAAGCCTTGCCAATAGCGTCCTAGTTGTTCTTTATGTCCACATAGTTGTAAAAAAGATGCCCAGGCAATCCCACCTCAGTGACGCCCATCCTTGTCTCTTTGTCACAAAAAAGGGAAAGGAGGTCAACTTACCGTATTTACTCGCATAATGATCGCACTTTTTTTGTCAGAAAAATTGAAGCAAATTCAGGGGTGCGATCATTACGCGGGTTAAATTTCCCGGGAAAAAAAAATTTTTTTTTTTTCGTCCGCGTTTGCTGCGGGATGCGAGATTGCGGGTGCGGGACACCAAAACAAAAATGGCGGCTAGCGGAGCGAGCCGAACGCGCCGAACGCGATTTTTTTTTTTTTTTCTTCTCGTGAGTACATTACGTGCATTGAAACAGTTTCTTCCGTATTAGTGATGAATAATATCGTTAATATCGGCAAGTTTGCGGCAATAACGTAGCCATGTCCACTTTGAGGGGACAGTAATAGGTGGGCGCGCTTAGCTGCCAGTGACAGAAACACATGACGGGCATGCTGCGGAAACTGCGGCATCTGTCTACACTACTTTCCGCTAAGGGTGGGCGAATATCTTAGCTGTGTTACAAGCGTCGGCGTATGAATAGGGCACACTTTTAACGTATCAGAGTAAACGTGGCTACTATCATTGCCGCGCGCGATTTGTTGCGTGCTCACGAGTGCAAAAGCAGATGAAAAGAATCGAAATGCGCCTTTATTGTTTTTGTTGACATCAGCCATTATAAAGCCAACCCATAATAAAGGCAAGTTTGGTTGTACCTCATTTTGTCATGGAAGTGCGGAAAGTGATGAAAGTAATGAAATGAGGCATCTACTTAAGAATGTTTAGTGCGTGCAGGCCGCTTGGCTTGTCTTGAAGAGTCGTTCGCGTAGCATTCGACAGGTGGTAAGCGCGATCATTATTCGCTAGACTTAGCATACGACATATCGCTGCGGCAAGTTCGGGGTGCGATCATTACGCGGGAAATAAAAAAAATCGAATTTTGACGACAAATTTTAGGGGTGCGATCATTACGCGAGTGCGATCATTATGCGAGTAAATACGGTAGTTTGCCAAAAGCTTTCGGCAGGTATGGACAATGCGTCTTCCAGCTTCTACTCAAGAGTCACACATCGGCACGAGGATCTTGGTATAGTCGCAGTGTGAACGAAAAAACATAAATGTCACGAGAGCAAGCATCACTCACTGTGAGTGTCTCTTGCAGGCTGTCACTCAAAAAAGACTAGTGCCAGTCTCTACAGAACATGCCCATCAGCAAAGGTATTCACTGAACTCACTTTGCCTCGTCAAAGTGTGCAGCCTCATTTTACACACCTTCCATGCCAACAAAGCCTCTTTCCTCTCTCTGGGTGGCAGTGCTCATGCAGCTGACCATGACTAAGCGTCTTGCCAAGTTTGATCATGTGACTAAGTTAAATGGTTTTCCCCGTCAGCTGCAGCTAATCAGTGCGTGCTGCCAGAAGGCAAGTCATGTCTATCCGAATGTCATGCTTTTGTGACAGAAAGGGCACACACAAGGAGATAAGCCTTGTTCCTTGCCTACAAAAACATGCTGCAGCCAAAATTTAAAGGAATGGGAGAGAGTGGTGCTGATCTGTCGACTGCAAAGCTTTTACTGCAGGCAGACATTTATAGTTGGTCGTCAAGAATAAAGCGCTCTTTGCTGAGTTTTCATGCATTTATGTCAGTTTGGGCTTTGTGGTGCAGCTTGGAAATAAAATTTAGAGTATCAAAGTCTTACATCACGAAGTCTGCGGCGTGATAAGAGCGAGCAATGAGATTGATTGCCATGTGATAAGCATGCTGCATGGCGTGCAGTAGCAATGTAGCTGCCACTGCGCTGGCTCTGTTAGACGGAAATTTAGTGAAAGGAAATTACCAAAGATAATGTTGTGGTGCGGAAGCCATGCCAGCAGACAAGGAAACTGTACTGCTTGCTCTTTATCTTTGCTTTCAGTTTGGGTCACATAGCATTGTTAATTGTACCGTCGACGCTATCTGCCAAGCGATCACTTTCATAAAGCTCACAGTTATTCAAGTCCAACTGCAGGTGGCTTTAAAAGTTTATCGATCTTGGGATCCATGCCACAGAGCTTGGTATATTCCGATTTGCAGCCTGGACTTGCATGCAAACGAAATGGTGATGTGTGATTTTGCTGGCTACTGTTACAAAACTGCCAGGAAATTCGATGTCTTCTTGAGTTCTGCAGTCTGTAAACTCTTGATGCCAACTGTAAAATCCCTAACCCACCTCTGCAATAACCCATGCATGCATGTATGCTTTGGCTGTAATTGTGTCCCAGCTGGCGAAAGTGAAGCGCGGCTGGAGGAGGCTGATCTTGGTGTTGCCATGTGCAGGTGCCTGCGTGCTGGGAGTGATGCTCTACTCGTGGCAGTTCCCGCACTTCAACGCCCTCTCGTGGAACCTGCGGCCCGACTACTCGCGAGCCGGCTACCGCATGATGTCGGTGACCCACCCGGATCTGTGCCGGCGCACTGCGCTCCGACACAGCATCCTCCTCACAGCACTGTGCACTGCTGCAGCGCCTCTGAGTGAACTGACTACGTGGACCTTCGCCGCCACCTCACTGCCGCTCAACGCATACCTGCTGTACCGTGCGTGGAACTTCTACCGCGAACCCGACAGTGCGACGTCGCGTGCCTTGTTTCGGCTGAGCTTGCTGTACTTGCCGGTTTTGATTGTGCTCATGCTGGTGAGCAAACGGCGAGACGGTGCACGTACGAAGCAGACTTCAGGTGCTGCAAAGCAGTTGCCGCCTGCGCTACCTACGGTAGGCTCCTGAGGGCCTCTACCTTAGGCCTCGGTGACTAGTTTTGGGGTATCTGAACAGAGGCACCTGTACATGCATGATTGCGGAAAGTTAGTGACCCTTTGGTTTTGGTAAGCTATAAGGGTCTCATGCTAGCAGTTCTGACAGATCTCCTTGAGGCCTGCTGGAGCTGAATGAAGAATCTAGCAGGTTCTGAGGAGAATGTGAGGCTGTCACGGTCACAGCTACACAGGCGCAAAACCCGCCTGCTTATTTTCTGTCATCCAGCAGAAGTATTTTAGAGGCTCCGTTTTTCAAATGAGAGGACAGAATCTTTCTACTATCTGTGAAGATGGCATTAGCAGTGAAGCTGTTAGGCAGTGATGTACTGATTTCACGGTGCTATCAGAGTACGCCACACTTCACCAAGAAACTAAAGATGCTTCTTCTGAAGGCAGCGTAGGCAAGCGTCGGTGTAGTTCCCGCAGCACAGGCCACAAGACGTGACTGAATTCAGCATTGGCACAGTTTTGCACACCAGCGCCTGATTCATATGTTTACTGTTATCGACACCAGACGCGGGAGCGTCGTCATGTTGCAAGAATCATTTCATCTACATGCCTTGTCATAAGGCATTCGAACACCTATGACATCCCGTGGTGCACATTTTCACGCCTGTCCGTAGGATATTTCACTTGCCATGTCCATGATGCGTAATTTAAGCCATGTAACACGGACGAAGGCATTTTGCTTCGCCGGAATCATGCACGATGCATGCTAGTCTGGAGCGAGTACTTAGCAGTTTGTTTTAGGGTCGGGTTGCAGCTTGCACAGTCGGTCATTGTGCAAGCCTGTACGTACTGTACATAGTAGGTACGTAGATCTGTACAGACATTTATTGTAACATAACTTTTTGCTTCTGGCATGTCAAATTTCTTGCTGCCTGCATACGTGGAAAGCGTAAGAAATCCATCCGTGCCGAACAGTCATCAATGGCTGACAAGTCAGGTCAGTGATGCAGTTAACACGTGCTTTTTCTTTTTTTTTTTCTAGGTGTTGAGGCTCTCTTGCAGTTTTGCGTGATCTGTTAGGTTTGTCAACATTTAATCTGGTCCTCGCTAAGAGTATTTCATTGGCAGCCAAACTTTTAATGGTATCTGATGAGTGCCTAGAATATTGTGATGTATGACTCTTTGTATTTTCCATGTTTGTTATAACTGGGAATCGAACTGAGTGTAGTCGTGGTCTTTGGAGAGTTCCAGACTAGTGGTTACAACTATCTGAATAAGTAAGAAAAAATAATAATAAGGAAAGCTGCTATGAGCCCTGCTTTATATGTTTTTAGTGACGTGTTAGTTGCTTCACTATGGAGAAAAGTACCACGTGTTTACGTGCAGCTTTTCAAAAAGGTGTTTGGCTTTGGTGTCCGCACTGCCATTGGAGCTGCAGGTTGACATATATATGCAAGCTCTCTGTACGAACATATGCATTTCACAAATGCTTGGTAACATTTGTTCGTACATAAACAATTATATACTGCAGGCTTGTATGTAAAACTCATAGTTGTTAATGCTTGCGCTGTATCCACCAGATAGTAATACACTGGAATCACTGGCTTAGTGAATGCAGTGTTTGAAAATATGCATTAGGATTTCTATCCACTGTGATAAAGCTGTGTTAACCAATATAATAATCATTAGTATTGACAAGAAGCTGATGTGCAAGTGTTTTTGGTTTGACATTGCAAATTGTTCACAAAGTTAGCCCCATGGTTTTGAAGTTTCTAATGAACATGTGTGTCCGGTGAATAAATCTGTCTGGTGCCAACTGCCTGGCATGCAGGCACCCTTTTTTTTTTCAGACTTAGATGTATGCTCTGTTGGATTTGTTGACTAGACTTGATTGAACCATCTTTGGTGGCGCATAAAGATGGGCTTGTTGATCAGAAGTCTACTTGTCTTCTTTGTTTTTGAACACACGCCATCAGCGGTTGCCACATTTACTTGTGCAAAGCCCAAACCCACACTTTGGAGCAAGAAAATTTTGAAAGAAATTTTTCGTTAAGCATTATGCCTGGGTGCCAGTTAAATTCTGTAAGTAGCTTCTAGATGGCACTATACTTGCGGACTACTTTCTGTGGCAATGAAGGGAAAGGTACGGGCGCATGGCTGCTGCACATGTGTTACGGCGCCATGCAAGTAGTCCGGCAGCGTTTGACAGTGCTTTTGGTTGCTCGGAATAGATGCTGAATCGACGCAGCTTCACGTGCGACGGTTTTGAGTTTTCCCAGACACAGAAGGGAAGAGCCACAAAATAAGTAAACTTTTATATTCATTGGTATATTCAATGGTACATTCAGTGTATGCCGCTAAATTTCGTAGGGGCCCAGGCCCCCCAGGCTCTCCCCCTGTGCTTTGCACAAGTAAAGACATCATAATTGTGCGTGGCTGCCATCAAAGTTGAACATGGATATAATGAAGTGAATGTAATATTTTGCTTCGCCATGCTTTACTCCAAACGGAGTACTCTACTGCTATAACAAAGCCGAAAATGTGGCATCCAACTTTTGTACAGTGAAGCAAATTTTTGTTCATAGTCGCCTCAAAATATTATATTATGGTAACAAAAATGTCAAATGCAATCGTCAACCAATTTTTTTTTCTTTCATGTGGCATCGCCACCCACACCTAGCACTATAATAATCAAAATTTCGGATGACGCACGTTGAGTGTTTATAACTGCTGATGTCTCTTAAAGGGAAGCTTTCCATGCGATCCTTCCTGGCTTTTGCTGACCATGGATGCTGCTGCTGTCTTACTAAATAGACTGCACACAGAAAATATTATTACATGTCCGATGGTGGATTCAACCTGTCTCTGAGCTATTTACTTTGAGAACTTCAGTTTATTTATTTATTTATTCACAGTACTCTTAGAGGCCCTCAGTTGAGGGTATTACCAAAGTCGGGAGGGGGGGACAGCACAAGCATAAAAGTGATTACAGTTATTCTAACAGAGTTTAGCTAATAAGAAACAAAGCATACAAAAATAATAAAACATACTAAAAAAATGTTATCCACAGAGCACAATCAAATGGCAAAAATGCGGGCGCTCACCTAGACTGCAGTATTAATACAGGTGTTTATTAGTACCTTGCAACAAACAAAAAACTAAAAAGAAAGCATCTAATTAACAGTGTTTAGCATGTGTAATTTTAGAGGGTCATGTTCAGTGGCAATATCAAAAGGCAAGCTATTCCATTTAATGATGGTGCGGGGTATAAAAGAAGTTATTGTCCTGAAGTTAGTTCAATAAGCCACTTATGCTTGGAGGAAGACTTAGAAGAGCAAGTGCACTGCATTTCTGCACACGTGCTTATAATGTGTGCACGCAATTAATGTATCTGTTCTTTATGCGTGCGCATTCTGCCCATTGCATCTGTCGCACACTGTGTGGTGTGAAAGAAAACTGTGGAAAAGGCCTGGACATGTCCGTAAAATGTACGCAGCATGTCCCTACAATGTACCTCTCAAACATGCAAGGGATGTCAACAGTACAGGGAAAATGCAGCCAAGCAATCGTGGGAGGGACATCGACCTGCAGAACGCACTCAACACATCTCAAGGATACCCATGTACTAGCAGTGGATCTCCATAGGATATCGTCATACGATATTTATTAAATGTGAATGTTGTCACTGAATACGTGGGAATGAGACGGCCAAACATTAGACAAACTTGCCAGTCTCCATCATGTTGTACTTCTCTCTATATACTAACAGCTTCTCAACCGCACTTCCTTCCTCTTTCCTTCTACATTTTTTATACACGGAGTAGCAGGCCAAATAGAAAGCTCATCCAGCGCACCTGATCTGCCTTTCTGTCATTAAATACATTCTATCATCACTATCATCACTACCCTCTTCTCAACAAACGTGAAACCTCAGCTTCGTCCTCATGACGTTGCTGCGTCAACGTCTCACAGTGTGAATTCGTGTGAGCTGCTGTTAGCATTTCGGCACATTTATTTTGTGGGCATGCATTGTACTGCATAAATGTAAGCTTTTTACAGGATATACATAAAAGTAGTGACCTGAATAAGAATACACATTTCAGAGGATTACGGTATAAGGACACTTGAACGCATTGGGTTTAGTTGTGTAGTATATAGTTACCGCATTTTCGCGCGTGTAAGCAGCAGCAAAACTCTAAAAATTTGCAGTAAAATGGAGCGCGGGTTATACGCGAATTTCGCCTTGAGGTGCGCCTTCGCCGCAGTATGTGCCGTGCTGCCGTGAAGGCACACCTCCAGGCACAGTTCCCTGTCGTTTGTAATTATCTCCTAGGGAACTCCACCCCCGTGCGCCTTTTTCATGGTCGCCCCCTTTTTCCTCTTTTCGGGCTGCCCTATTGTATTTTGGCTATGTTGTTAGTTCACGCGGTGCCGGCGAACCAGAAGTGCAGATCACGATGAAGCTGCGCTCGTAAGGCATGCATCGACCCGCTCTTGCACGGTCACGGAAGCCGAAGAGCTTGCCATCGCGTTAGCTATTCGCGAATACCAATACGCAAATAAACCACCGACTATCCTCACGGATTCCGAGCAGGCCTGCAGGGAGAAATCGGAAGACTTAATTGTTGTACGACTCCTAGCGAGCCTATACCCAAGGAGGACACTGATGACTTCACCGCTTATTTAGACAGTACATCTGGATACCGGACCACGTTGGCATCACGGGTAACAGAAGACCCAGACTGCGGTCGACCTCGAGCATTCAGTCATGCTGAACAATATATACCGCAGATCGAGCGAGTCGCTTAATTTGTGATATGCACCACCCCATCGAAAATAATACGGAAGATGTCGCTGCCTAGCTGGCGTAGACTCCAAACAGGCACCTACACGAACCTACACATATCTTACATCGCATACACCCCACAGCCTACAGGGACGAATGCCCGTGCTGCGGGGCCGCACCAAACCTGTATCAGATTACGTGGGAGAGCACGCGATCACAATATAGAACACAACGACGCGAACATAACGAGGGAGCAATGGGAGGCACTTCTGGATCCAGCTGCACGTACGGTCCTCGACGACCAGCTCAAACTGATCCAGAGAGCGTAGAAGTAGGCAAGAGCCAGGCCCAACCACACGCAGCACGGGATACGCGTCTTTCTACGCGTACACGTAGGCGTACGCGTCTGCGTGCGCGCACGGGTGATGACGGGAAGGGCGGCCAGCCACACGATGAAGGCATCGATGCCCCCTTCGGCCGGGGGCCAATTAAAAAAAGAAAGAAAGAAAAGGAACTCCAATAAAGTTAATTTCTCTCTCTCTTACAGCGCAGAAGAAGATAAGATTATGAACGTTGCCAAAAAAATGGAGAACGGACCTGCCGGTCGAATATACCTTGTGGACGAGTCGCGATTGACTGTTTTCAGAGATTTGAGTGTTTTGTTGAACACTGCACACTCCGTTTCGAGATGTTGTAATAGAGAATGCGGATTATACGCGAAAAAAAAAATGGCTGTGGCTTAGCTAAGGTTAAGCCCAGGGTGCGAAGCATACTTGCCTTTATTTTAGTTGTTGAACCACTGTTTAGCCTGGTGAACTGCTATTGCTTGGCTATATTTGGTTCGGCTAGACGAAGAAACAACTCATGCAGGCGAGCGCACGAGCTGAGACCCGGCTATGTAGCTACGCGGCCGCAAGCGAGCGCACGAGTTGAGCCTCCGCTTTTGCAGCTGTTATGACGTCATATGGTAGCTACGCGGCCGCGCGCGGCGCAGCAAGGAAGAGCGTGGTTGTGCGGCTAGTATGCTTCGCATAAAAAAATGCGGCAACCGCTTACTTCAGATGCTTCGCTGCATCCGAGCTTGGTACCTTTCTATGCACCTGCACCATGCTCCGTGCCCAGCACGGTGCAGCTCTGCAAAGCCGATTTGGCTACGAGTTCCAACAGTCCGGTACGCGTAGAGCGTCGGCGTAAGCTTGCTTGTGTCCTATAATATGAGAAACCGCGCAGTTTTCTGTGCAGCCATCGGTTTCATGTAACTGTTGTCGCACGAAAAACAATAAAATGTGGTCCAAACGGCTAAGCTCCGCCGCTACGCCGAATACAGAGACTACCACACAGTGGCGTAGCGATCCGTTCCTTCGTCATCATCATCATCAATCATTTCTTTGCACTCGCCGGCGTCCGTTTCGAACGCGGATGGCACCGGCGGCGGCGAGGTATTTGTTTCTAGCATCGCTTCTGCCTCGCTAATTGCCGCTAAAACCGAGTCTAGAAATGGCTTGGCACGTCTCTCTAGCGTGGTTAGTAGCAGTGTCCTGCTTCGCGGCCACGGGTGAGCCTGTCAGACTACCGCAGTTCGTGGCGCCAACCGGTGTAGAACAAGGCGAACGTCAGTACAAATCCGTGCTGGCGAAGATACCCGAGTACGGCGCGTGCTGGAGTGAAGCGGTCGCACGGCTGGAACGGGGCTGTGACGAGCTCACCGAGGAGTTGCAGGTATGCATTGGCATACCGCTTGATTAATATTTGCATTGCTGAATAGTTTCACGCGGGTTTTCTTAAGCTGCGTGGTGTGAAACTTGTGACGCCATGCTCGCGAGTATGCGCTCGCGCTACGTGCAACACGGTCCTAGAAAACTGCTCGAACTTTTCTATCTAATATAGACATGCGTCGGCCACCGCTTCGTGGATGGACATAATAGTGAGGGAACCGTTACCGCAGGTTCCTATCGTTCCTTTGAAGCCACGGAAAGCGTGGTGGAGCTGAATGGAAGCGATTGTCATACGTACTGATCTTGTCACTATTGCGTACAGTAAAATAAGGAGTAGGCCAACACGCTGGCCCGCCGTAAAGTGAGCGGTGGAAAAGAAATATGTATATAAGGGACACACACACACACGTGCATTTCAGGATGACCACATGGATCCAAAAGCTGAGTGGTACCTACCCACTGTCACAACCAATCCCAAATAGTCGGCGCGACTTCTCTAAAGTGAAGCCTTAAGTTCTGCAAGTCCGTTATCGATTGCGTCATCACACCTGCTCCGATTAGCTTAAATGAAGGAAATTGACAGTGTCTAGAAGAGCAAGCCAGCTGGCCTGCAAATTTGAGCGCACAAAGACTCGCCTAGGTATAGAGATTACTATTTTGTTTTGCATAGAGACCATGTAGAAGGTTATTCTGTATAAACGGCTGATTTTTTAATAAGCGAAATGACACTGCATGCAATACTACTATAGTTGTTCAGCACTGTCATGTTCTTAATGCAGCATTGCCTGCCATTGGTCGAGACCTCTAGGCGTGGTGTGCAACATTTCTCTAAAGGCAGATTTGTTAGAAAACTCAGAAGGTACTGAAAAATTTTTTTTCTCAATACAAGTGAAATGGCAGTCAAAGAATCGTACTACTTCCATATCCTAGTACACCGCTTCACAAAGTAGGGGTCGTAATGGAACAGGCTGTGATGTTTTATCACAAGAGTATAGTAAATCAGCTGTACCATTTTCGATGCCGTCGTCATCAAGCTGTCTTCATTTTCATCACGCTGTCACCTTGCCGTTGTCCCACACATTCACATGCGCAATTGCTCGCTCTGTAGGGACATCTTGCACTATCTGGTAACACATTGCAGAACACCAAATGGTGCTAGATATCCGGTTATGTGCAAAATGTTTTGCATAGCATAGATTCTAGCAGTGTACTTAGGGAGTTGCACAATATATATATTGAAAGAGGCTATAATACATCTCATTCATTCGAGTTGAATTTTTTGTATTGCCGCTCAAATACTGACCTTGAGGAACACGCAGCGTTGCATAGGCACCGGGAAGTGGTGTGAGGGTATGGGGCATTGTACTATAGTGTCAGTTGAGGCTGATGTTTGTGACATGAAGCGACATTGCGGTTGCCAGGTGCTGGTTCCACGCTCGACAGCACTACAGCCAGGCCCTGGCTGTAGTGCTGTGCTGCACTTGACGTTTGCCTTCTAAGTGCATCTTGACTGGAATTGACTATCTAGAAGAGTTCATTCTTCTTACAGTGAAACTGTGTATGGCTAGGGTTCCTTGCATAAAACTGTGGGCCGATCCTGAAGATTGTGCAATACCGTGCCTACTCGTGGCAGAGGTGAAGCAGGCTTCAAGCACTCTGTCTACTTCCAAAGATAAGTTTAATATCTTGGGTCTAAATACAACCTGTATCACATATTAAGCTGATAAGAACAGATACCTGCGTCGGCAATATCTACAGTGCTCACGGAATGAAATGGGACACGAGCATTTAGTAGAACCCTACATATGTGCAAAGTATGCGAGAGCACCATGTCATGTCGCTAGGAATTTGGTCACCAAAGGTGACGAGGACTCCGATGTAAGTGTACGCGCCAGAATTACGTCGATGTGACATGAACTGTAGTCGGTTCAAACGAAAGTATGCGGATTACTTAGCCCTAAATTGACGCGTTTCATTCCGTGAGCACTGTACATTCGCACCGGTGTTCCAAGTGCTTGCGAATCTACTTTCCTTCCGCTCTCCCGTGGTGGTGGTCCCATCACGCGTGTCTAGTTTCCTCTGGCTCCTTGGTGCGGTGGTTCTGTAGTCCATGCCAATGTATGTAAAAATCACGGCAAATGAGTTAGTACCTTTGTGCAAAACATGGTGTTGCCTCTGTGTCGAGTGGTTAACAGCTTCACTGGTCACAGAGTGAAACCTTCACAGAGTGGAATCGCTCATGATTTCCTCTCCCCCCCCCACCGCTTGGGTTGCCACACGGCATAACGTCAATATGAAACAAAATGTAAGGCAAATTAGTTCTGCAGAATTTTGCAAAGTGGAGGAAATTTCGTACAAGGGAAAATTGACAACCCGTATGTAGCACGAAGCTGTAAAGAATACGCCGTGTGGGCTTTTCAGAAACAAAGATTCGTAGTTGAAGACCAGGACACATTTTTCTTCAACTACGAGGCTTTGTTTCTGAGAAACCCATGTAGTTTTCCTTTGCAGCTTCGCGCTACACACGGGTTGATGTAAATTTTCCCTTTCAGGAACTAAATGTAAATGTAAGCATGCAGGCCCATTTCACAGAGGTACTGCAATAGTGACTTATAAAATGTTTTGTCCGCAATCCATCTTTCATTGTCGTCAGCTTGATCACTGTTCAATTTCACACCTTCAAGTACACTTTCGCGAATTGTCTTTGCACCAAGACACATCCAAAGTAGATGGCGGGCATCCGCTGCAGGAGCTTGGGGTTAAGCACTGTCTAACCAAACCTCTCAGTGAATCTTTTATGCCCAGAATATTGCGCAACTGGAACCATCTTCCTGCACCCACAGTTACCTGTCACCAACCGTCACTCGTTTTGCCCCTCTATAGCTGATGTTGTACTTTACCCAATGATTGAAATACCAAGACTGAAGTGCGGGGTTTTTGCTCATGTAGTGAAAAGCAAAGGGTGGAGATATGTGAACAACTCTGACGTATTGCAAATGCTGCTTGCTTCAGTTTATCATTCATTCATGATACAACATGTTAGATACAAATAAATGTATGCATCACAGTTGATTGTGCATCTCCACCCTGCACAAAAACTAATTGCTGCTTCAATCATTGAGCAAATTACGCCGGGGAAATTGTTTTTGTATGTAACATTTGTTATAGAATTGTACGAGCAGATATTGCATACTAACATATTGAATCATAGGTAACCACTCCCCTTCATAATGCCTATGGTTTGGAGATTATTACTAAACCAATTAAACATACACTGGTATAGTAGTTTTTCATTGTGGCAATACAATATTTACGTAGTGTATATTTTTAGGGATGGGAGGCGGGTTCGTGTAGCAGTAGTTTAGTAAGCACTGGTGTAATAGTTATGCCATCCTCTTCAACTGCCGGTGCAGGGTCGGCTTGCACTGGCCTTCACAAGCTGCTTCCTGGAGAAGATGGGCCAGCCGCCGATTCGGTGTCCCGACTCTCAGCCACTGTCGCGCTGCCCAGCTCTGGCCCAATTCCTCGAAAAGCCTCTGGCCACCTCGTACACCCAGTTCTTCACCCACACGCAGGCAGGTGGAATCGGCGGTATTTTTTTAACTTTACAGTTTTTGCGGAAGGGCTGGTTGCGTGTTCGCATGCAAATAGGGAGCCGAGGCAGTGTGGTGCATGGTTGAGGTTTCTGACACATGGAGATGAGACCGGCCAACGGTGGCTGTCAACTTCTGAGATGAAAACACGCAATCTGAGTGTGCATAATTACAAACTCTCTGGGATTTTTTATAAATGATAGAAATTCTGGCTTGTTTTGTGATCTTGCAAATGTTACACCTGCTGTGGTGGCTTAATGGATACTGAGTTCTTCTAGTGATAATGGGATAGTGGGTTTGATTCCCAGCAGCCATGATGTGGTTTTTATGGGGGCAGAATGTGAGGATGCTCGTATACTTAAGCGTAGGTGCACGTGAAAGAACTCCAATTGGTCAAAATTTATCTGAAACCCTCCAGTAAGGTGCCTGTCATAGCCCTAAGGTTGCCTTGAGGCGTTAAACGCCATGGATGGATCAATCAATCGCTGTTGCAACCTCCCATGTGTTGAAGTGTAATTCTTGGCCATGTGTGCATTTCGCAGGTGATATGCGCATTCCTGCGCAGCCGTAAATGGCAGGCGGAGGCGGCACGCACCATCACCGAGCTGGGTGCGTCCAGCGTGCGCGCCACAGCCGAGCTGAGACGCGCGGCCGAAACCCAGGCGCAGCTGGTGCGGCGGCAGCAGCAGATGTTTGCTAACACTGAGCACCTCAGGCAGGAGCTGGTCAGCGCACACTCAACGCTCCGCGAGCACCGGGAGATGCTGGACACGAGCCTGCTTCGCCTGTCCTACGTGCAGGTGAAAAAGCATTGTTTGGGCTCACGTCAGGGTCTCTTTTGGGTGGAGTGTGCAGTGAGGCAGATGTGTTTGTGGTAATGTGAGCAGTAGTAATGGTCACTATTAGGGCTGGACATTGACTAAAAACTTTGAGTCGATTGTCGGGAATATTTTATTTATCAAATAATCGAAATTGGGGATTTACATACACAAACTAAGAAAGGATCAGCAAGACTGGTAACTCATGCACGTGGGTATTGCAGGAAAGCAAACCGCCCTATATTTGAATCAATAAGTGCCTGTTGGCAACACTCTGCGTGAATACAGCATGACTAGCTCATGTGGATGCAATCGAAGGATGAGCCATGGAGGCAAGGAAGCTTAATGGTCTCTTTTAGTAGAGAATTCCTGTGCTTTCTGGTAGTCATGTTAGCAGCACCGAAGAGGCGCTCGCGTGGTGCTGGATTCTCTGATGGCTTGAAGTGCAGCATGCATGGGTGGCTTTTGTCCCATGGCTTTTGGCACATCGAAGCCCAATCTACCATTCGCTTGATCCAATGCTCTGGTTTGTTGATAGTTATAAACAAGCCTCTGACATTGATGGTGATATTCACTGCAACTTGATACAATAAGTTTTCTTTTTCCAAGCAAGGACAAACCGCCATTAGTCTTTGTTAGCGTGAAGAAATGGTCACACGAACCAACAAGAGTATTGCATTTATACAGTGGAACTCCAATTATATGTCTTCAGATTTTGTGACATCCCATGCTTAAACGACATATTAGTGCAGTCCTTGCAAGCTCCGCATGAAGACAATGCATTAAATACCTCAATTATACAGTGTGAGAAGAATGTGCATGTCCTGTCTGATTTGACGACCTGTGCAAAATTGCAAGCCCAACGGCAGACGTGTGAGAAATGCCAGCTTCTGGCAGCTCCCTCTTGACGCCGTCCCCTCCATCGAGAAGGGGAGAGCGCCCCTCCACATGTGGAAAGCTCCAAGCGGCTTTCAGCCTCTTCCGTAGCCTCCTTATACCTTCCCTTGCATTTGCTGGCCTCTCGTCATTCATTTGTCATTAATTCATTTGCCCCTCTTTACACCACACAACTGCCAGTCGAACATCGATATATCGTAGTGTGGTAATTGCAAAATAGTTCGATATAGCCGGAATTCGATACGTAAATTCATGTTAAAAAACTTGTCAAAAACATTTGAAAATCAATAAATGAACCAAGGGCGCACATTCGGTTGCACCGCGCACAACTGGCCTAGTATGTGCAGACTTCGTCCGCCGGGAGCGCGCGGTTGATTGTGCCACACGCAATTAGCATAGGCTGCGCTGACTTCATCTGTCGCGCGAAGTCGGTGCGGTCTTGGCCAATTGTGCGCGGCGGAACCGAACGCGTGTTACCAACAACAATCCCCTATTGCGTCTAATTGTGCCGCAGTAAATACTCACTAGAAACTTATTATCTTCTAGCAAATATCATCTTCCTACATGAAACAGAAGAAAAGGAAAAAATATTTAAACAGGTTTTTTTCAAGAAAACTTATTTTCAAAAAATAAAATGAAAACTTCAGTTCCAAATTTTCAAAAAAAAAATTCGGATGGAAGTACGCTTATGTCAGGCAAAATGTGGGTGCAGTAATATGCTTCCTCATTTGCTTTATTCACAAAATATAATGGGCCAAAGTGACCCATGTTGAGTGTGCTGGCTTTAGTGCCGGGATGACTCATTCTGGTTCAACGTTTACTCTCTTTTTAAGAAAGGAAAGGCAGCAGTTGCCACAAACGAAGGGAGGTTTACCTTGGTTTCTTATCGTGGCAAGAATAGAGAACGTGTTTTCTGCTTTGTTTTCTGTGACGCAAGAGAGAGCAAACTCGATACTAGTCGTGGTGCTTGAACTAATTTATCGTACGCCCTTTGCAGTCAGTAATTAAAAGGGTTTAACCGCCGTCAGCTGGCTAGTGGCAGTTCTCGCAGTGGACAGTGCATGTCCGCTTGAATGGTCGCGGGCACACACCCACACATGCCGTGACTGAATTCCCAGCACACGTGGCACTGACTTCTACTCTGCTGACAATGCTCCTCGATGGCTTCAGTAGGCGCACGGAGCAGGGCCACATTCTTGATGTTTCAGCTAAGTTGATAGACGTGTCTCATGTGCTGACCGAGTAGAGTCGGTACTTCCAGACCTCAGGTTGTGCAGGGAAGCTTGGTGCTTAAGGAGGCCACCCACACCGTCACAGGCGTTCTTCCCATGCCCGGTAGCAGAAAACATCCACCTTGCAGATATATACTTGGAGTGGCACAACTCCTACAGTTGGTACCTATTTTTAATATGGCTCACTGCACTTTTGCTGACGTATGTTACATGACAGTAGATGGGTGCTTTTTCATCTAACACTTCGTGCACTCTACCTAGGGGGTAGCAAGCGTGTGCTGCGTCGTGATGCATGTTGTCACTTGTGACAGCAAAGCTGTGTGTTGCTTTCCTTGTCATGGAGACGCAGGTGAAAATGGACACTTGTGTCTTGTGCCAATGGTATGACTGTGTTTCATTTGGGAGGACAATCCCGTTTTCCGCAAAATCAAAGCGCAGAACAATGCTTCTGCACTGCTTGCACTTTGCCTCATGAATAGCCGCGGCTTGAGTGTGGCGTATGCATTCGTGAGCAATCCATTTGGTTATTTACTTGCCAAGTTCTTTCACAAAAAGAGTTCAAGACAACGTCTTGATCAAGTCACGGTTACTGCTTTCCCTAACAGCAAATGTGACCTCGTCCTTGTCGACCATTCCCAGGCTGGCCAAAGTAAGGCGTTCACTCCATGGGCAGCGTTTGCATTCACCTAACATACAATCTGTGGTTGGGGAGCCGAAGAGGCACAATGCTTTCATGTCTCCCTATGAGATTTCCATGCCGGTTATGTTCTCAAGCGTGGAGATGCAAAGGTTGGCATTGGCACAGTAAGCACAAATGCAAACCTCTTGTGGCCCGAGCAGCACCTGTTTTGGATGCAGGGTGTAAAACTGACACGGTGATGGCACTGTCAGGATGAGCTGCTTTGGACATCTGGAACATCTAGCAGATATAATGTGTCATAAAGTACTTTGAGACGTACTTTGTCTGGCCTTTCGTGATGACTGACACGTCTTTCTTGTTTGGGCTCTGCCGAGAGCACCCAAGTTTGTCCTTGGTGAAGTAGTCGAGCACAGCTTGTACATCTGACGGGCTTAACCCTGACCTTGTGTACAGGTAAAATTCGACCACATCCCATGATCCTCGTGCCTATTTCGGGCCTTTCTGAGCATGTACGTTGTGACAGCTGGGGTTGTCTCTGGAACGTGTTTATTTTCAACTTCTGATGGCACGATGGTTAAGAGACGGAGGCGCTCTGGATGGGACCTTGAAGTCTCGTATGCTTGCTTCAAGCTATTCAACCAGCCAGCGCATGTACAACATTCCGTCACAGATGGTTCAGGTGAATTGACACTTTCGTATGCAGCGCTTAAAGCTGAACATATCTTTGTCACCATGGCGCTTCCAATCTCGGTCCGTTTTCTGTTTCCGTACGATCGTCTGCTGCGTTTGTGAATGGAACATGGTGGCTTCAATGGTAAAACATCAGAAGAAAGATGGACGTACCTGTCTAAGTCATCAATCGCTTCTTCGTGAAAAAATGCCTCGTTTGCTTTTGTGCAGGTGTCACTGGATGAAGACAGGATATCCTTGAGGCACGTAAAGCAGTACTGGCAGATCTTGTTGGTGTCGTGAATACCCTCAGCCACTGCTAGCAGCTTCTGCCGGGAGACAACATCCAAAACCTTTACACAACAAAGGATTTCTTTTCTTAGCAATCTTCTTATTGGGAACGCGTAAATAATCAGCACAGAGTACTCTGACTGAGCTATGAGCTGCCTGCATCACATGCGGTGAACAGCTACACCAAGTCGAAACATTTATACTGAACAGCACCACACTCTTTCTGTCGCTTTTTCTGTGCTGCTGTCGTGACTGAGCTTCCAGAATGTCTCACGGTTTCATGTTCAATGGGCAAGGCTGTCTAAAGCTTTCGAAAGCGTGTGGGCCACGCTCGTTATCGAAGGACAAAGTCCATCTGGCGCCACCAGTGCCCTCTGCTGTTCTCGGCATGGGAAAGTGTGCCAGCAAGGTTCTAACAAAACATAATAAATTGGGTAACTTCGGCAGCCTTTAGCTCAGTGATGCCGCACTGCACTTAATGTATTCAGACAGCTGAAATGCAGAGGAGGTCAAAGTCAAGGTAAGACAGGAAGATGTTATCTGTGAGCGACACGAAAAACATGTGATAACAGTAAGCTAAATAAACGGCTAAGGAAATGACTCCGAAATGTTTTTAGAAAGGTACAGTGTGAGGTGCACGTGGCGGTGCCAAAGAAGGTTACAGTATCCATTGCACAGGGGGGGATGGGGAGCCTGCAGTGAAGCAGCACCTCCATAATAGCGCACCTGCTGATTATCGGAGCACTCCGTTGCTCACGGATTAGCCTGCCTTGGTGCCACTTATAGTACATGATTTACTGGTGCACCAGATGGGTTTTGGCCAACATTGGCCACAACATGCACTCGTGGTGTCTCGCATGCTGTTGACAAGCGAATAATGGAGGTGTATGCACAATGCCCAGAGAGGTGTGTTGTAAACTCAGTACGCATTAGCGCTTCAGGTGGCGGCAGCCTCAAACCCCAGCACATGCTAGACACAAATATAGTCTGGCAATACATTTTTGTTGAAAACAAGCTGCCAGAGCAAAGTTCTGAAGCATCTAAGAAATTGGAACTAAATTTGTGTGCAATGATAACTGATAGAGAACCAGCAATGTTATTGAAGCCAGCACGCTCAACATGTGCCTCTTTGGCCCGGTATATTTTGTGAATAAAACAAATGAAACATTATTGCACCCATGTTTTGCCCAACATATGCAGGCTACCATCCAACATTTTTGCAAAATTTAGAACTGGAGTCTTCTCATTTGATTTTTCTAAAATGACTTTTTTTTTAAATAAGCTTGTTTAGTTAACTATTTTTTTCTTCTTTTTCATGTAGGAAGATGATATTTTGCATAAATGTTGAAAGAGAACATTCTATGCTTGACATGTTTTTCAAGTTTCTGTGTGAAATGGAAAACTCGCGAAGACGCATGAAAGTTGGAAAATTTTTCTAATTTCAGCCATGTTTGGAATGTTTTAACATTCTTGTAGTTTGTGGACAGCATAAAGAAACACACGAAACTAATTTACTGTGAAGCGTGTTAAAATGAGCAGAAAATGTTTTTTGACACAACGTTCTTTGTTAGCATTTAATTCGGCTGTGAAATCGAAAAACATTGTGGTAAGCGATAGGGAGGACACTTGCGCCGCCACCTTCAAATATTTCTTGGGCTTGCCGGGAACGCTTTTTCGAGAATAAAATTTGCGGTTCTGTGCAGTTTTAATATTCTTACATGACATATATAAAACTCGTAGAATCACCCTATTGTGTTACGCCTGCAACTGTTTGCACTAATTCAGCATGGGTACACGCCCTTATTGCCTTTTACGTTTAAATTTATGGATTTACGGAAATTACGGAAGTACGGTTTTATGGGTTGCTTTGTAATTTAGCCCGGTAAGGGCAGATGGAGCGTAGTAAACAAAGCTGCACTAACGTTTCAAGCCACATGCATGAAGATCAGACAAATTCATGTGCTAACTGTCATTCCTTTTGTATTTGAACAATCGCAGCACTGGAGTTCCCTCTTGTGATTTTAGCGGGAAACTGTGCTGACACAGGCTGTATTGCTGGCGGCTCTGACTAATGTTTGATGCCGACTGCATCACCAGATGTCGCCACTGCTACACGTTGTGGGAACTCCCTAATACAGTTTCACTGGAACACATGCACATCTCGATAAACGCAAGTTGCTGACGAGTCTGACCCTAATTGAAGCTCATTGTGTGTTTCTCTTGGATCTTTTTGCCTCCATGGTTGCAGGCATTCTTTGTGGACCAATTGAAGCTCATTGTGTGTTTCTCTTGGATCTTTTTGCCTCCATGGTTGCAGGCATTCTTTGTGGACCAGTTTGCGACGCTGCACTCGCTGGGATACTACGCCATCGCGGTGGTCCTGGCCTTCCTCATGACGGCCTCCAAGCGCACGGCTGGTGCCCGCCCCTGGCTGCTCCTGCTCTTCCTGGTTAATCTGCTGGCTGAGCGGTTGATTGTCAAGTGGGCCTCGCTGGACGCTATTGACCGGTCTGCGCCACTGGCGTCGGATGTGAGTGCCCCTGTTTTCCACCTGCCTGTTTATTGTTAAAGTATGTACTATAGGCTACCGTTAATTCAACTCTGATTAATTAGATTTTTCGGCAAGTTCGATCCCAGCCAGAGGTCCTGGCCCGTGCCCATACAATTCTACGGACTCAACCTTTCGTCATTTCGATATTAAAATCGATAATCACCGGATAATTCAAACTGGACCAGTTAGGATGCATGCGTGTGGCCATTATGGTGATCTCAATAGTTGACCCCCTTAGTGGTAGCATGTCACGGTGGAGCATAGCGGACAGTGAATTCGTTGAACACGCGTGATTGCCTGCCGAAAACGCCTATTTTCAGCCGGCCCTAGGAATATATTCAATCAATAGCAGTAGCTCAGAATGTTGCCATGGTGGTATTTATGTGATTTTAATGTGTGCCTTTTATTCCAAGAAAATTAGGTCGAAAACTGCCTGTGAGCTGCAATTGGGTGCGAAACCAAAACTGTGTTTTCAGCGTTCATATCCTTTTACTCATAACAATGCTGTATTGTGGTGAAGCTGACTTTTTGATACCGGGTGCCATGTTCCAACACATATTAGACCCTTGCCCATTTTTCTTACTAAAATATGAGGTGTGTATTAGATTTCTACTTTAGGATCTTTGATTTCATTTTTACCTTAGTATTCTACTTTGGACACATAGAAAGCAGCCGCACATGCCATTTGGAGGCATGATAAAATCAGGCAAAAACTGCCAAATGAATTAGCGGTGTGTTCTGATATTTTTTCTGCGTCTTGTTTTATTCAATTTAGTTCGTTCTCTCGGTGTCAAACAGAAGTCAGCTGTACAGTAAAACCTTCTTAATTCAAAGTCTGTCGTACCAAAGGTATGTCCCATTTAATTGGGCTCACCACTTATCAAAAAGCGAGAAAATGTAAAAGTCAACAATAAGACATTATGGTTGAGCCCACATATAACGAACCTAAGTGTCACGTGGCACCCATTCATTATATATCTGGAAGTTTGTAATAAGTCTAAAGCAGCTAAAAAAAGTCTGTTATGGTCATCTGCTTCTGCAGTGCAGACCTTGATGGCTGTCTCTAGTTTGTTTAAAGTGGTAATGTTCTCCTCATCGAGGCCCTTGATGTCGACTAACTGCTGGAAGGTCTCGATATAGCTTATGGCTTTTGATGCGCTTACTGGTTTTGGTTCTCGAGATTGGTCGTCATCCAACTTTTCAGTGTTTCTCTCAGCCTCCACTTCAGGAACGATGTTGTAATCTGTGCACAGTTGCATGATGCCAGCATCATCATCCGCGAGAACAAAATCTTCACAGCCGATGTCACAGACGCCCATGTCGGAATCGAAAACGCATTGCCACAAGTCGTTGACAGACTTGTTTTCTTGGGAAACATTGGGCTCGATATCAAGCGTGTCCACGAAGCCAATCTTGAGGAATCGGCTCCTAATGCAAGATGCCGTCACTTCTGCCCAGGCCGCCCTCACAATCTCAACGGCCAAATAAAAGGAAACTCAAAAGCGGCAAGTTGGAGGCTGGATGACCAACAGCGATCAGCATGCACTGCACAATGCATTGCTTATACGCTGCTTTAAATACGTGAATAATGCCTATGTCAAGTGGCTGCGCTATAGATGTGAAAATTGGTTGCAAGGATAGCACAGTTATTGCCACCAAGTGCCAAACAGTTATCATGCCCTAGCAGCATGCTTTTGCCTTGCTCCTGCATGTTGTGTTTGAACTCGACGAGCCATTCGGCAAACAAGTCAAGCATCATCGACGCTTTTGCATTGTGCTTGTAGCTCACGGGCTCATAGTTGCAAGAACAAGGTGGCTACTTCGACTTGCCAATTACGAAGAGCAAGTGCCAATCTCTGCCATTCATGTTTGTGCACAGAAGCACGGTAACACATACTTTACACTGCTTGCCACTAGCACACACGTTGCCTTTCATCATGTGCATGTTATCCGAAAGAATGTGATAAAACAGTGCAATTTCATCTGCGTTATAGACATTTCACTCCGTGTAGTTCGCAATGGGGGCTTTGTTCATTAAAAAACATGCGGTAACATTTTCGTCACTTGCTGCAGTCCCATCGCTGATAATCAGTTTGAAAACAATGCCATTGTGCACTTTGAACTGATGTAGCCAGCCAGTGCCTCTGCAGAAGTGGGGAAAATGCAAGAGGAACGCGAAGTCTCAAGCTTTAGCCAGCATCAGTGGCCCGCCGATCAAAATATGCTGAACCCGCGTGTCAACAAACCACTGCAACATCTGCAACACTGTCCTGATTTTGGTGGCTCGGCAGAGCGTTGTCACCCGTCATAAGGTGGCCTCCATTGTACTTTCGCTTGCTGCAAAGAAGGCACTCGTCAATTTGCGCTATCTTCCTGGGGTCACCAAGTGGAAGTCATGTCAGCAGCTCGTCCTGTGAGGCCTCACGAGTGTCGTTCCTCCAGTCGGTGATGGCGTGCTCCGACAGAGTGAACAAGTCACCGGTCATTTACTTCAACAGCTGCGCGTCTATGCTTTTGCTCTCGCAGTACGTGAGCCAAATCACTTGATGCCTGGAGAGAGTGAATGTTCGGAAGGCCGAGGTGGTCTGCGTTGGCGAAACATCTTCCTTCATCTTTTTGCCCGTGCATTGCAGTGGTACCGTGTAACTACAATGTGTGCTTTCGGCACCTGTAGCACTGGAAGGCAGCCCGGTGTCCATTCCGAGTCTTCCTGTACAATATGACGGCTTCACCTTTGCAGGTTGGGTGGTCCGAGTTGAACCCCAGCTCCTTGCAGGTGCCCCACTACTCCTACGATGCCACCAGTCCTGGTGTGCCGCTGGGGTACGGTGAGCGCACAGCGCTTGAAGCCGGATCGTGGACCATGAGTATTCGACATGGTCTGCGTGACCACAGAGGAGCTGCAACATTTCAAGGTCGACCGACGAGAAGTGGTGACGCCAGGCTCCATTATTGTCGACATGGTCTGCGTGACCACAGAGGAGCTGCAACATTTCAAGGTCGACCGACGAGAAGTGGTGACGCCAGGCTCCATTATTGCAGTCAATGTTCAACCGGGGACCATTATTCACAGTGACGAGTAGGCCACATACAACTGTATCCCAAATTTAGTGGATGCTAATGGAGTGAGCCTCAGTCTGCATTGGGAGACAGTAAACCACAGTGTGAACTTTTTGGACCCCGTCACAGGTGCTCACACTCAAAAAACAAAAGTTATTGGCAAAAAGTGTAGTGCCACCTCCTCACCGCTGTGTACGGGGTAACTGCCCCACTACTGGAGTCGCACTTGACATGGCTGTGGTGGCATTCAGTTAACCGCCACACATGCTGCAAGGACTCTTTTCTCCACTTGTTAGAAACCATTGCTCAGCGCTGCCCAGTAGGAAGACTTTCCTGTGCTTGTTAGAAGCCATTCCTTGGCGCTACCTAGTGTGACAGTACATCACAAAGTAAAGCAAAATAAAGCTTGGTTTTCTGATCCTTTGCTTGGATGAGTGTTTTCCGGCATTCCTACATGTTTACATACATGGAAAGCCTGTGGCAAGGTACTTCTGCGCTAACCGGTGCTCACTTCATCTTTAAACGTGAGCTATCTTTTGAAAGCCCAGTGCGAAAACCATGCGCACACCTGTCTGTGCTTACACGGTACGTATGTGGCAAAAAGCACTTCTGTGCTTGCAGACACCTTTTAGCGCGAGCAGCAAGTGATCTGTGGAAAGCCCAGTGCGAAAAGCACGTGCACACCAATCTGTGCTTGGAAATGCGAGCACAAGCATATAGCGAGCCGTGCCAATTCATTCCAGAGAAAAGAGAAAGAGCGATGAGCCATCTGTTAAAAGCCCAGTGCGAAAACCAGGCGCACACCAATCTGTGGCTGGAAAAGCGTGCGCAAGCGCGTAGTGAGATGTGCCAATCCAATCCAGAAGAGAGAGGAGGAGGGGAAGTGAGGTGCTGCCACTTTGTGACACTAAGCTCAGCATTAATCTAAAAGTAGCTTCTTTATTTTTTTTCACGCTGCCCTGAACTTTTGTTGCAGTTGGGCATTTAGAGGGGCACTTAAAGAAAATATTAAGCTGAGCTAGATCAACAGGTTAGGCTTTTCTGCTATTAGCGAACTCATCATTTGCAGTGAGAACAGAACTTTTGCGAGTGAGAAAATGACAAAAATGAAAAATTGGAGTGGCATCACCTAGTTTGGGCTGTGCTACCTCTCACGTGACGTCGGCACTGGCTGGTTCGCAGAGAGCGCCCAAGATGGAAGGTCACATGGAGATTACGTCAGCTCGTCTGTTCCAGCACAGGCAATTTAAATTGAGCATCAGCAGCAGCGGAACTTTTGGTAGCAATATGCTATGCAGCGAAGTCGCATATTGGCACACACAGGAAACGATTAGATTTCTAGACGAATAATCTATCGCCCGAGCTCGACTTAATTTTTCCTTCAGTGTAACTTTAGAGGAACGGCTGTTGTTGCCCATTGGTCATTGCAGAGCCCCTTGGGCGTTCACATTGGTCTGTGCCGCCGCCTCGTCTCCCTGTTGGCCCTGTGCGTATACCTGTATCAGCTGTACACGTTCCGTGACTTGGCCACGCTCAACAATCAGTTGCTGCTGGACCTGCAGGCCGAAATGCGAAACCTGCGCACTTCCCAATCACCCTTGGGTAGCCCCCGGCAGGAGCAGGACCCCCGAACTGGTAAGTGAAGTCAGCTGGAAAAGGAAGCAGGCAGTCTGGCCACGTTAGAAACTTGCCATGTTCTACACAATGAGTAGAATGCATGAACTAGACCCCTGAAAGATGCCTGTCTGAGCAACTCGGACATCAAAGTCAGCGAAGCTGTACTCACCCTTTGGAAGCCCTAATTGTCTGTTCTGCCTCTGCCTGAAATCTATACCCGAGCCTTTTCAGATGCTTCACTGTATTTGAGATTAGTTCTTCTATACTCTCCACTAAATTTGAAACATGTGTTCCTGTTTACAGTAGAACTTCGTTGATACGATCTCGTGTCGTAAGATTTCTTCGTGCCAACATTCAAGATCGAGAACACAAAATATTCCCTGATATAGTTGCGCCCTTTCTTTACCACTTTTCAAAGAAAATGGGATTTTTCGGCACCAACGCTTACTGCATTGCCGAAGTGCAATGATATGATACGTTTTTCAGATGCTAGACCCCATGTGAAAAATAATACGCGTGAGGCACGCATGATCGAGAGCAGCAGGCTCCTGGCACGCACTCAGTTTCCCTTTCCGTGGTGCCAGCTAATTTTGCGTGTTATTGCATGTTGCATTCACGGATATTGTTGCCAACCCTATTGCAATAATCATCACCTATCCGTGGAGGTGGGAGAATATAAATTTTTTTCGAATACGAATCAAATACACATGGTGAATATCGAATATAGAATAATAATCGCCATCATAATTTTTGTGTCCCTTAACGGCTGCTTACAGGGTACAGTTAAACCTCGATATAACAAACTTCTATATAACGAAATTATCGATATAAAGTATTTAACTTTTCGTAACCTCATGTCCATAACACGCCGTGTATTTAGAACCTCAGTATACCAAAGTGTGTGTGCGATTTCAATATAATGAAATTTCACTTCTGCCGTGGAGGAATGGCGAGAAAATACCTAAATGAAAACTTCTGCGGACACAGATGGTCAAATGACTGAATTACAAGCAGCTGCTTGCAAGCGCACCTCTCAAATCGCACGAGGCACTAAGTGGAGCCGTATCATGTTCCGTATAAAGACCAAGTGCAATAAGATCCTATCATGGCCCACACAGTTTGTGCTTTAGGTGAGAGTGAAAGTGTGAGGACGAGACAAGAAAGATGATGGCTTCATGAGTGCTGGCTTTCTGTGCGAGCGAAGGGAAAGAGGGGGAGGGAAGTGTGATCAAGGGCGCGAGAGGCGGGGCGGGAAGGGGGCCAGTTGGCGCTTTGGGATTTCTGGCGCATGTCATGGACGTGGCTGCGTATGGCTGCAAGCGCGACGGAGCGCGTGCGCAGCTGCGCACCCTGTTTTAGAGGTAGTCTGCCACATGTGCAAAGTGGGTGTGCCGAGACAGCCTGGCATCATGTTATAGCTGTCTTCCTGCGTGTTCAGTATTGGAGGTTGTGTAATCTCGAGTTTCGGTGACTCGTTGGAGCGAGAGGTAGACGATGCATCCGCTGCCGGCGCTTTCCACGATAGCGTCGTCCTGATGCGGGCGACACTATATGCTGCGAGAATGGAGCGCACACAGAAACATGGCTGGTTCCGCATAATTTGTACCGCTGATTTGAAGATATTGTTGATGTGGCAAGAAACTGTATCATTCATCTCCTACTTCCAAATTCATCAAGGTAAATTTTCTCATTCAGATTTGCTTTCTTTTGATGGCTCGATAATTACGAAAATTCTGCGGCTCCTTTCCTTGTAAGAAAAATTGAACGGCAACTGTACTTAGTTGCACAAAAGGTTGAATTTTAATGCAACGAAATTTCAATATAACGAAGCAAATTGACGATTTTACCTACTTCGATATAACACGGTTTAAGGATATTACATAATGGTGGAAGCAATGACGTTGACAAACACTACGGTCATAATTATACAGCGAGAAAAAAGAACTTGGTGTACATGCTTGAAATCAATGAGCAAAACAATTAAAACCACAAATTAACACAATGAAAGCTGCACAACCGATTAGCACAGTCTGGTTTACGATGTCTGCTGCATTATTTAGAAAGTGATATCTTGAGAACAAGTGATTTGGAGCAGTCGTTTATAAGATCCATAATGTGTGTTGACCAGTAAAGTTGATTTGTGATTGTGACGCCGAGATAATGGTAAGAGTCGACTTGAATGAGCTGTAGAATTAGAGCACTGGTGGTTAACGATTTGACGCTTGCAGCTTCCACACATGTACTTGCATTTAGAAACGTTAAGTAGCATTAGCCATAGGGAGCGCCAGTTTGCTATTTGTTGAAGTCTAATATATGCAGATGCATATATTTACAGCAGGTATATATATTTTTTGGTATAGTAATTAGGTGCAATGCCTGCACGGACTAGTGCAGAAAGGACATCTAAGTATTGGTCATGAATGATCAGTTTTAAAGCCACAATCACCAACTGCCATGATAAAAAACTGCTTGAATAGCCTCTCAGCAGCATTAGAGCAAGCAAGCTCTCCAAAAGAAGAGTGGCTGCTGTATGATTAGGTTCATCTTAATCCATAAGAAACCTTAGACTTCTGTCAACCAAAAGATCAGGCAGGATTCCGTAAAGGCTACTCAACAATAGACCATATTAGCACTACCAATCAGATGATAGAGAAATGCAAGGAATATAACAAACCCTTATATATAGCTTTCATTGATTACGAGAAAGCATTTGATTCAGCCAAAACCTCAGCAGTCATGCAGGCATCACGGAATCAGGCTGTAGACGAGCCGTATGCAAAAATACTGAAAGATATCTGTAGCGGCTCCACAGCCACCGTAGTCTTCCATAAAGAAAGCAACAAAAATGCCAATAAAGAAGGGCGTCAGGCAGGGAGATACGATCTCTCCAATGTTATTCACAGCGTGTTTACAGGAGGTATTCAGAGATCTGGAGTGGGAAGAATTGGGGATAAAAGTTAATGGAGAATACCTCAGTAACTTGCGATTCGCTGATGATATTGCCTTGCTTAGTAACTCGGGGGACCAATTGCAACGCATGCTCACTGACCTGAAGAGGCAAAGCAGGAGGGTGGGTCTAAAAATTAATCTGCAGAAAACTAAAGTAATGTTTAACAGTCTTGTAAGAGAACAGCAGTTTATGATTGGTAGCGAGGCACTGGAAGTGGTAAGGGAATACATCTACTTAGGGCATGTAGTGACCATAGATCTGCATCATGTGACTGATATAATCAGAAGAATAAGAATGGGCTGGGGTGCGTTTGCCAGGCATTCTCAGATCATGAACAGCAGATTGCCATTATCCCTCAAGAGAAAAGTTTATAACAGCTGCCTTAGCAGTACTCACGTACGAGGCAGAAACCTGGAGGCTTACGAAAAGGGTTCTACTTAAATTGAGGACGACGCAATGAGCTATGGAAAGAAGAATGATAGGTGTAACGTTAAGGGATAAGAAAAGGGCAGATTGGGTGAGGGAACAAACGCAAGTTAATGATATGTTAGTTGAAATCAAGAAAAAGAAATGGGCATGGGCAGGGCATGTAATGAGGAGGGAAGATAACTGATGGCCATTAAGGGTTACGGACTAGATTCCAAGAGAAGGGAAGCGTAGCAGGGGCCGGCAGAAAGTTAAGTGGATGGATGAGATTAAGAAGTTTGCAGGGACAACATGGCCACAATTAGCACATGACTGGGGTAGTTGGTGAAGTATGGGAGAGGCCTTTGCCCTGCAGTGGGCGTAGCCAGGCTGATGATTATGATGATGATGTGTATTCAGTGCGTTCACTGTCCCCTAAGCTTTGACAAAACAGACACTTCATTTAAAGTTGTCGCTGTTGGGGGCACCATAGGGGTCAGGCACATGAGTGCTCACTGGTCAAGTTTGAATCATCCAGCGAAGGTCAATTCTAGAGTCGAAATAGCAAAAGTTCGGGCCCCTAGAAATTAACTTGTGCCGGTGGGGACTTCTGGCTGGCGTCAAGTTGGCTGGCATCAAGTTGAATTACTGGAGGTCTACTGTAGTAGATTTCGCAAACAGAATTTCAGACATTCCAGTTTTGCCATGAACAGACGCTTGGTAAACCACAAGGGGCATTGAAGCCAGCTCCTCATGACGTGACGAATTGTGACAGTGCTCACTTGGTGCTAGCCAATTATTTACCCATTCAAGATTGTGACTTTGTATTCCAAGCCATGCATACATTCCAATGGCAACAACTAGTAAGGTTGCCTAATACCCACGTCACAGAAGGCACTTTCAATGCGATCACGCTCGATTGGGATCGAAGTTGTCTATCACCACTGGCTGCCTTCCTGAGCCTGCACGAGGAAGCCAATTTTGATAGAAGGCGTCCTGTGTGACATTGGTATAAGAAAGGTAGCTTCCAAGTGGCACCCACAGGTATGTGCGTCTGTACATGTCGAGCGCCACGCACAGTCTTGGCGCAGTGGCTACGGCATTGCCCCGCTGTATGTGAGGTCGTTGCTTCTATCCCCGGTCATGGCGGTGGCGTTCCTATGGGGGGGGAATAGAAAAATGCCCACGCGTTATACACAACGATTGAAATGCAAACAGCGGAGCACATGGTTTTATGGCCAAGTGGTGAAGGAGAGTTTTGCAGCCGTTAAGATGAGGCGGAAGCATGTGTGCGGCTGTGGGCTTGGTATCAGTCAGCAATGCCATTTGCATGGGATTATTCCCAAAGTTTTGCTTTGAGGCGTAATTATCAGTGACTAGTATATAATGAGTGTTACTCTGCGAAAACCATCTGCTACACTGTTTGCATTCTACATTCATTGAACTTACTCAGAGTTACATACACTTAAAGACCCAGGTTGTCCTTATTATTCTAGAGTCTTCGGTCGTGATGTCTTCCAGGGCTCAGGGGTTTTTTCTTGGACGTTCAGCCCCGTGAGTCAATCACAGTCAGCTTGTCCAGTGCTCAAAGGACCCATAGCAGCTGGATCTTGTTATGGGTTTTCAGGGATTAAATTAAATATTTTGCATGGAACTGACAACAAATTCATCTTCAGACAGCAGCCACTGTACAATGTGTTTAGAGAGCAAGACATTTCAGTTGCGTGCAGTAATTACATGCAAGTGGTGTGCCTTTATTCCAATGCACAGCCACCATGTGGAGACCACCCGAGGAAAGTGCGTTTCGCTGGTTTCCGCTGAGCGGTGCCGCTGCTGCCTGCTTATTCACGAACCACACAGGTGTGTATCTATGTTGTTTTGTTTTATCACCATGGTTGACTTCCACTGATTGAAATTGCTATGTTACCTTGTGTTAAACTTGCAAAAGCAGGCTACGGACAGGATACAAACAAAGGAACACGCAACAGACAGGATATTTGTTCCTTTGCTTTAGCGCTTTGTTACACACATATGTATTAGTTTTTTTCTTTTGCGTAACAGTACCGCGCAGTAAGCAGAACGATGCTTTAAGCCTTTATACCATAGATGGGTGTTGCCAGTAGTGCATACAGGTAACACACCAGAAGAATGTTTTTGTCCTGCTGAGTTTCGGTATTGAGCACAGAGCTTGTGGCTCAATGCCTCCGGCTGACACCGTATGACAGGCAGCAAGCGCCATTTGTTAGATAGAGCAGGAACACAGGAAGAGGAAGAGGTTTGGCACGACACTCACTTTCTTTTGAGAGCATGGTCAGAGGATACAGACTGATGCAAGATTTCCGGTTCCATCACACAGGTATCACACAGGTAATGTAAAGCAAATGCAGTGTACACCTCGTTTCACCACAACTGGCAGCTACCCGCTGCGGTTGCTCAGTGGCTGTGGTTTAGGCTGCTGAGCACAAGGTCGCGGGATCGAATCCCGGCCACGGCGGCCGCATTTCGATGGGGGGAAATGCGAAAACACCCGTGTACTTAGATTTAGGTGCGCGTTAAAGAACCCCAGTTGGTCGAAATTTTCGGAGTCCTCCACTACGGCGTGCCTCATAATCAGAAAGTGGTTTCGGCACGTAAAACCCCATAATTTAATTTTTAACAACTGGCAGCTAAGCGTGCCCATCTGTTTCTGTCCCCTCAAAGTGGACATGGCTATGTTATTGTCTCAAGCTTGCCGATATTAACGACATGATTCATTACTGATACGGAAGAAACTGTTTGAATGCGCGTAATGTACTCACGAAAAGAAAAATAATCGCATTCGGCGCATTTGGCTTGCTCCGCCGGCCGCCATTTTTGTTTTGGTGTCCCGCATTGACAGCAGCAGCTGCCTGCTTGTCATCATCATCATCAGCCTGGTTAAGCCCACTGCAGGGCAAAGGCCTCTCCCATACTTCTCCAACTACCCCGGTCATGTACTAATTGTGGCCATGTTGTCCCTGCAAACTTCTTAATCTCATCCGCCCACCTAACTTTCTGCCGCCCTCTGCTACGCTTCCCTTCCCTTGGAATCCATTCCGTAACTCTCGATGACCATCGGTTATCTTCCCTCCTCATTACATGTCCTGCCCATGCCCATTTCTTTTTCTTGATTTCAGCTAAGATATCATTAACTCATGTTTGTTCCCTTACCCAATCTGCTCTTTTCTTATCCCTTAACGTTACACCTATCATTCTTCTTTCCATAGCTCGTTGCGTCGTCCTCAATTTAAGTAGAACTTGTAAGCCTCCAGGTTTCCGCCTCATACGTGAGTACCGGTAAGACACAGCTGTTATAAACTTTTCTCTTGAGGGATAGTGGCAACCTGCTGTTCATGATTTCAGAATGCCTGCCAAACGCACCCCAACCCATTCTTATTCTTCTGGTTATTTCAGTCTCATGATCCGGATCCGTGGTCACTACCTGCCCTAAGCAGATGTATTCCCTTACCACTTCCAGTGCTTCGCTACCTATCGTAAACTGCTGTTCTCTTCCGAGACTGTTAAACAATACTTTAGTTTTCTGCAGATTAATTTTCAGACCCACCCTTCTGCTTTGCCTCTCCAGGTCAGTGAGCATGCATTGCAATTGGTCTCCTGAGTTACTAAGCAAGGGAATATCATCAGCGAATCGCAAGTTGCTAAGGTATTCTCCATCAACTTTTATGCCCAATTCTTCCCACTCCAGGCCTCTGAATACCTCCTGTAAACATGCTGTGAATAGCATTGGAGATATCGTATCTCCCTGTCTGACTCCTTTCTTTATAGGGATTTTGTTGCTTTCTTTGTGGAGGACTACGGTGGCTGTGGAGCCGCTATAGATATCTTCCAGTATTTTTACATATGGCTCATCTACACCCTGATTCCGTAATGCCTCCATGACTGCTGAGGTTTCGACTGAATCAAACGCTTTCTCGTAATCAATGAAAGCTATATATAAGGGTTGGTTATATTCTGCACATTTTTCTATCACCTGATTGATAGTGTGAGTATGGTCTATCGTTGAGTAGCCTTTACGGAATCCTGCCTGGTCCTTTGGTTGAGAGAAGTCTAAGGTGTTCCTGATTCTATTTGCAATTACCTTAGTAAATACTTTGTAGGTAACAGACAGCAAGCTTATCGGTCTATAATTTTTCAAGTATTTGCCGTCCCCTTTCTTATGGATTAGGATTATGTTAGTGTTTTTCCAAGATTTTGGTACACTCGAAGTCATGAGGCACTGCGTGTACAGGGTGGCCAGTTTCTCTAGAACAACTTGCCCACCATCCTTCAACAAATCTGCTGTTACCTGATCCTCCCCAGCTGCCTTCCCCCTTTGCATAGCTCCCAAGGCTTTCTTTACTTCTTCCGGCGTTACCTGTGGGATTTCGAATTCCTCTAGACTATTCTCTCTTCCATTATCGTCGTGGGTGCCACTGATACTGTATAAATCTCTATAGAACTCCTCAGCCACTTGAACTATCTAGCCTGCTTGTCATCCTGCAGCAAATGTGGGATGAAAAAAGAAAATGTTTCTTTTCGTGGGAAATTTAACTCTCGTAATGATCGCACCCCTGAATTTACGTCAATTTTTTTGACAAAAGAAGTGCAATCATTATTCGAGTAAATATGGTAATTGCCATCTTTTTCTGCGCATTTTTGTAGACAGTGCTCCAATTTCTGTATTCCAATGTCGTAGAACTCCGCTGCCAACCCGTTGAGGAAGCGTTTCACCTCTTCTTTGACTTCATCGTCGTTCTGGAAGCGTTGGGCACTCATGCTCCTTTAACTTGGGGGACAACACTAGGTGCAAAGTCTGGACTGTATGGTGGGTGGGGCATGACAGTCCACCCAATGTTTGTCAAAAGTTCCTGGATTTGACGGGAGATGTGAGGTCGAGTGTTGTCGTGAAGCAGCATTACAACGGCTTCCAGTCATCCTCGCTGGCGGTTCTGGATAGCTCGCCTGAGTTTTCTTAGTGTTGTACAATAACTGTCTGAGTTGATTGTTGTCCCACATTCCTTGAATTCGATCAGCAGTATCCCCTTACGATCCCAGAAAACACTGGCAGTGGCTTTGCCAGCAGAAGGAGTTTGTTTGAACTTCTTTGCGACTGGTGACTCTGGGTGATGCCACTGTTTGGATTTTTGCTTCATTTCAGGAGTGAAATGAAACACCCACGTTTCGTCTCCTGTAACAATGGAGTCCAATAATCCTTCGTTATCTTCTTCACACTTTTGAAGAAACTGGCGAGCACAGTCAAGGCGTTTCTCCTTGTGGTCTGATGTCAATAGCCGCGGTACCCATCGAGCACAACACTTGTGATACCTGAATTTTTCAGTCAAAGCTCTTTCCGCTGTACTGTAAGGACTCCCAGGAATCTCAGCAACAAGTTCATGGATGGTGATTCTCCTGTTTTGAAGCACTTTGCGTTGGACCATCTTGATAACTGCCTTCGAAACTGACGGTCTTTCACTCCGTTCCTCATCGTGGCCTTCCTTCTGACCGGCACTAAACTGCCTGCACCACTTTCGGACGTGTTGAACGTACATACACTTGTCGCCATAAACCTCTGTTAACTGACGATGAATATCCACGGGTGGAGTACCTTTGCCATGCAAAAATCGAATTACGGAATGAATCTCGCACTTGGCAGGATCAACAATGGGAACCTCCATATTGGACGGCTATTGAGCCAAGAATGAGTGGCGCAGCGAAGCGACGCCGGGCATGGCCCATCAGTGACATGCCATGCCCATATGTGACACATGAGAAGCGCTAAATTACGAGCATGCTTTGCACCATCATTACCGTGCACCCATGTGATTGACTTAGGCACACGAGGCCAGCACATTGGCTTACTGACTGCAGGCTGGTCAAGCCAGGCTGTTAGCCACAACACATGCACATGTCGAGAATGTTGTTTCAAGTCACTTTACGAAGATGGCCTGCATGCATTAGTGAAACTATAATATGGCATGTGGCAAACTGTGGGTTAAAAAAAAAAGTTGCTGTTGCTGAGTAGTCGACATTTTTGATACCCAGAATAATGTACTTTAAAGCTGCCATGAAAATAAATACCGTATTTACTCGCATAATGATCGCACTCGCGTAATGATCGCACCCATAAAATTTGTCGTCAAAATTCGATTTTTTTTATTTCCCGCGTAATGATCGCACCCCAAACTTGCCGCAGCGATATGTCGTGTGCTAAGTCTAGCGAATAATGATCGCGCTTACCACCTGTCGAATGCTACGCGAACGACTCTTCAAGACAAGCCAAGCGGCCTGCACGCACTAAACATTCTTAAGTAGATGCCTCATTTCATTACTTTCATCACTTTCCGCACTTCCATGACAAAATGGGGTACAACCAAACTTGCCTTTATTATGGGTTGGCTTTATAATGGCTGATGTCAACAAAAACAATAAAGGCGCATTTCGATTATTTTCATCTGCTTTTGCACTCGTGAGCACGCAACAAATCGCGCGCGGCAATGATAGTAGCCACGTTTACTCTGATACGTTAAAAGTGTACCCTATTCATACGCCGACGCTTGTAACACAGCTAAGATATTCGCCCACCCTTAGCGGAAAGTAGTGAAGACAGATGCCGCAGTTTCCGCAGCATGCCCGTCATGTGTTTCTGTCACTGGCAGCTAAGCGCGCCCACCTATTTCTGTCCCCTCAAAGTGGACATGGCTACGTTATTGCCGCAAACTTGCCGATATTAACGATATTATTCATCACTAATACGGAAGAAACTGTTTCAATGCACGCAATGTACTCACGAGAAGAAAAAAAAAATCGCGTTCGGCGCGTTCGGCTCGCTCCGCTAGCCGCCATTTTTGTTTTGGTGTCCCGCACCCGCAATCTCGCATCCCGCAGCAAACGTGGACGAAAAAAAAAATTTTTTTTTCCCGGGAAATTTAACCCGCGTAATGATCGCACCCCTGAATTTGCTTCAATTTTTCTGACAAAAAAAGTGCGATCATTATGCGAGTAAATACGGTATACTGGCTTTGCCATAACCGGTATTGCTTCGGATCTTGAACTTGTGGTTCTGTTGTAGTAGTAGAATACTCGTTGAAATACAGTGTAATCTCGATAAATGAAAATCGTTTAAACGGAACTACATCTTAAAAGGAACATCATCTTCATGGTTGGTCAGTTTTGTATTCATGCTATTGTATTCACCTTTGTTTCTCAGTAAATGGAACTCCTGATAAACGGAACCAATTTCTGAGGTCCCATGAGGTTCTGAGAGAGTCCACTGTAATGTCTAAGCAACGAAATTTTTTATTTACTTCACTATGCTTGTCAATTATGTTGAAAGAAGGGGGAAAGAGTAAGCGGGGAGCGGGGCACAGCATGATTTGTAGCTCGGCTAGTAAGCTCGGTGTCAGCGTGATCGCTCACTGTTGCTGGCTGGAAAGCGAGTGCATGTGACGCTACCCTGTTGCCTGGGAAACGTGCATGCAGAGGGGTGGAAAGTACTGGTAATGGAGCCCAAAAATTCTAGACGCACTGCAAGGTTTGGTGAAAGTTGCATGCCGTTTCCTCCCCTCATTCACAGGCCAAATAGATGGTGTCCAAATCACACCCCAGTGATGCCTCTTTGGGTAACAGACACCGATCTCAAAGGTCATTCTCGCGACAATGTGCCCGTAGCGATTGCTGGAGTTGATATTACGTTGCGACCTCCACGTCTCAAACACGGTGGTCACAACATATTTCTGGCTCCTGCAATCGTGCTGGCTCCTGAATGTGGTCGCCAGCACGACCACATTCTTAGATTGTTGTCTGTTATCGGAGGAAGCCGTCACTGGGTGTGCATTTTGGCCCCAACGCTGGTTGCTCTCTCTGACACGGCTTTGGTTGGTGCAGCAAGAAGTGCAGACACACGCTCGGCTCCCAGAGAAAAAGGGCACTTCGAGAGGAGCAGGTGCACCATAGGTGTCAAGTTTGGGAAGCCTGCTCCTCTGGAGTAATGTCAGGGTCTCTCCTGCAACAAGTCGTGCAACTCGGTGCAGCGACGAAGCATGTGCCGGAATTCACCGACTCCTTTAATTGGAAGTCGCCATAGCCGCTGGATTCTGTACTCACTTATTGATGATAGTGCAGATTTGCACAAAATGTGAATTGTTAGGTACTGACTTTCCAGTAGTGTTCTCACAGTCTTCACAGTCAAGATTTCAAGGTAACCAGAGTCTGGCACAAAAGCTTTTCTAGGTAAGGTGTCAAAAATACATTGAGTTGACACCGTGGTGGGAGAAAATTTCAAGATATTTAGAGATGTCAGAGTTAGGGAACAAAGGTTTACTCCACTTCAGTGCAGAGGCCTGTCCCAAAGATCTCCATTTGCCCGTGTCTATTATCAGTTATTGCCGTCGTATTGAATTCACATTTTATTTCAGTGTGCGAAAAATTGCAGAAATTTCTTATTCTTGTCACTTCTTTCAATGTTGTGGTGACCTAGACTGAATTTTTCTTTTCTCAGCACTCACTCTTGTTTTTCTAGTTTAGAGAGAGCATGATGCAGTGATTGCTCTCAGCTTCGCTCCTTCCTTCGAGTACCTGATAAAACATGTACTCATGTTTTATCGCTAACGTATATTGTTGCCTTACTATCTCTGAATATTGTGCCATGCTTTTTTCTTATCGCTTGTCATGTGGTCTAGGTCCTTGTCAGGTTCATTTTGTGGAAGGTTAGCTTAGTTATCTAATCTAGCCTGAACTAACCTTTATGTGTCATCTCAAAACTGTATTGTCACGTCCAAAATGGGTCAGGAGAATTAAACACTGCTGAATGGACAGGATTTGCCACGATCTATTAACATTACCCAGCATCTTAGGTCCAGTGCCCGGCCCTTCAAAACAGCGGCGGGTTTTGGATTTATTGTTCAAATACCTGTCAGCAATTGGTGTAATAGGAAAGCTTTAAATATTGAACATTTCATATACAAGAGCCTACATTTACTCGCCATGTCACCTGTAAATATTAGTATCAGGTCCACTTGCACATTTCATATTTATTTTTATTCTCTTTTTCTCCCACTCTCCTCTGGAATCGTTTAATCCCATTCCCCATCCCTATACAGAGTAGCATGCCAGCGGTTATATACATGCTGGAAAAACTCTCTTTTTTTCTAATAAAGAGTCTCTCTCTCTCACAGAACAAGCGTGTCCGCCATCCGTACATGACTCATTGTATGTACATACATTCCAGTGATCGCTAGTGCCTGTGCGCATTCAAGAATATACTACACTATTTGTTTGGCACGTACAATCTCACCAGACGTGTGCAACTATTTTTTTTTTCTTTTTCATCACAGAAAGAGACTCGTCAGACTCGTCAACAGAATCATCAGAATCGGAGGAGTCCGATGCTGGCATGTGGTCCCTCGACGATTGGGACGACGACGATGACGACGATGGCAATGACAGCAGCGATGAGTATGTCCGCTTCAGTGATGACTGCAACAGTCGTGTGACTAATAGTCCAACTGCGGAACCAGAAACCAAGGACAGTGCTAGCCCAAATACCGAGCGGGACTCAAATGCACAGCCGAACAGGGTGGCCAGCAGTGCGACCTATGCAGCACAGTCGGAACGGGGGAGCCCATCAATGCTTGCGACCCTGGCCACATCATTGGCACGGGTGAGCAGCAACCGTTCATCACTTCTTTTGTTAATAGTAGTTCATATTGTGCGTTCTGTTGTAAGTGGTAGATATACAGTCAATGACTGTTTATTTGGAAACTGATTATTCGGGACAGTCCTGTGGCACTGCCGCTAGCCCCGTAGACTTAATGGAGGAGAACCGAAATATGGGACACCTTACAGCGTGTTGTGCGATAATTCGGCCTCTGGATGCGTGACCGTGCGCTAATATGGCTACCGATTCAAGCTAGAATAGCCATATTTTTGTTCTGAGGCGTCGCTGCCATGGTCACCAGCGCAAACGTCGGCCATGTCGCCCATGCTTTGAGAAACCAAAACTACTGAAGCTTAGTTGATGTGCTGATGGGAATTAGGTGCATGCATTGACTGTACTTTGGTATAGCTGAAGTGACAGCATAGCAGTAGCCAAAATACAGGTTGCGATTTTGTAGAAATGCTTTCTGCTTGATTCTGTGCCACTTTTGTCATCCGCTCTCCATGGCTTCACAACCATTACCACATGCAAAGCGTTGCTCTGACCGCCGACAAAGCGCATAAAGCGCGAGAAGGAATAGCATAAAAGGAACTGTTACTTTGCACTGGACGTTTCAACGCAAATTGCGTGACTAGCACCGGTCGCATCGATGGACGCCAGAATTTCCCCACTTCGATAAGATAGTGTGCAGACTGTGCTCGTAGAAGCTTATGCTTCTTGCGCTAGTCTCGCAAAAGTAAGTTTGGCACCCTGCAAGAGGAGCCATTAACTCGCACACCAGTGCATCTTGCTCAAGTTACAGGGAAGATACCATGCTTGGCACTGTAGCACGAATGCCGTCGCTCCTAGACACCGATGCATTTTGCGTTGCGGTCATGTGAAAGTGAAGGTATCTTTGAAAGTGATGATTGGAGAAGACAGCACACCTTTGGCCACTTGTTAAATAAAGTTACTCATTTGGGCAAATCCCGGTATGTTAGACTCCCGACTACTCAGCCATTTTGGCTGTCCCTGGCGAGTCCGAATTATTGGTCTGTGACTTTGCATATTTCAGCATCTGCCAACAGGTGAAGGGCCTTGGCTGCTGTGCAATAGGGTACATAGAGTATAAACGTTAGAAAGTAAAGAAACCAAGTGAAATAACGGCTAAGAGAAACTTTAGGACACTCAATTGAAAATATTAAGTGTGTGCGAATACCAAATACAGTCAAACCTCGATATAATGATGTTGTACTTGCAGAGTAAAACTTAATTATGTCGTGAATTTCGTTAAATCAAGGTTTCAAAGTTTCAGCAGTAAAATCAACTTCACACCACCCTCCGTGGTTGCTTAGTGGCTATGGTGTTGGGCTGCTAAGCACGAGGTTGTGGGATTGAATCCTGGCTACGGCGGCCGCATTTCGACGGGGGCAAAATGCGAAAACACCCGTGTACTTAAATTAGGTGCATGTTAAAGAACCCCAGGTGGTCCAAATTTCCGAAGTCTCCCACTACGGCATGCCTCATAATCGGAAAGTGGTTTTTGCACGCAAAACTCCACAATTTAATTTAACTTCACAAATTTCCAGAGCATTCCTGGTAGATAGGCCATAAAAGCACGGTTATAAGCGCCAGCTTGTGCGATGGAGGTTGCGCTGAGAACAATGCATCGACGTGGCCCATGACGTCCGAGATTTTTGTGTGTTGCATTGCCCGGCGCCATAAATCTTGGAAGCTATGGCTGACTGTGCTTAGTGCCCACAGGTGGTGCCCACAAATTAAAAACAAAAGTGTAAAAAGATACGGATATTCGTTCTGAGGGAAATAATAATAATAATATTTGGGGTTTTACGTGCCAAAACCACTTTCTGATTATGAGGCACGCCGTAGTGGAGGACTCCGGAAATTTTGACCACCTGGGGTTCTTTAACGTGCACCTAAATCTAAGCACACGGGTGTTTTCGCATTTCGCCCCCATCGAAATGCGGCCGCCGTGGCCGGGATTCGATCCCGCAACCTCGTGCTCAGCAGCCCAACACCATAGCCACTGAGCAACCATGGCGGGTCGTTCTGAGGGAAAAGAAAGTCAGTTTTGCCAGAAAAGGGGGAGCATTGATGGCGATAGCGAAGAGACTGCTACGCGAAGTAGCAGTCTCTTGCGCAGATAAATGTTCCACGCCATCTTTCATTAGATTTAGTTCGTGTTAGATTTAGATTCATTCATATTAGATTCAGGTTTAGAATCATTAGATTTAGTTCGTGTGTAGACCTGCATGTGCAAACCACGGTTTTCTGAGATTAGGATTCTTGGCAGAAGTAGATTTCAGACAGCACGTGAGCTGATGGAAGCTTACTATATAAAAAAAGAAAGGTACAAATTGCATTAGCGATGCATCTATCGTGCTCTATAAATCGGAAACTAGATCGTTTGTCCGCTGGGTAACATAGACCTGTGAACAGCCAGCGCATGCGTGTATGTATATACATATTCATGGGTCACAGCCCAAAATTAAATCAGTTGCAAGTGCCGCCTGTGTTGTCTTTATGTGTCTTCCTTTTGTGCGTGTTCAATTGCGGCAAAAAACATGTCTTTTAGCAAGCACCAACTAGGCCAACAAGCAGTTCTGTTGCAACATCACTTATTTTGAACCTCAATATAACGAAGTAGTATGTTTATACGAGATTTCAATATAAGTAAATTTCACTGCTGCTGTGAAGGTATACCAAGACAATAAATGGAAACTTCTGTGGACTCAAATGGCAAAGTAGTTGAATTAAGTGCGGCTGTTTGCAGACGCACCTCTCAGATCGCAGACCAACCTTAGTGTACTTCGCGCACTCTCCGGGCGCTACCTGTGTGTGTGTGCGAGAGAGAGAGAATCATTTCCCTGCCTACTTGGGTGACTGGGTAGTCTGTGGTTGACTGGGTCGCGCATCAGGCTGTTGTGCTGGGGGAACAGGGTTCGAAACCAACCGTCGAACCAACTTGGGTCACTTGAATATGCGGCAATGTGTACATAATAAGCCTTTAATAAAAATAATAATAGTAAGCTCTTCAATAAACCTCCTTCGCACCGACGTGTAGGATCACTGCAGTATCACATATCGCTGTGGACTGGGTATGTACTGCTGTTCAGCAAACCTCTTTGACACCAACTTGGGTAATAGGTATGTGCCACTGAAAATGTGCTCCTCTACAATTACAAGAAAGATCTCTTAAATTTCTCTGATGCTGGGCGGAACCGAACCTGTATTAATAACCTGTATGTTACCTGTATCTTATCTCATCTGTATCTTATCTTTATCTTATCTGTTTCTTAAGCACAGCAACTCGACACTTTCTTTAGCAGGCTACACTGCAAATGCACTGAATATGTGCCACTCTTCAATGAACTTCTCACCTACTTTGGTCCCTGAGTGTATGCCACTGGGTGTGCAGAAAGCGAAGGAACACTTCTCAGCATTTGCACCCCCCCCCCCCCCCCCCATCATGCCACACTTCTCGTCTCGGAGGCCACGCGCGAACTTCTCGGCAGTGCCACTAGATGGCGCAAAGTGTCCAGATACATAATTCATTTCAGTGGTGGAAATACATTGTGTCGCTAAAATGACTCAATGCTAAATGCATTATCATTGACTCTCATTGTGAGTTGGGTCCTGCAGAATTTTTTTCTCATTCAGTTTAGTTTTTTCCAACTGCTTGATAATTGGGTAAATATTGCCACCCCTTCTGGGGAAGAAAAGTTCATTGGTGACTGTACTTATTTGCTTAAAAGATCGATTTTCAATATAAAGAAGCAAATTGCCAATTTTGCTGACTTTGTTATATTGAGGTTTAACTGTACTTCTGTTGCATAGTGTCTATTCTGGCTTTTTAAACACGAATATAATGTAAATAGTATTTGGTCCTGCAATTAACTTGTACTGTAACTCACACTGCATCTTGTTCAGTGGCCCTGTGCATTTTTCCTTTGTCAAAATTTAGTACCTGCAATTCATTTGGATAGCATCAGGTTAGGCCAAAAATGCAATTGAGCTCATGAATAGAACATCATTTACAGTAGCTGTACAGACATACCTCATTCCTCAAGTACCTAAAGTGGGACAAAGGTTTGGTTGTGCTAACAGAAATTTCATGTTTAGAGCTAAAGGCTGTTGTCAGCTGAGACTATAATGGTCTGTAGGAGGTTTTGCATGTTGGAATTATGCCATAAATTCATCTTGTGTTTGAAGAGCCTCGTGATTTGTATGTAGCAGCTGTTCTAAATGGAAGCTAAAGTATAGTCTGCTAAAATAGACATAGTTGATATAGAAGGAGGAGACGTGTTAGTTGCCAGGTCCAGAGACGGATGCATTTTTTGTGTTGTAGGAGCCATATAATGTTGTTGTCCAGACTGCATGATTACGCAGATAGAGTAGTAGACTTGAGCCCAGAGAAGAGTTACATGTCAGTATAGAGCAGTGGCTTGGTGCAGCTGTGTTTATTTGGAAGGGCTAACAGCTGGACTTTGTATAAACTGCATAAATATTACTCGTTATTGCATGCGGATACTGTTGGTTTGGTTGATGTGGTTATGATGGCTGAAAGTGGAGGTGGGGGAAGCATTGCGGCGGCAACGCTGAGTGTAACAGTAGTCCATGACGACGAAGGTGGTGCTAGTGTGGCTTCTTAGATGCCTGTTTTTGGGTGGCACCGCAGTAGCTGGCTGTTGCCACGTGGAGTCTCCCGTTTTCTCGGCGTTTTCTGCCATGTCACTTCGTTTAGAACAACTTCATTGCACGCTCAGAACAAAAGTAGGAATAGGCTTGGCGCAGTTGGTTGCAGTAAACATAGCACAGATCTAACTGACATACTTTTAATGCATTGACAAGGCTGCATTTTCATGTGAAAGTAAAGAACAAGGTAAAGAAAGGTAGAAGAGAAAGGATGTGCTATTTGAAGCTTTGCTGTGTTCCATAATATGCTCTGATGTGGTGCTTTGTTTCCGTATTGTGTTTTCATATTTCATGTTTCCTTAGCGTTATAACAGGCATAAAGCTGAGTTTTTAATTCAACATGTTGTGTTTTTGTATCTTTTCCTGGCTACAAGAATAAGAGTTCATTCACCCTTTCACCACCCAGTGATCTTTGATGTGTACAAGCCATATGGAATGAGACAAGGCTTTTAATATATTATCAGTCCCGTGCAAACTGCATTTTGAACAGGTGTTCATCGTTATACCCACTTTGTGAAAGAGAAGTATTCAATGTTACGGGCAAGCGGAACAGCACCTTTCTTCGCAGTGTGCGAGTAGACCGCTCTAAGTATCATTGCTACTGGCATGATATACTGCTGCACTCCACAGCTGTCATTTCACCTTCCCTTGTCACCATAAAGTATTATTTGTTTTTCATTGGTATCGGCAAAAAAAAAGAAAAAAAAAGGAAAAGCTGCTGGCATGGTTTTACCTCCTACCTTGAAGCGTGTAACGTGGATGTTGTCTCCTCTTTTTTCAAAATTAAACGCTTAAATTAAAAATTAAACCTACTCGCTCGTTGACCTCGCAGGCGACGCGACCATGGTCAGTGGCATCGCCCGAATCGACTGCGGTGCCTAGCGGCGGCCGCTACAACCTCCGGCCGCGGCGGTCGCTCAATTCGTCCAGCGACCTGCTACCGCCGCCACCCTCCGGGTCACCGAGTCGACGACGACGACGGGACTTGGCTCTCCCCAGTCAAGCCGTCGAACGGGCCGCCATCCTTTCGTCGGACGAAGATTAAATTGACGAGTTGTGCTGTGCCTTGTGCTTTAAGTTGGCTTCTCTGCTGGACAGCAGCGGTGCGCGGACAAACATTGTCAAGCCCTTCAAAGCGAGGGATCCTGTGCTCAACTAGTGTGTTCATATTGTGTGGCGCGTTTTGTCTGCAGAGAAGCTGACCTAAAGAATACGCAGCTCGCCCGTGTCTAGCGCGTGTTTCAATTTTCCGCCCGGTTCGAGAAGCGCTGTGGGTACATGGTGGTTCGAATTCTTCCATACGACGAACATTTCACTCAGACCTCAGCGAAGGAATTTTGTTGCTTTTATCAATATTGTGACAAGGGGTTGGCTCACGTATACCAAGTTGGGGCAATGTACCCTCTGTCCGCACGCATCTCAGACTAAATCGGTACTGAAGAAACCGTCGGAGGGTGAGGGGAAGCCTACACCGACTCCCAGTTTTAACCATTGGCACAAAAGCAAACTTCTACGTATAGTTTTGTACATCATCTTATATAACTGAATGCGGTCAGGGAACTTGACATTCTGAGTACTGGGGACGTATTCTGAAACGTTCGCCGCGGCGAACTTTTCGCACTGGCCACGCCTCCTCCGTAGCGGCGCGCGCTGAATGGCTGCTTTGACAAAACCGGAAATTCAGGTGGCGCAAGTGAATTTCCGGTTTTGTCAAAGCAGCCATTCAGCGCGCGCCGCAACGGCGGAGGCGTGGCCAGTGCGAAAAGTTCGCCGCGGCGAACGTTTCAGAATACGTCCCCTGGACTAGTTTATTTGAAAAGCGAAACGATTTTCAGTTGTTGATGCAGCCTGTCTTAGACAAAACAGCTATGAAGACCAGTAATCAGTTCCAGAAAATTACTACAACATTATGTACAACGTGTCCTATGACGCGACGAATGCTGCTCACGTTTGCGTAAAATATTAGTCGCGTGCATCCTTTACTGTGGTGAAGCCGAACCGGATGCTGGCAAAAAGCTTTGAAGCAATGCAAGAGTGCGTTGCTGTGAAGCCGCACTACAAGGCAACCTTATCGTACGATATGTGCTCCGACTTTGCACTCGTCGAGTTTTTGGTGAGGGAAATGCGCACGAAAAGAGAACATGTCCTCGCTTTTACAGAGATCTTGCGCGAAAAGAGTGTCTGCTCGTAAGGAACTGCCGTTGTAGTCGTAACGGGCACCCGTCTTCCGCGCGTAAAGAACAAGCTTGGTCTTTTTTTTTTCTTTTCATTTTTGTCTGTTCGAACAAGTTCTGGTCGCTGTCTGATAGCTGCACCTTTCAGTATGTGTGAGGAAACTTTCCTTTGCAGCTGTCCGAAACTTTGTGTGACTTGCATACGTGATTTTTTATTGCATTCCTGTTTTACTTCGTGACGTCTATATTTTATTTGTTGAACGTAGGTGCAGCTTAGCTTTTCGCATTCTCGTCGTAGATAATGGGAAAGCGAGGAATGACGATTTTCAAAGCGCCGTGTGTTTCTTTCGCCAGTACGCCACTTTTTGTGATGTGCCCATAATCGTACTTTTCTGAATCTGAACAACCACGTTTTGCAGCGATAGAGCGTGTTCTTTTGAGTTCTCCGCTGCGCCAGAGGCGGACTTTGTTGTGCGAAATAAACTGATCTATTGTTTTTCCTCATTTCTGCTTGCGAAATGTTTCTACTTGGCGTAAAAGCTTACCGTGTTTTTGGCAATGACGTTCAGGTCAAACTGCTGACTCCGCATGTACGCCTGGTTATGTATTGTTGCACGGTTTATGCAAACGCACATTTAGAACAAACCGTGTCAGAGCAGAGTCCGTTTAAACTTACGTGATTTATCGTACTGGAAGCGTATTTGTACGCGTAGACAGATGCTACCTACGTCAACATGGTAAGCACGCGCCAGGCTACCTGAAACGAATGGAAGAGAAACATGTTGCTGTGTGCTACCACATCACCGCGTTGTAGTAGAAATATGACTTAGAAGTACTGCAGCTTCGCAAGTACGCTCGAGTATTCTCGTTCCTACGCAACCTGCGGAACGCCAAGCAGCCAGCGACTCGCTAACGTAAAGCCGGCAAGCCAAGCCAATCCGACGCGATCCAATCCGTCTGTCTCAAGATGGACGACGACAGCTCGCTTGACACTCTGTTGGGTGAGTTCCATCGCCGTTACTGGCAATTCTGGCGCAATTTCGCATCCAAAACAGCTTTGCAAATAGCGAATCAGCTGGGGCCGATGAGCGGCGTGGGGTCAGCGCACCCGTCCGCTGCCAGTCGGCGGGCCGCGTCAGTGTCTGCCGTAAGCGTTGGAATACGGGCCGTTTTCGAAGACTGCTCAGCTGTGAATTTGGAATGCTCGAAATCTCGGCGCCGCATCGTATCGAAAATGTGTTGTTCTATCGGTATCGGGACACGTTTGGCCCCGGCGGGCCTGCCTTGAGAGTTCCAGGCGCGAACGCAGTGGTGCCGGGACGGTCGCAGAACCCGAATTCGCTCTGCGCCAGCAACGATCTCGCGCTGTTCGGAACCAGCTCCCACCGCCAGTGCTCGACCACCGGTGATTCTTAGCACCTGCCTAAGCAACGCAACTGCTGCTAATCTTGGCGCTCTAAGCGCACTGAGGCCATCGACTTTGTAGCCCTGCTCCGGCGATCAGTTTCGATATCAAATAACGCGAAAGCACCGTTCTTGGTTTTAATTATTCGGCTACTACATCGGTGTTTGCTAAACTGTGAGCACCTCAGATATTCTTTCCGTGAACATTTGGTTGCGCCGAGGCTTGTTCCGTGTTTCTCCGTCTTTCTTTTCCCCAACTACATGGTGTTACAAGCGCATTAGCCTCTGTAGCTGTGCCCGTACAGGAGCGGGTGTGGGTCTGAATGTTTGTGGATACGAGCTCTCTGACAATAGACGCAGGCTACTGACAGCGCTGTAAAGTGCCTGTTTCGGGGAGATAAGGACAGAAAAGAAAAGGGGAAGAGAAAATGCTGACTGTATTCTAAAAAATAATGTTTTGTTTTGTGTTGCCCATGATTTAGGTCAAAGTATCAGTCGTGAGTACTAGCTTTCGGTTTTTAAAGTTGCCCTTGGAAGTTCAACAAAAGCTTTGTACTGAGGCCAGTAAACGAGGACGTGCCAGTTATACAAAGAAAACAGTTGCTGACAAAAAAAAAAAAGGAGAGGAGGTTCCTGAAGTGTGTTGCTGGCAAGTACTTAAGTTGTCGCTGACCATCTTTTACGTGCATACTTTTGCTAGTGTTTAGCTGCACACGTGAGCCAAACGGCAGAAAGTAACGAGTGCTTTGTTTCTTTTATGTTTGAATACCTTTGGGCTTTGCCTGCTCGCTGCGCAACTATTTCCTCGTCTCTATGGGCATGCATGTCAAAACGGGACACATGACAGGCGTCACTCTGCTGCGACTGCAAATGACAGTGGAGTTGCTTTTACGTGCCGTTGCAAAGAGAGCGAATTTTTACTCGCACATTTTTCCTAAGCTGTTAGAGAAACGTTTAGTTTTCATGTGCGTCCCTTTGTTAACGCAAGGCTGCTGCCAGTCTAAACTGTGGAACCAAAGCTATAATTTTACAGCAGCTCTTCTTTTTCCACTGTAATGACAACAGTAATTAGAGCGATGCCTTTGTACTGTTTTCAACTGTAAAATCAGAGTCCGTTTCACATCTGCTGACATTCATTCTTCAAATATTTCTCTGCAGACACATAAATGAGCTGCTGTACATTTATGTTCGCTAAAACTCTGAAGGTATTCAGCACATTTTCTGACTTCGTTATCACAGTGCCTTTCTTGACTCTGCTGTCACGGTGGCTATATTTTTGTACTTTCAGCCCCCTTTGAGTGTACCCAGTTTTACTGTTTGTCATACTCCAGTGTTTGATTTTCGTTCTTGCTCGATATTAGTTCGTGCTATCAGATTGCTATAATGTCATGATTGCTGAAGCTCCTAGTGTCGTTGCCCTGTCATTATCAGATGTACGTGGTGCAGGTAGCGCATTCTGGCACTGCAGTCTGGGCTGTTCTTTACATCCAAGTACATTTCACAAACAACAAAGAGGCATGACATATGAATGTGCTATTTTACTCATACATGCTCCTTTCTTTGTCCAAGCTTTCATGTGTGCTTCTGCCTCACGTCCGAGAATGAATGTTCTAGTCCAAATCAAGGTCTTGTAGTGCATTCCAAGACTGTTGCGCTGACTGACAGTTGATTTTAAACCTCCCATCACACCCTGCATGTATTAGATTGCCAGCAGTCTCATTCAATTCATTAACTTACCTCTCAAGTGTTGTGGCTATGACTGCCTAGATTTGCTTTCTGTCACAGGTTCACCCTGTAAGGCTTTCATTTTTAAAGTTTGTCATTGCCTTCTTATCATTCAGCCCCCTTCATTTCCACATGACAGGATTTCTGTATTATTACCCTTTCTTTGTCTTGTGGTGATAAGTTTATCAAATACTAATATACTAGGTACAAATTAAATGCCATCAGTAAAGGCGGTGTTGCAGTCTTGGATGCACTTTCTTGCTCGCTTTTTTGCTGCACTGTGCACTTTCGCTGGTGCTCTCTCGCGTCAGCTGTTGCATTTGTCTCATTTCACGAAGTGCATGATTTTGCATGCTGTGCATGAGAACACCTGACCAGAGGTATAAGCAGGTGCTACACGAATACTGAGGCAGGTGCAAGCGGAACACAGAGCATGATTGCGCATTGAAACACAGTAGAAAATGACATTGTTTCGTTCCTTGCGTGTGCGACTGCACAACATGGGAACAAGCAGACAAAACTGAAGTAGATCTCTCTTGCTGCGATAGGAAGTAAAACAAAGACATGCACATATTCAGTTTGTAGGTTTTATTGTTTCTCTAAACTTTAATTTGTCTATTGAAGCAACAGATCAAACGTATAACTGCTGTTGCCTTGAATAATTCTCAAAGTCGCATGCCACTATGAGTGATGTCACAGCACTGCCATGTGTGTAGGCGCACTTGTGTGATATACGTCGACTCTGTGGCCAGGAGTGTGGCGCCCATGAGGAGAAAAGCAAACAGCATTTGGTTTGAAATTTAAGCTCTTTCTGTGGCGTGCAGAGGTGTAATAGCAGACACGATTCTTGATGCGAATTGTATGCACTTCACTTGTCAGCTGAAAATGACCAGACCTGGTGAGGGGCTTTTTGATAAATTGTTCGCTGTGCTTAAGGGAATCAGAGTCTCTTCATTATTGGGATCTGCAACACTGTTTATATGTGCAACAAATGCAACGCTGTCTGTGCATTCCTTCTATGTATGACATTACAGTACTGTATGCTAACGCTTGCCTGTATGTTTTAAGAGAGCTTACGTGCATTAATCAGCCATGGGCTTGTGATTTTAGAGCAGGTGGTAACAGCAGTTAAATCACTGACTGTTCCAGATTGAAGCAGAAACATTGAGTCTGAGGTGCACATAGTAAAATATTTAAACTGTAAAATGAAGATTAAGGTTGCTCTTGCTGGTGAATACTCTTGGAACAGTTACGCTTTTTTCTCTAGTGCTTTTGTCATGGAGCAGTGAGAGTTGTTCTCTTAGGCAGTTCTCTTCTTTTGGAATGTTGTGCTTTGCTATCGTGCTGGTAACATTTACATATATTAGTAACACTCTGAGGTTACAATGGTGTCAGTTTTGGAAGCCGTCGCAGTTGCTGGCATTGGCACCATTGAGGCATATGCAGCACATGCGCAGCTGCGTAGAGCCTGCCACGCCAACTTGCAGAAGTTAGCTGTTGTTACGAAATCTTGGCTTAACCGAACGGCAGCTGTTCAGTAACTTTTTGCATTGGTCATTTGGGAAATCAACCAAATGCTTCTGCTTGTTCAGCTTATTGGAGAATTCAGCTTAACTAAGTTTGTCTTAACAATAGTGTACTGTAATGCATACAGCAGCTGGTCCTTTGAAATAACAGAATAGGTGCCGAGGGAAGGGAAAGGCTGTTGAAGCTGTCAAAGCATTTGGTTGAGCTATGAGATGAAATTCACTGGTGCAGGATGACGTTGGCTGATTTGTGTGCTCTACGTAGGCTGATGGTACGCTCCTCCGCCAGGGCAGACTATGGATTGCTTGAAGAAGTTTTCATCCTGCAATGAAATATAGGAATCATGATGTGGAGGAAAAACACTATCGGATGAAAGGGTGTAGAAGCGTTTACAAGGGAGTAGATTGCAAAGGGACCAGAGTAAAATTACGCCCCAGGAAAGTGACTGGAAATTTGCCATCACAAGACAGGAGTTGTCTGACATGACAGGAGAGACTGGAAATCTTAGAAGTCTTTGTCCTGCAGTAGACATGTATAGGATGATGATGATGTTGACCAAAAGCATTGTTGGAACAAAGGTTGCGGAGCACTCGCAAAGGTGTAGTGTGGGAAGTGAGTGTAGAGTAAAAAAAAGCAACACCCTGTTCATTGTGCGTGCAGCGCGGGCTACGAACCCGCTATGCCGGGAGCTGGACATGGAGGCGGTGCAGCAACTGTGCGAGCGCATCCTGCTCGAACGGGACGGCTCCCATCAGGCATTGCGTTTTCTCGCCCACAAGATCCAGTCGCCACAGGAGAGGGAGGCCCTGCAGGCACTGCTGGTACGATCTTCCTTCGGCCATCTTTTCGTCGGCCTCTAACCTCTGTCTCTACTCAGGTTGATGAAAACATGCCAGCTAATTCGGTTTGCTTTGTTCATCGTGGCCCAAGAATTTCTCACTATTACATTATACTAAGATTTTCTGAAGGTCACAAATTTTTATTTTTTTTAACTACATGAGGCTACTACTTGCACCAGACAGCACATAGCATCAGCCATTAAACATGCTGAGCATATGACGACTGTTAGATTGTCCTAATGCATTTAAAGAACCATCTCTTCCAGTTGTAATTGAAGAGTAGAATAAATGACCATATTCTATAGATTGGTTGAGAGTCACATTCAGTCACAGGATTTTTACCGCTCCTCAGGGTGAATGCACCCAAAGCAGCAAGGTGTGCGCAAGAATAATGCTATTATAAGAGTGTTGTGGCCCACATAAGTATGAGATAAACAAAAATATTAGTGTCGTAATTTCAGCACATGCCAGCAAAGTTTACCTTCAACAATATGCATGCACAAATGTTTGCATGATACTGCTAATGTGTGCACTACGTGCATGTAGTGTACTTATTTAGAGGGAAGGCGATTGCAATTGTTTATTTTTGTGGTACCCTTTCACATCATAACCGAGAAAACTTGTTACGGATGCCTTACCTATTTGGAAGAGTTTAAAAAATTGCAAAAGGAGTTCACCTGCGTTAGCTGTTCCGCAAACTGCCGTGGCTTGTTTCATCTTTTCTTTGTTAAGATACAGTACAAATAGGGTGTTAAATCTGGTACAACTTGTCATTCTGTGGTTGACAGCCTGACATGTGCACTTTTTACCTGCGTAAATATGATAAGCTGTACACAATTGTGTACAGCAGCCCGCATTTTTATGTTCTAGCAGCTTTACAAGAAAAGGTTGCAATTTTGCAGCTTTCTTTTTTCTCAAGTTTCGTATTAACATTTTCTTTTTGGGAGGAGGGTAGTCTGAGTTGTTCAAAACAGTTGGCATCTCTGTTTGCTGGATCTGTCCAAGAACAAATTAAAAGATTAATTGTTCTATGCATACCTCATCTCTGACGTGGGAGCTGCTGCAGATATGTAGGCAAGTTTTGCCATCCCGTGGCAAGTAAAATTGTTGCTGAAGAGGCAAGTGAATGTGCTGGGTGTTTTATTGGACAGCACGCACCAGAAAGACCCATTCTCCTAATATTTGAGTGGGAATGAACAAGTCGTTAGTGAAAAATTTTCTTTTGAAGCCACCAAACTCCTTAGCATAGAGTGCGCTGTGGTTTGATATATATTGCATTTACTAGTGGCGCAAGCATCAAGGGACACCCTTTTTTCTTGCACAGCACTTCTGGTTCACCTCCTGAAACGACTGGGGACGAAATTCAAAATAGATCAGAGAAAAAAAAAATAGTGCAGTACAACATTCATGGGTTCATTATAGATATGCTATCAGAGCATAAGTTTAGTTACAAGTTAAGTTACTGAAGTAATTAGAATTGATTAGAAATCACTGATTACTGCACACCAAAGCGCAGAATCATAGACTTTAGAGACCAGTCACGGGAGCACGACTTCGGTGAAATTTTTGGAAACTCAGAAGTAGAAATGGAAGTAATGACGTCTCACTCAAAAATGTGGCATGGTAACAGTTGCCTCCAAGTTTGGTTTGTGTGTTGCGTTCGCCTGGAGTTAACCTAAAGAACACCAACGCTGAAGTGCGAGTATCACTAAGAGACACCTAAATCAAAGATTAGGCTCGCCTACCATTTTTAATGTTCAGATACTGGGTGCAAAGGTTAGTACTAATGTTCTAAAATGTATGTTAAAATTTGTTATGCATGGCTTGCACTAGACACACAACAACCAGAGTGTACTTTCATACCTGAAAATGCCTTATTTTTTTATTTATTGTTTTAAGGAAGCAGTTGTGCTAAAGTACACCTAGACGAAAGCAGTGTTTGTCTTGCTTATAGGCCTCACCGAGACCTTTGTCCATGTCAGCATACTTTGGATTTATATATTTATCTTTCTTGTGTACACATCAGGTACAAGAAGCATATTTGGAAAAGATTACATTTCACTTCCTTTTAAATATGCCCTTACATATGTTCACCTCGAATGGCACAAAGCTGGGAGAAAAGAAGTTCTTGTGAATTAATGTACTTAGATCTGTGAATTTGTCAATCTTTTTCTTGACTGTGGCAGGAGATCTCCAGGCTTCCTTTCAAGCCCTCATTTGGTTTCAGCAGGCCCAATTTTGTATACCGAAATTGTATATAGTAATAATAAATAATAATACAATGGAATTACATTTGACTTCATCCAAACCCGCCGCGGTGGATTAGCGGCTATGGTGTTGCTCTGCTAAGCGCACGGTCGCAGGATCAAATCCTGGCCACGGCGGCTGCATTTTGATGGCGGCGAAATGCAAAAATACCCGTGTCCCAGGCATTGGGCGTACATTAAACGTCTTCTGGTGGTCAAAATTAATCCGGAATCCCCCACTACGGCGTGCCTCATAATTGGATCGTGGTTTTGGCAATCCTTGACTTCATTCAAGTGTACATCATTGCCAAAAGACGAAAGGCTGTAACACTTGACGGGGTCCACCTACTTGGGACGACAGTGACACATAAGCTGTGGCAGTGATCATCTAGTACACTTGAACGAATTGTATAGAAATACACAAAGATTAACAGATAAAACTGCAAGCATGCCTACAAAGGTGAAAGCATGTACAATGTGAGTAAAAAAAAAGAAACAGTATACTTATGCATCATTGTTTATATAAAAAAAGACACTAAACACTAGTGTTTACTTAATAATGATGGTTTTGCAAAAAATGTACAACTTTGAAACGTGAGAAGTAATTGGCTTATTTCCTGCTTTATTATTTTTTCAGATTTATGGTTTCTAATTATTTGTTCCGTCGCTGCCCCTGCGTACAGTGTCGACCGTCTGTTTGGCAAAAATGATTCTGAACCACACATACCATTCTATGCAGGCCCTCCATGTAACACAAAGAAGTTATTGAACTAATTGAATTTCTCAAAGTAAAATAAGTCGGAACAATCCTAAAGTATGACTTACACACAACCTACAGACATGGTAGTGTCGTACTGTAATTTGAATATACGAGAAAACATAATTCTGTTACACAAAAACTCAAACATAAACAACCCCCCTTTCCAGCGTTTCTACCATTCATAGACCGGCCACGGCATCCGAGATTTGCATGCGCCGACATGTGCAAATGAGTCCACGAAGCGACAAAGTCCGGTTCCTTGCAGCATCTCCAGATGGCGCTTGCCTCCCCCACATCGCGGCCCACTCAAAAGGCCGCGTTTCTACCAGAAAGCTTGCCTCTGTGCACAGCATTTGCTGCCAGCGTTTCCCGCTAAACATTACAGTTACATAAGCTGCAGTTGCCAGGAAGTGTGAGAAGCAATCGGGGATCTTTGGATGTTATCGCGTTCCACTCTTGAAATCAAAGCTTAACCGTCCTCCAAATTTTTTGTGTCACCTGCGTACATCACTATTGAGGGAGTATGTAGAATTTTGACTGTGTCGCTCATATGCAGGAGAAAGAATAGTGGTCCCAAAATTGAACCCTGCAGAACGCCAGTGCATAGTTCATGTAGCTCGATGAAACACCGTTAACAGTAGTGCATTGCGTTCTCAATGTTAAGCCGTTCTTGATCAGGTCTAGTGGAGTGCCTCTTATTCTCTAGCATGGTAACTTAAGTAAAATAATTGTATGATTGACAGAATCAACAGCAACAATAACAACAACAACAAAGTAATAATAATAATAATAATAATAGTTATTGTCGCCCTACTTGCCCAATTAACAGCACAGGTCGCTATAGAAAGCACCTCTAAGCGGTAGGTGCCTGTAGTTCTGTGCTCTGCTACTAATTTGAAGTGTTTGACTCTAGCTTTCAACAAAGGAAGCGAAGACAATGGCTGTTTTGTTGCGGACATGTGCAGGTGCTGGAGGAGTGTGCCAATCGGTGTGGGGCCAAGTTCCAGGATGAGCTGGGAAAGTTTCGCTTCCTCAACGAGCTCATCAAGGTGGTTTCACCCAAGGCAAGCACAGCTCCTATGCCATCCTTGCATCCCTTGCCAGTTCCACAAAAGATGTGCATTGTGCCTATTGGTGCATGTGTCAGTGCTGTGGCTTGTACCTGTACTTCTGAGAAACCTGTTAAAGTATCGTCTCGTAGTCATGGCAGTGCTTGGTAGTATTAAGTGGTTGTAAGGAAAATAGAGTGGAAGGTCGGTGATGAGGCCCGGTTGCAACTACATTGTGCAGATGAAGTATTAGCTAACCGTTAGGGCTACGGTTATGAAGGAAAAGTCTAAATAGTACCTTGAAGTTTGAGTTGGATCTTTGTATAAGCAGCACAGCTCTTGGCACATTAGATCCCATTCTTTAGCGCTTTGAAAATGCCAACAGTGTAGCCCTCTCAAGATTTCTGGCTGAATTCTTGAAAAGCTGCATCTGCCACTAACACTGTGGCTTTTGTCCTTTCTAGCCCTTGATTTTTGTGGTCAGTTTTGCTATTTATTACAAATACATAGCACCCTGCCCCAATTTTCTTACCAAGTGGCATGTTTAGAAACAAAAGGCGCAGCGCAACTGGGACGGAGACAAAGAAACACAAACCAGATCATCGTCTCCGTCTTGTCTCCATCGCAGTCATGCTGCGCCTTTTGAATAGCCATAAACCAACTCGCCCAAATAAGAGTTTTACTAAAAACAAGAACTGTGTTCGTTGTCTGAAGAGGTCCACCTGCACCTATCTCATTTGCAATAGTTGTGCATTTGTAACATTTTCATAACACGCCACATTTGTAGCTATTCTGGTATTTGCAATTTGCAAGAGAAGACGGCCTCTTACAAGCCTGGAGGAAGTTGCTGTAGCAGTCTGCACGGCTCATCCGATGCAAATAGAAACAGACATTGATAAAATAAAACTTGCACATTTCATCGGGCTACCAAGGGAGCCTGCCTGAATTTCGGGACTGGGGAAAAGTCGTAACAAGTTTTAGATTGTTTTTTTCAACCGTGTTCAGTTGGTCTGGTCTTATTTGTGCAGCGATAGCTTCTGCTAGAACCAGCTTTGTCAGGCCCTCAACTTTTCTTGTGCAGCTTGTTAGAATTCAGCCACGTCTGTTGCTTGACCTGCGCGTGTCCATGCATGCAGTACCTGGGCAACCGTGCCTCCCAGCGGGTCAAGCAGAAAATCATCGAGGTGCTGTATCGCTGGAGCATTGAAATGAAGCACCATGCCAAGATTCAGGAGGCCTACCAAATGCTGAAGCGCCAGGGTGTCATAGCTGTCGATCCCGTCTACGTCATCGAGGTTAGCCTTTCTCATTGTTGGTTTGTGTGAAAGGGAAAATTGTCATCCGCCCGACTGTAGCGATAAGCTGCAAAGGAAAGGTCTCCTTTGTAGCTTCTTGTTATGTCGGGTGAATGACGCCGTTCCCTTTCATGAACCCTTCCCCCCCACCTTGCGGGCTTCCTCGGAACCAATTTGTGATGTTGTTGGTTTCTCTTGGTTTGCAGTGGCTCAGACACACTGAAACCTTTGTTGATGCAATACTGCTGCACCTAATTGCTCTTATTACTTGCGATGTGCATTTGCCATCGGTAGCTGCGATGTTATCTGTGTGCGGGTGCCCTGTGGTGCTACTGGACTTGTCAGGTGTCTCATTTGGCACTTTTTGCCTTAGCACTATGACAATCATGTGCATTCTATAAACAATATTAGTACCTCCTGCAAAAATTATATTCAAAACCTAGCTTCAAGTACAAAGATGGGGGTGTGGGTTATGTGTACATTTTTTTATTATGTTTTTTTAAAAGGAAATTACCGTGAATCCCACTGGCAGAAGCCATAAGAGCAAGGATGACTGGACGTGAAAATTAAAATAGTTTCCAGAACTTTACTTCATGCTGCTAATTTTGCTAGATTACTTTCGTAGAAACTTGAGCATTGTTGTGTACTGTCATTTGTGTTTGTCATGCATGTGGACTCTTTTATTTCTCCTTTTCTGTGGGTTGTAACTGAGAGGGCAGGTCACTTGTACAATTGAGTTGTGCATGTGCAAGTATGGTATATTTCCATGCCTTGCATTTTAGTACAACCGCTCTTTCCAGCATGCGACTACTGAATTTTATTTCCGAAGGATGGCATTGTATGTAGCTTGGAGAGCTGCTGTTGTGTTCCACTTGACAGCTTTGCTTGTTCACCGGCTCAATTCAAAAGTGCCAGAAGGAGGAACTGTACTGAGTTTCTTTCTTTATTTTGCTCTTGTATCTTGACTACGTTTTCTTTTTGCAAGCTTTGACTTAATCTTACAAAAGTTGTCTGATGAGGGCAGCTGGCCAAGAGACTACTATCAAAGTTACCTTGACCTCTTTACAGTGTGGATCACACAAAAAGAACTGCTTGTGGCTTGCATGGGGGAAACGCTGTCCTTATGTCACTGTAATTGCTGTTATTTAATGGTGACAGAAAACATAGGCAAGCTTCGGTGTTGCGCAAAGAAAAACTGATGCCATCTGTAGGTTGTTGTAGGTGTGTAAGTGAATACTGATTAGCATTTCTATCTAGGCTAGGAATAAAAGGCAAAAAAAAAGGAGATCTTGGGTGATATACTGACATTAATAGTTTTGTCTTTTATTAGTGGGCCCGATGGTTTGGTGTCTTATCAGAATCAGAGAAAGCTTTGTTTAATTGCTGACAATAGAAAAATGCACCATTGGCCAGTAGCTAGTGAGCAGGGCAATATAAATATGATTAATTGTTAAGGCGAGTCAGGAGAAGTTATAAAAGATCATTTAACGAATAACATTTGAAGTCTTATCAGCACAAATGGAATCTTCGTGTGCGCATGAACGATACACCAGTTCTGTATGGCAGATGAATAGCAAGGCAAGGGTGAGGCTGAAAGACATTACAGCTCATAAAGGTGGAGAGCAGACAGGAGAAAGAGAGGAAAAATAAAAAGATCTGATCTGGCTTCTGCTTTGAAACTGTGAGTGCACAAAAGGGTACCCACAGAAAAGTTTTGTCATGTATTTATTGCTTTATTAGATAGCTGTCAGCCCAGTAGTTCCTCTATGAAGCGTCAATTTCCTGGGAAGCAGCAAATAATTGTTACCTTTTAATGATACTGGCTCAAAACGCTCACCAAGTGCAACGCAGCTATGGACGTTATGGCGACTCAACATGTCGTCAAAACCTGTTGTGGCAGCCTCATGGTGCCAGATACCACAGAGGTGTTCATGCACGCTATGATAGTCATGCTGCTGAAAGCTGAGTCCATTCAGCACTCGACAAGACAAGAGCATCTCCCCCAGCTGTTCCAAGGGAAGCAAACAAGTGGCAGGGCCAATTGGCATATTTCAGCATCACAGTCATTGCCACTGCTGCCTTCGAACACTGCACAAGGCTAAATGGCAGGCTCTTAAGTTGTTTGTAATACCATGTGGCTGCCACTGCTGCTTTTACGATGTCCAAAGCCACATAGCATTTGATGTGCATTTTGAAGGGGTCTTGTAAAAGGTTCTGCAATGAATTATTTATGTCACTTTCAAGGAACTGAGCCTTTTTGTACCATAATTATGAAGTCGATGGCTAACTAAAAAAATAAATCGGAGAAAAAATGAAAGGAAAAGTGAAAAAAAAAATTTTATCAATAATCCTTAAACACTGTCACTGCACACATTTTGAACAGTACTTCAAAGTGTGCACTTGACTACAGTATTGCTTTCGCTTGTGAGTATAGCATTCAGCTTCATGTTTTAGACAGTGCAAAAATGTGGCACGCAAGAGTTAATGAACTGCAAAATGGTGTGACATTGGGCTATTGGTTCATCTTAGAAGCTGTGGGAAAGAGTTCACCAGACATAGAGAAAGACTCGAAAGGGAGTGCTCATGACATCTCTTTCTAATCTCTGTCCACGAGCGAGGAGGATCTGAGAGGCTCAGTTGTTAGCCACAGCTGTACAAAGATAACAGACAATTAAACCATAGAAGACACAGGGGAAGTTAACTGTTACACTTAATTTTGGTGTTTAAATAATAAGGTAAAAGTAAATGAAGGTGGAGTAAAAGACAACTTGTTGAAGGTTGGAGCTGAAGCCACTTCTTTCACATTACATATGCAGATCTTCCATCCACTTTCACTTCCCTTCACCTTATTAGTTACACATTCCAATTGAACATAGCAGTTAGCTTCCCATGTGCTGTCTCTGGCTTCACTGTCTGTTTCTTCGTGTAATCTCTTGGACCCTTGCACTGTTTGCCATGCTTTCTGATGAAAGAAGAGATGCACTCTTTGACCTCAGTATTTCCTCTGCTTTAGTGCAACATTGTGCACTGTCCAGAACACAACTGTTAACTGGCTGTCCCACTTTGCTGCATTTCTCTGAATGCCTTATTCCTCTGCCTCGAATGGTGTGGTCATGATTGAATTTGTGTGCCTAGGATTATGAGCCAGGCCCCGCGCCAGCACCCAGGTCCCAGAGTGCCGTCTTCGAGGACGAAGAGAAGTCACAGGTGAGAGCGCGAAACATGTAGTTACTGGCTTACATGAATCTAAAAAAGTCTTGTTGATGTATTCACAATCTTCATGTTCTTGATAAAAAATATTTTCCTCTTTTTTCTTTTGCAAGGAGTAGTTACTGGCATTTCTATTTTGCATTGTATGCATTTAATTGGGGCAGCAAGGTCAACTGGACTTTGACACTGGTCCGGAAACAAGCCTTTCCTGGCTATCAGTGTAGATATCTGTATAATCATGATTATGTGAAGAAAAATAAAGCACTTGCACTTGCAACTAGAGCCATTAGATTGAATAAACTGGCATAAAGCTATTGTTAATGGACTTCAGCCACACTGCAAAGATGAATTGAATGAACAGGGTGTCGTGAGCAGGTGAATACTGTGCTACAAAAGAGCAGTACTGCAAAACAGGCAATGGGATGAAAATTTATTCTGGTCTGGTTTAGCTATTTAGCTATGCCTTCCACTCGATTTTATGCCACTCTTATCATTCACCATTCACAGTCGGCTTCATCCTGTTCATAATGCATGAGGAATGGCACTCTGACAACTGACGTTGTAGTGTGAAAAGGAATGGCTTTGTCATGGAATGGTTACATTAGCCTGGACTTGGTGCCCCATCATCATTTTAGAGCAGCGATGCGCGTGATGGTGAAAACAGAAAATTATCGGTAGTCTTCAGCATTTCTTCTCGAGTTCTGAAGTCATTTACTGTAACAGTAGCCGACTCTTGGGTCTCAAGAACACCACGAGATCTTCTCAAGAGCTTCTTGTTTGCAATGCATGTTTTGTCTCTTGCAACATGTTGCCTGTTGTGGCCTCTTAAATGCATGCATGGGAGCCACTGCTCCCAAGTCAGTGTGGATTGCAAATCCTTGCACGAGTTATCGGGTGCCAAAAATGAGTGGTAGTGCACTGGTTAGTGCTTCCAGCTGTGCAAAGCTGCAGGAATGCGAGTTTGAATCCCAGTGGCAATATTTCGCAAAACTTTGTTTTTCTTCACCCAATGGCAAGAGTAAAACCCTAAAAAGGGGTGAGGGCTTGACGATGACATGCTAATGACTTGAAAATGAAAACGGTGTTGTGCAAAAGAAAAATAGACACAGCAAACTTAATTTCGAACTTTTAACCCTTGTATGATGGCACATATAGATATCTGAAAAAAGAAAAATGTTTTTTTTTCTATCAATATGTGCAAAACACATCAAGAATAAGTGTAATCAATGAAGAAAATATATTTGGAGAATCTTTTTCAGCAATAGAGGGAAAACACCAGAAAGATAACTGAAAGCTGGCTTTGCCCCAAGCTGCATCTGGCTTTGGATTTTCGCACAGACAGCTCTGGTTGTATGTGAACCATGAGTGCACATTTCATTTGTTTTACATCATGTGTCACACCACTGCAGCTTGAGATCTTGCATCGGTCGGTCTCCTCCGACTGCTATTTCAAAAGAAAGTAAGTAGCGTGCCAAACTACTACTTCCTCGTCCTGTGTTTCTGCTCTGCAAATGACGTTGCTGCCTGTTGTTAAGCATTGACCAAAGATACTTAACCAGAAACTTCATTCCCAACACCAACTCGAAAACAACAGCAACAAAATTTCTGGCATGTTGCCTTGAGGCAACACTTGTCAACAGATGGTTAAAGAAGTACTGACATGGTATTTTCAACTCTACTTCTTGTGTTAAACTCCAGGACCTTGAAAACCCAGAGCAATAATACTGGCAATCCTCACAGCGCCCCTAATAATTTAACGTACTGTAGAATCTCGATAATACGAATCTTTCGGGATGGTGAAACAAATTCGTATCACCAAAAGACGTAATAATAAAATCTGGAAATTGAGAGGTGGCCTGGCAATGAAATGGTCGACTTGCTCAAAAATTTCAAGTTTTATTTTTTTCCACAATCCTAAGACCTTCCTCTATCTCATAGCAAAATATTTGGTAGGAATATGCAGCAGAATGAGAAAATTGCACTTTTTTCAGTGTGTTGTCTCCGAAATTGAGAAGAAAACTGGGCTTTGGGAGATGCTGTCGTACCACTGACCCTGCAAACTCGACTTTCCATTGATCCGGTGCCACCACCTGGGTATCGTCATAAACATAAGATCATAGATTCAGATAGGCGCAGCGCTCTGTTCCTCTGTGCAGAAATATAGTGCTGGGAAAAAAGAAAAGCAAACATGAGAACAGAAACCAATGTGCAATTTGTTACAGCAGTTACGTAGCACATAGGGAGCGTTCCTGTTGCATGGCGTAAATATGAATAACTGTTACGCTTGTTTCGCACACATTTTGGCAGCAGCACACTGTGTACTTTGCATGTTCTGAAGCCAGTATTTCAAGATCTGTCTTGTTATCTCGAGTTTCTTTCTTTGCTGCTTCCTAGCTGCTGCCTGATGGTGATGACATAATTTGTGCAAGATAAGGGAATCTGTTTACTTTTCCTTGCAGCGGCGAAGCTACTTCATATTGTGGGAACTGACAGGGGCAGACGTATAAACGTTTCGAATTGCCATCGGGCGCCGAGAATGATTGAAGGCGGGGAATGCATACATAAGGCCACACATGGAAGTGAATGCCACTGATCTCGCTGATAGGGCACGACATTGTTGCACGTGGTTGCCGGATCGTGATAAAGCTGCAATGCATTTGAAAGCAGTGCACAAGATGCATGATACTGCAGAAAGCAAAAGCTTCTTTTGGAGGAGGGGGATGCAAGGTGGAGTTATTGGTGAAGTCAAGGACGAGTGATGAATGTTGCGCATCAGCGTGGCTGCTCTGCGGGCCTCACGGCCAGTGTCTGGTGTTACTGGTGCACCGGGGTATCCTCGCTGGTGCTTCTGGGGATCGCACGGTGGCTGGATTGTTCGTATCATCTGCTGCAGCGCAAAAAGTGATTCATAAGAAGTTCGGCATGTTGTAAGCTAATGAACTCGGGCCGAGACTTTTGGAAAATTCGTACCATTCCGAAATTCTTATCACATGTCATGGTATCACCGAGGTTCTATTGCAGTAGCCTTTATAAACAAGTTTCGGTTTCGTTACTACTCTGTTGTGACGTCATGACCCAGAAGGTGGTCATGGGAGCGCAGGACGTTGCAACATTTGGAAACTAGCTCCAGCTTGCTTGGTAATCTGTTCTGCTGCTACATTCGCCCTCACAACAAGAGCAGCATACATAATAGGAGGCAACTTAGCTAGCCAGAGCGAGTGCCAAAACATATTAATGTCCTGCTCCCATCAACAGTTGCCTTGTGGGAAATGAAGCGGAAGCTGACTGTTAGAAAAGCTATTATATAGATTCAGTATTTTCTTCCAGGGTTTCAAGCTCCTGGACTTTCATTTAATGCAAAAATAATAATAGTAATAACAAGTAAATAAAAAACTACATTCAAAAACATTATCTCAGTACTCCTTTAACAGCTGTCACAGTGCTTTTCTTTGTGTTTTTTTCCTTTCATTCCCTGCATGGCCCGTGGTGCTGCTTTTTAGTGATGACGATCAGTAGCAAACTCTCCCAATTTTCAGCTTTTCTGTAACCATATAAGCTGGAACGTCAAGGTGAATGGGAGGTGCTGCAGCATCACGATGCTTGGGAACATGGAAGAAGGTGTACGGGAGGCCATTTTGAATTTGTGGCATTTTATGCACGCATGTGCTGTTTCATTTCCTCAGCAGCTGTGCAGAGTGCTGGTCGTTGCCTCTGTAGACTGTAGTGCTTCTCTTGTGCTGTGCTTCACTTTGAAAACATTCTGCCATGTGTGGACATGTCGCTGTTCAGATGCTGCAGAAGCTGCTGCAGAGCAAGAACCCCGAAGACCTGCAGGCTGCCAACCGACTCATCCGCAACATGGTCAAGGAGGTGAGGGGCTTCTCTCAGCACGATGATTGCTGTGCAAGGACGTGCATGCATGTGGTTGAGACAAACACTTCCTTATTGGGAAATGTGAGGATCCAAGAGAAATGTGCCCAGAAAGCAAGCTAGCACTTTTGTTACTTTGGTAGCGGCAAGCACATGTGGCAGTCATCAAATTGTGTCTCACAAGGGGGGTATGTTCATTTATTCATATCCACATTCAGTCAAGCCATTTGTATTTCACCGTACACTATAGCGTTACTGCTGGCACTCAATGCTGGTGAAGTCATGTGTGTAATGTGATTAAACATGTTTCTTCAACATGAATTTTGTCCCGACAATATCAAAGAAATTTTTCGGATACAGTAGGTTCATCTTGCACTGAGCTGTAATGCGATAACGGGAAAAGTATTGCTAGCCGGGCTTGTTGGTATGACAACATAATATGGTGAGCAGTGCAGAAATGGGACAGAAGATTTAGGGAAGGGATGACATGGGTGTCCGTGTTGTCCATTTCTGAAATCTTCTTTCTTTCTGATTTCTGTGCTGCTGACCATATGATAATAGGGACAGTCAGCTCAAAGGTGGTCATGTACATAAACATACAACCTGTGACAGTATTCAAGTTGCCTTTCTAACAAAGCGCTTTGACAATACAATGACTGCTGCAAAACTATATGGAGGAGCTGGTTCTGTACAGTCATGCGGGAATTAAGCGCGAACAGGATGAAATGAAACAAGCTTCTCTTAAGCTTATGACTTAGTATTGCAATGTTTTGTGAATGTGTGTAACGTTAAATGAAATGAAATGCGCCATTGACACACATAGGCAGCCAAGGACGTAACCAGGGGTGCAATCGGAGATGGTTGTTCGGCATGTTCGTTTGGTTACTGGTGTGCGCAATTGGCCCACTCCACGCCGACATAGCCAGCCATGGGACGCGGCCACGTTTTTGGTGACATCAAAATGACGACACACTCCTGTCAATCATCTTACAACCAAGCACATCGTCTGCTAGGCACCGAACACGAAGGGAGTTGGGTAGTTAGGAGCGATCATACGCTCTTTGCGAGACCGGCCTCACATGGCGCGTCTGGTGGATTGGATTGCATCCAAACGGCGGCTTCGACCGCAGAATGGCACATTCAGATCCAATCCATAGTTTAAGTCGAGAAAATGTCGCTTGCAATGGGAACTTTGGTTGTTGCATTGGCATTGCTTGAGGAGGAACGAGAGCAGTGGAGGTGTGAAACGCATTTAGAAAAATGGCAGAAAGCAAATTCTGGCGTTGCTTTTGTTTCTTGAAACAAATAGTGTGTTGATTGTGCAGCGAACTCGACTCCGTCATCGGGTGCCAGCGAGCAACTGGAATCTTGTTGCCTCTTGAAAAGTGTGTTATTGTTCCCGTCCTTTCTCTTTTCTCTTTTTTCCCTCGATGTGCGCGACACCACCTAGGGACGACACAGAGAAACTAATATAGTTATAAATTATAGTATTCACATATTACTATTTGAAAACATGTTTATGCTTGAGAAGAAAAAAATGCATTCTTTAGATAAAGATTTTATTCTTTGGAAGACGAGAAACATTTCGTTTTGTAGTATACTGTCTGCAGGCAGACCACAACAAATGAGGGAAGTGAGCTTCCGGGTAGTTCACTGCTTGCCGATTGGCTGCTCTCTTGGCCCCGTTCTCACAAATTTTGCATACTGCCACTTTGTGACGTCGCAGCAAGCGAACAGAACGCATATCGAACTAAGATCTCCGATCGTGCCCCAGGTGGCACTGCTGATTTAACCATTTTAGAAGCCTTGATGCTAGCATTGCTTTAAAGGGTGCTGACTGCTTGTGACTGAACTCTAGTTGCCTCTATGCCATATTTTGACAAAGCTGTACTTGGATCACATCTTAACAGTCACAGGGTAGCTTAAATAAAAAGGCTTGGAAGATGTGCAATGGCATTGCATCTCACTAAGGCACAGTGTGCACATGTCATGCGTGTTGCTTCTTTTTAGCAATGTACCACTGCATCCTGCAACAACGATACTCTGATTACCTTGGCAACGTCGAGAAAATTTGTTGTTCTGTTTTCACCAGTGACATGTGGCATCGAGGCAACTAGGTGTGTGTGAATATTAAATGTTCAATTTCGAAGTGTATTTGAATAATGAAAACCACATGCTTATCGAATAAAATATGTTTTGACTACTAATACTATTGCTTTTGCAAAAAATGAAATTTTTTCACCAACCTTAGGTACAAATTAAAAAGGCAAGCACAGAAAATAATGTACAGGAAAATTACGCTTTGTAGAGAACAAAATTCTCTAGTGCGATGCCTTTGCTTGACAGTGTCATAACTGCTGCCGTTATTTAATGCTGTCATGAAGGAAGGATAGCGGCTTCACATGTTTGGTGAGCAGTGACACCCTTCTGAATGTCACATTTCCTTCATACAGAGAAAAGCGCTGCTCAGTGGACGCACCAGCATCTGGTATCAGCAGATACCTCTATGCTAACTGAGCGAACAGTTGGCACTATGCTTACGCCGTTACTCACATGAATCTTCTTTTTGGCTCAAAATTTCATCATGCGCATGTCTGTCAACCTGTGCCTGTGGCAGTAAAAATTGCTGCTGGTTGATGAGCTTATCAAGGTCTTTCCACAGTGCTCATGTGGAAGGAGCCTCCTCGGAAGCTTTCGTTGTTGAGGACGTATGTGGGTTCCTTGGTGTCAAAATTTTCCTTGCTTCTTCTAAAGATAGGTTTTTAATCCAGTTTTCCATTGAAGCATGCTGGTTGTACTTAACTACTTTCGAATGAGGGTATGAAAAACATTGGCAAGCTTGCTGCTTTGTCAAATGTGTAGTTTGGAAACTGTGTTTTTAGACACTTAGCCAGGTTAGTAGCAGAGACAGAGGTTTGCACCTGGTGGCTGGGGTTGTGCAGAAGCACGATGAGCAGCACAGTGTGGGCTTTTAGTGTTGGGTAGCCAGTAGTAGGCCCCTTATTGCATTTGGCATACATCATCGCAGTACAGTTTGTATGCGCTTCGCCGCATAACACCGCTGTACTTTGGCGGAGCCGACTTAAAAAACCGCCAACAGCAATTTTTGGGGTTTCGATTATTTCGAAAAATTTTATTTCGATTATCGAATCGAGTCGAATTGCTAGCTGATTCGAATCGAATATTTCAATATTCGTACGCATGCCAAATGTGGCAGCACTGTGTTCCGTTTTATGTGAAGTGACTGCTCCGTGGTTTTTGTGAGGGCTAGCTCATTGTATCGGCATGTGGAATGCTCTGGAGCAGGCGGATCGGCGCATGGAGATGCTGGCGCGGCGCACGACGGAGATAGAGACGGTGCATAATAACGCCAAGGTGCTGAAGGACATGCTGGCCAACTACCGTCCAGGGGAGACCTCTGCAGAGGAGCAGGACCTCATGAAGGTGATTGGGCACTCTGATTTTGCAATCACTGTGTTGCGACTTTCGAGTGCGACGGTACTACTGCTCGTAACTACCCAGCAAAGTGTTTTAACTTGAAAGGTTGGTGCACTTGGTCGTAGGCGCTACCAGGTATCGCTGGTACGTGTTAGCTTGCGTGTAGCTGATATTAAAGGAATTTTGATAAGTATCTTGGAAGTTGTAGGAACTCTATCGCACCCTTCCTGCACTTAATGGAGATGTGCATTTTCCCCTTGAAGTTACCAGAAAAAAGATTTCGCACCAGTGCTGCTCTGTTCTTGCTCAAATTTTGCTGCAAGATTATGCTATATGGCTCGAATCCCTCAAAATAACACTTTGCACTTCATTTGCCTGGTTTGTTAAAGAATGCAAATTCTTTCTTCATGTGTGCACCCTCAGAATGTGGCAGCTATGTTGCTTCTGATGTCTGCAGTAGGGCAAAGCATGACCTTTGAGATTGGTTCCCAATAATTGCTTGGGGTGCATCCAAAGGGTAAATTCAGTGTTTTTCTTTAACTGACCATGCAAGTAACAGTGTGAAAGGTTATATTTAACAGTTCGAACCTTGAAATGTGATATTGCAGTGAAATGTGAGCAAGAACAGAGCAGTGGTAAGCGCAAAACCTTTTTTTTCCCTTGCCTTAAGGGAAAACAACACATCTCTGTAAAAAAATGACACTTAGCATACGCATAGGTTGGCAAACAAAGTGTAGCTTAATGTGATACTGAAGCTAATCGTGAACTACCATGCCTGGCTTCATCCACATTATTGTGATGTGACACAGAGGTAACTTGTTGATTTCATGTAGCAATAAAGCTGGGTATGATGTTCATAAAAAAAAGAAAATCACAGACGATCACGATACTCCATAATGTGAAATTTGAGCACAGCTGTATACATGTTTTCATTTCGTGATATGTTGGCTGGCATAGAAAATCTGTCTCGTGTGGCACGTTGCAAACAGAGTGAAGTGTGGCGTGACTGCCTTGTTAGTTGTTAGCCATCGTTGCCGCAGTATGCTTTCGCCATACCCTCCTCCACTTTCCGCTTCACGGTTCTGCGGCACCCTCCTCCCCGCTTCCCTCCTTGTGCCTTTTCTCTAGTGCCACTTTTCACTTTCTCATCTTTCGCTGCGCTCGTTCGCTTGGATACGCCACCGTCACCGACACTCACTGCAGGAATGGGTGTTTAAGACCTGCGCTAGACAAAACAAGACAAAAAAATTAGACAAGGGTGCCGTGTGCACTTTTGACTGCCTTGCATGTGACAGCGGCAGCACTCTTAGGAAAGATGCGCGCCAATAGACAGTTTTAGTTTAGCGTACGTAACTATAGCGTACGCTATACGCTATGATATAGCGTACGCTAGGCAGCGCACGTTTTCTACAGCTTTAGTTGGCCGGTGATATCTACGAATCTCAGAGGCCATATGCCGTCGTTGCGACTATTTCGCACCTGTAGCGATAGGTGGCGCTGACATCTTGAACGTTTCTTTTGTTAGGCTTCGACTCGTTCGAAATGAGAAGCGATCTGGAAAACACCACGAGGTTATCCATAATACTCTGTCGTCGAAGCGGCCTGAGACTAAGCGAAAGCCGTTTACACAGTCATTTGCTACGACCGAAGCGCATTTTACAAAAGCAACGCCAAATTCAATTCGAAGCGGGCAGCCGGGACCGCCACCATGTTTCCCGCAAACTCCGCAAACCCCGCAAAAACGCTAACGCTGACTCGTTTGCGTTGCGTACGCCTGCTATACCCGCTATTTCGTTTAGCGTTCAGCGCATGCGCAGTGACATCCCGCTATTTTTTAGCGTACGCAATGGTATAGCGTACGCTATACTAAAACTGTCTAATGTATCATGACGTTGTGGTGCACATGCCTGCCGGAACCGCAACCAAAGCTGGTTTGTATAAACAAGTATTACAGTACACTATAGTAAATTATTTAGGGTGCTCTGATGCTTACCAGTATGTTCTTTAAAGTTGAAAATGTTATGCCAGTATATCTCTAATGGCTTTCGTGCATTATGCATACATATTGGTTCCGCCGCACGAAAGGCCCTCTCGGAATGGGAGGGAGGGTGGCATTGTGCTCCGGCAGTAACTGCGCATTTTGCGACGACGCTAAGGGAACTGATGATCGCGGCTCAATCTCGTGCGCAGTACAGTAGAACTTCATTGATACATTCCCATTACGTATGTTTTCCTAATGCCATGTTTGCAATCGAGAACACAAAAAATGACCCAATAGAGCTACGCTCATTTTTTACCGGTTCATACGTTCCCGGAACACAAAATATTTTGGCACCAATGTTAGGGACGTCGCCGAACTCCGATCATATGATACGTTTCCTGGCCGTTAAATCCCGTGTGAACAAGAAAATATGCGATCCATGCGCGATCGGGAACAGTATGTAGCTGCTCGCCATGGCAGCTTCACCGCAATGCTCACTCGCCTGTCTCACGTGCACTCTGTTTCTCATTTCGGTACCAGCAAATATTCTCCGAAATATAGTCGAGCACCTCCACAACGAATGCCTCTACAATGAAATGACCTGTATAACGAAGGAATGACTCCGCTCCCATTCTATTGTTAACTGTGCCGTGCACAACCTTTTGTAATGAAGTGACATGTATAATGAATTGTTTCGGAGGCCCCAAGCAGTTCGTTATAATGGCGTTGAACTGTATTGCTTTTTTCCTTTTCCTCCAAGCGATCTCACAGAGATGCAGTGAAACAGGTCCTGCGAGTATTGTACTTAATGTTGTCTTGTCTTGTAGACTAATATATAAATGAGAACATCAAAGCCTTTTTCAAAGGACGTGATGTCTGGCGGTGTTCGTTGCAAAAAAAAAAAGAGAATTGGGTAAATTGCAGAAGGGTTGAAAGTTGAGCTTGTTGCTGCATTTTGAAACTTATTTGGAGGAGCACTGAAGGACAGAACAAGGCAAGACAACACAAGGGTTCAGACTAACAACCAGTTTTTATTTGAAACAACATACATACTAAAAGACCATGCGCAATAAAGTCCTTCTCTGCAAAGCCAAATGGTCGACGCATCGAACAAGCCTGAGTGCATAGCCATGTCCCTCTATCAGATAATCATACTGTCCGATTAATTGAGCTCTTTGTCGATTAAACTTAGTGATAGCACATTTAAGCAAAGGGGGCCCCTCCTGTGTATAGCATATGCTTCTACAGTTTCATTTCATTTCAGTACAGTTTCTTGCATTCTTTGGTCTTTGTGTTGCTTCAGGATTCGGCACTTATCAAATGCCGACGCACAGCTGCACTGTGCTGCTTGAGCGGCTATGCTGCTACCACGTCCTGTGTTGAGTGACTTAGCATGTGCTTGGAAGTGTTGACTGCGAGAACATGCTCAACTCTGTTGATGCAGCACTGACACGGTGAACCCCCAGGCAATTAATTTCTGCACCTCTATCTCTCTTGTCTGGTTTGGCTGCTTGGTGGTCTCCATGCACTCTTCAGATACAAACAGACGACCACAATCTCGGCAATTAATTCCCAAGTGCTAAATAGTCTGCATCAAGAAATGCATAGATGATCACCCATTTATGGCAAACGTGCAACATACGAACGTGTAACAAATGGCTGCAGCTGCTTTTTATTTCCACTACTGTGGCTTGCAGGTAGCAGCACAGTAGCATTCAGTGCACAGAGTTTCCAACAGCATTCTTAGTTTCCCTTGGCACAGCTGCGACAGTGTAGGCACGTGATACATAAGTGTGTGGAGAAAATGACTAGGCTCAGAATGCTAGGCAAGAACTGATTTATTGCTCGCAGTGTTACGTGTTGTCGAGGCGCTCTCTTGTGCTCTCCTATTTGGTGTTGACGCAGCACCACCACCACAAGTGCGTGAATTCTTGTGCAGGAACTGTTTGAGAGCTGTGAGCGCCTGCGTCCCAAGCTGTTCCGGTTGGCTGGAGAGATGGAGGAAAAAGACGAAGGGCTCAGTGAGTGCCACAAACTCTTTGCCTTTAATATTGTTGAAAATTGGTTTGAGGGTGCTAGTTGGTTTGACATGTCCTGGTTGTATTAGTTGTGCTGGTCAGGTGAAGCACAAACTATTGCGGAGTGTGCGCATTAGGAACAGTTGGAGCACAATGCCCGTGTGCATATTGCATTTACATGGCAGTGTTCTCGTGTGTTTCACCTGTGCAGTGCAACTTAACCCGCTGTAGTGGCTCACTGGATATGTCATTCTGCTGCCGAACACGAGGTTGCAGCTTTGATTCCCAGCCACACTGACTGCATTTTGATGGGGTTGAAATACAAATACGCTCATGTACTTATACTTAGGTGCATGTTAAAGGGCCCCGCGTGATCAAAGTTTATTAGAAGTTCTCCACTGTGCCGTCTCTCATAGCCCTAGCGTCCCTTCAGGATGCTAAACTCACTCGGTCAGTCGATCGATCAGGTTACACAGTCACGATAACTTTTGCTTACTGGAGTCCCTTCGTTCTTGAGAGTGAGTAATGCTGGTGACTGCTTAAGTACGATGCCTGCCTAAGGTGGTGTACAGCCGACTTGTGCGTTAATTCGATCCTGACAGGACCGACAAAATTGATTGAATTATCCGGCGGGTCGAATTAAACAAGATGTATAAAAAATGCCAGTACACACCACTGATTCATTTGGCAGTATTTGCCAGAGTCTAACATGCCCCTGAATCAAACGTGTGGCCAGTTTCTGCCTTCAAAGCAGAAAACTAACTTATAAATTACACTAAAGCTGCTGAACAAAGTAGAAATATAATGCGCACCCGATTTTTTTAGCAAGTAAAATTGGTGTGGCACAATGGCGACCGGTTTCTTAATGTCAGCTTTGCCACAGCACACTTGTGTTATGCGGTAAAGCGTACAAATGTCGCAAAGGCGGTTTTGGTTTTATACCCGATTGCGCCGCACAGGCAGCTTTCAGCCCAATTTTCTTGAAAAAAAGAAAAGGCGCGCATTATAATCATGTAATTACCGCAATCAGGCATTTTGACAGGGTGTCTACCAACTGGGAAAACCGGGAATTCTCAGGGATTTGTCTGGAAAAACTCAGGGAATTTGTGCCTTTATCAGGGAAAATTAGCTGTAATTTTATTGAAAGGGTCGAAAGTCGCGGTAATGCTGGCTCGTGTAACAGACAGGAATCATAATGAATCGCCTTTGATGCCCTATTATCGGCTAGAGGAGTTGCCAGTGTATAGTCAACGACCGACTTTCCGGATGCCCGACCATTTGGACGGCTTCGTGGCACCATCACGTACCCTATAGGGCCAGTCTATCAGAGCATCTGAAATTTGGGATGTAAGACCCCTTCGCCGTCCGATTTTCCGGACTTTTTGTAGTGACCTCAAATCTGAAACGGCATTAATCAAAGCTACCAGCGCTGCCATTTTGATTACCTCGCCGCCTCGAACCGGCGCTCTCGCACACATATCCACTGGCAGCCGTAGCCACCACTGCGGCAACGCTAGACCTAGTTGCTTCGACGTTCGCTATTAAGATTCTTGCCGTTCGCTGCTGAATTCGCTGCTGTCAGCAATGGCACTGACTCCGCCTTTGTGGTCCTCGTGATTGGCTTAGAAGCTTGGAAAGCATAATGCGTTGCACAATGACGGTTTCCGAAAGTCAGCTTTGCCTCTATACAGAAATGTTACTTGGTGAAGCATACGCAAAAGTATTGCAGTGAAGCATAACAATCGTGGGAAGGGGCAATTGCCACGGGACACAGTATGTATTCCTTAATTATACATGCGTGCACCCGGCATCTCCTGTCACAGTATGAGCACCGATATGCCTAATACGTGTACTGACAAGTCTTCAGAGCGTTTTCGAATGTGCCTGGGGCAGTTTGAGCCCTTAAGGGCAGTAAATGACATGCATTTATTTTTTCCAACTGGCCAATTTTTCGGACGTTTTCGTGGCCCCTAGGGAGTTTGAAAAATCGGACCAAGACTGTGTAACTGACTAAGAAAAACAGAAAGAACCTACGCATTGAGGAATGAAAGGGAAAGAAAGCGTGCTGCAGCTGTTTTGAAGGAGCTTGAGCTCAAAAAACAAAAGTATTAGCTGTTGTCGAGATGCAGGTGTCCCTCATCTAAACCAAAATAAACTATTTAAAGCAGTGAAGCACTACATTGAGGCATCTTGCGTGGGCTGAGAGTATGCCAGGACAGTTGATGTTGACTTAACGAGCTGTTGAGAGAGAATCTCAATTGTGACAAAGTTCGGGCCTGATACCACTGAGCTTGCTATCAGTTTATAGAAATAGCTCATATTTGAAAATATTTCTTCTATACACATCTCTTTTTTATTGGTATTTGAGAATGTCCAACTCTAATTGCAATTCTTTTTAATACATTTTATTTGCTGTGCATTTTACTAACCCCTCCCTTCTATTCTCTATTGAATAACATAACCAATACTCCTTCGTATACAAATTGGGTTAAGTCGTATTTAAAAAAAATTTTTTCATATGCTTATTAGAGAGTGACAGCATCGGGCAATATGGTTTCAGCCCATCTTGACATAAAACATGGTTCTGCATCACTCAGGGAATCTTGCAAAGGCACTCAGGCAAAACCTGGGAAACTCAGGGAATTTGGAAATGTCAATTTGGTAGACACCCTGTTTGAGCTATGGTTATTGCTTGACAATCTGAAAATAGGCTTTTTTGATGGAAGATTTTGACACGTGTTCATCGCATTCACTGTTCCCTCTGCTCCGCCGAGACAGACACTGCCTCTAAAGAGGTCACTATCGGGGTCACCATAGGCATCACATGTGGGCATGTTGACTTGCACAGTTATAATTATCTAGCAAAGAACAATTTTAGTATCGAAATAACAAACGTTTAGGCCCATAGAAATGCATGGGCGCTGGCAGGGACCTTCGGTTGGAATCAAATTAAACTGGAGTCAAATTAACAGAAGTCTACTTTAGTGCATTGACAAGGATGTGTTGTAGAAGTTTTCTCCTTATGTGTCAACAGCTGTGCAAACCTGCTTTGGTAAGCTTAATAACCAGAAATCTATAAGGCAGAGACATTATGCATTCTGCTAGGAGAAATAGACATGAATGAGAAAGGAAAGGGCTATTATTCTTTGTTCTCCCTCCTGGAAAGGGTGGAAACAATGTGCTTTCACTTGGTTTTGCCAGACTGTTTCATCATCAAGAATGGATATTACGAATGATGTTACATTCATCTTGGCATCATAAATGATAACAGCTGTGTAAATAGACGAAAGCAGCTGAGCATTGGCAGGCTGTGGATAATGGTAACACAGTGGAAACTTGTTAGAGCGAACATTGATGTAAATAATTATTGGATACAAGTTAAATCTAAAACTTTTCTCGCTGACATCAGCATGTAACTAATATACTCCTATAACAAATATTGAATACGATGAAGGTATTTTTTTTGTGTCAGATTTAGCGATGATAAAATGAGTTTGGGCTGTATACTTAATGCCATGTTTTGGCTATTGCTGGCCACGTTGTTGTTCTTGATGCCATCTCTACAGTACAAACCATCCCATAATAATCGGTTGAGTTTGTTTTGGGATGTTGTCCACGAATGCTTACTGACAGGTTGTTATCCACAAGGGCTGTTATAGGGGCCTGAGGAGTCGCTTTAATGCTGAATCATAGAAACCTCAACTAAACTAAACTCACGATTTAACGAAGTGTTTCGCTCCACATATGACTTCGTGATGTATTAAGGTAATGTTTTCATGCCATTTTGTAATTGTGGCCATATTAGTAGCTGTTTCCCACCAGCATAATTCTGGTTCCTTGTGCTCAGACGAGATCCTGACAGCCAATGACGAGCTGACGAACGTGATCAACATCTACAAGAAGACCATGGGGCTCGAGCCAGCTGTCAACGGAGGGAGTTCCACCACCGCCTTTAACGACACCCACGGTGAGTTTATATTCGCCTATTTCAGTGTTTGGACACTAGAGAGATGCTGGATCCGTTAAGTAATGCCCTAGTATTTTGTACTTGAACAAGCTAAGGGACGTACAAGTTAGAATGCATTGGGAAACACTGTGCCTCTCACTGAGAAGGCTAGCAGGTGTTTTTGCGTATTCAAGATTCTGCTAGCATGGTGGTTGCGACGTTTTCTGCTTTTTTTTTTTCTCCTGAAGTGTACACAAGACCATAGCTCTTGATGAAGTGGCTTTTAAATCTCTTGCTTGGTGATAAGGCCAGATGGAACTCTGGGCAACCAGTCTGTGTTTGTCATATTGTTTAACCCTTTCCGTGCCAAGTTTAATGAAAAAACATTTTTCTAATATTCAATATTCGATTCAGTATTTGTCTTTTTTTGTCTTGATTCGATGCGATATTCAATTCAAAATCTACTGTTCAGTATTCACACACTCCTAATTATTTCCCATAATAAAACTTCAGTTGGTAGTTCCACCCTCGTCCTGTCATCTTCTCGCTTATGTATGTTATGTCGTCTGTTGCAGCTTCACTTCTAACCAGGAAAGCTAGTTTTTCTGTACATTTATGCCAACCGTGCTTGCAAAAAATCTGTTTTCTGTGAAGTGTGTGAAATCTGGTAATCACACCAGAATGGTGAAGTGACTGCCACTCACCTGTCTATGGCCCTTGAGGGACAAAGGACACCCATGTGGGCGAGTGAGACTTATCCTTGGCACGGTAAGAGTTAAACATTGTTGCAGCGTGATAGCTGTACGCGTGGAAGAGTTGGAGGGATTATTTCTAGGGTATCATTCTGTTACATGAATAATACACATGATCATACCGTAATCAGTTGCAACACCACTTTGCTGTACATAATGCCTCCAGTGACCCTCGTCATTGATTCATTATTGTTTTATAGCGGCACAAAAGTGCTTTGGAACATTCACAGTCAACAACCACCACCTCAACTTAGGTGCAAATTTTTTCACACTCATTGCTTGTGATGTATTTTTCTTGATAGAAACTTGAATCACCTTATAGGATTTGCATGGCTAGAGCCACATTTAAGGCTTGGATCACATGAAATAGTTTAATCGCTTGTCCGTAAGGGTATTGCAGTTTATGGAAACAAATACGTGCTCAACAAGGCTTATGCCATCATCTTGTGATGCTCACGTCAACTAGGGCACACATACCTATAATCCAAACAACCACACTCCATTGGTCTGCTGGTGCAAAGGCATCGGCAGCAGCAACCATTAGAATACACAGTCAACGTCTGATTTTTTGGACTCCCGAGGGGCCGCGAAAACGTCCGAAAAAACCTGCCTTTTACTGCCCTTAAGAGGAAGCTTTAGCTCGGGCCCAACTCCGACGTGGCCTGTTCAAATACATGTAAAACAAAGGAACACTTTTTTTTAGATAAACCCTGGACAATTTTAATGAAATTTGCTGCATTTGAGAGAGGAAGTTAAATTCTAGTGACTGTTGGAAGCGGAACTATGATTTAGTGCCTGAATTTTGTTAAAAGAATTTTTGAAAATTCGAAAGCTCGAGAAAAATAGAAGCACGAAGTTTACAAATTAATAGCTCTGCATCAAGAACAGTATAGTGGCTCTGTAAACGGCATCCATTAGATCATTAAAAGCGGACAAATGCTGCATGTCAATTTATATATTATGTGAATTAGTTACGTGGTGTACATGGGTTCTGCATAAGTTGTATTTACATATCACTACATTTCTCAGATTCATGTGTAACATATCAATTTTATCCGCTTTAGGTTTGCTATCAGATGCAGTTCACATAATTGTGATATCATTTTTCATTGCTGAGTTACACAGCTTTAAACTTGATAGTTTCGTTTTCTGAAGATTTGCAATTTTTGTCAATTTTTAATAAAGAATTTATGACCCAAATCAAATATTCGAAACAAACAGTCACTAGATTTTAAGTTTTTCTTTTAAATGCAACAAGCCTCATCAATTTGGTGCTGTGGTTATGGAGAAAAACAAATTCTCCTTTTACATGTATTTAGATAGGAGCACCCGAGCTAAAGCTTCCTCTTAAGGGCTCAAACCGCCACAGGCAATGCCAAAATAGCTCTTAAGGACTTCCAGTGCACTTATTAGGCATATCGGTGCTCGTACTGTGACAGGAGATGGTACGTGCACGCGTGTCTAATTAAGGAACACATACCGTGTCTCGTGACGATTGCCTCTTGTCACTCTTTGTATGCTTCACCGCATAATACTGCTGTGATGAGGCGAAGCTGACTTTTGGGAACTGGCATTATGCAGCGTGTCATGCTTTCAGAGCTTCTAAGCCACTGGCAAGGATTACAAAGGCGGAGTTGGTGCCATTGCTAACAGCGGTAAATTGTTTTGATTAAAAACCCGCCACGGAACAGAAAAAAGCTTTGTAGCGAACGTCAAAGTAGCTAGGCCTAGCGTTGCCGCGGTGGTGGCTATGGCTGCCGGCGGATCTGTGTGCGACAGCACTGGTATGAAGCAGCGAGATAATCGAAATAGTGGTGGTGGTGGCTTCGATCAATGCTGTTTCAGACCTGTGGTCATGGCAAAAAGCCTAGAAAAGGCAAAGGCGAAAGGTTTCTGTCTCCGAAATTTCAGACTTTTTTATGCATTGATTCTATGGGGTACCGTGGCGGTGTCGCGAAGGTGTCCGAATTATCGGGCATGTCCGAAAAAACGGGCGTCTGGAAAATCAGTCGTTGATTTCTTAATTTTTTCTCCTTCTGCATAGGCAGTAGCACAACACAAAAACGTTTCTCAGGCATGGTGGCCAAAAAGAGCATTGACACTGCAGCTGCCTTCGATGTTTTTGGTGTTCCATAAACTGTGATATGTTTTCAGATGGGCCATATCTCTGTATTGAAAGATTAGCAAGTATGTGTATTCTCACCCCCTACATCTTGTAAACTTATGCACGCTTTGGGTGGGTGTCGGAATGCAGCTGCATCAACTGCGCCGGTTGCTGTTGCGGCTGCTGGCTCCCTGCTGGACCTTGGCTCCCCGGGACCCGGTGTTTGCGAAGAATCCAAGAAAAACCCCATCGATCTCAGCCTGCTTGATGACCAACTACTTGCGCTCGGTGAGCCTCCGTGACTCTTGTTAACATCACCAGGCAGGTCTGCTTTAAAGGAGTGGTGAGGTGAATTTTCTGCATGGGTTAGACCATGTTAGACTGTCATGTTCCAAAGCTATGGTTTATTTGTGAAAGCCACAAATATTATGTGAAGTGTCAGTGTTCTCGATCGACAACAGCTGTTAGTCGCTTAATGACATCCAACAGCATGTCATCGGTGTTGTCCAGGGCATTTGTTAGGCAGGACTAGGTGCACACAACACTGTCATTGGATAATGAATGGCAAGCACTGGACATCCGAATCGCATGCTGGTGATCACTGTAGTTGATCTGTAGGAGTCCTTGCCTGACTGTCGGCCATTCACTCGTTTTTATATTTTCCCATCGATAGCGGCGTCAGGTCATCACGCCATGTTCGCAGATTGGGGTGGCCGACAAGGCCTGTCTCTTGCGCCACCCATTTGTTCCAGTGGATGGCCCCACCTGTATTACAAGGCACTAAAAGCTCATCCGGTTTTGCAGATATGCTTTCTTCGAAAAATAGCAAGCCTTTTCGCTTCGTGAAGCTACCCACGTACTTGCGTGGGAATGCCCCAAGCCCCCCCAACTTCCTTTGCAATGTACTGTTTCCACAGTTATCAGGAGAAGTTGTGCACAATGCTAGTGAAAAAAATTCCACCACAATGTCTTCAAACTTCAGCACGAACAGCGCAGTGGTCGCAGAATGAAGTTTTCAGTGAAAGTCGACAGTTGCACCCATTGGTGTTCTAGTGTTTTACTTTCTGTGCGCAGACTCCGAATGGCACTGTGGAGCCATGCTCCCATTCGCTTCCGCATATTCTATCTCACCGTTTTCAGTTGAAGCACTTAAGTCAAGCCAGAACCTACTAATTTTGCACCCCCGAGGAAGCCGTAATGCTTGTTTGGTAGCATTTGCAAAGTTTGCGCATTTACAGTGGCAGCAACCAATATGGCTATCTTTGTTTTCTTTATTTGTCTCATAGTGACGACATTTGAAGTTGTGCCACAAACCACTATATAAAACAAGGAGGCACATTTCCACAAATTTTATTGCAGAGTAACTTCATGTTATTTCAGTTTTTAAAGTACTTGATCAATAGTAGCAATTGCTAACAGTTGTTGAATAGCAGATGCTAGGCTGCTTTACATACTTTACATATTCATAATTTAAACATTGTATCTGATCAACAAAACACCACAGCAAAAGAGACACACTTGCTCTCTTTTAATCTGGTGTTGTTCTTGCTAGCACATCACAAATCACAAAAAAAGAATTGATCAAGAATGTTTGTTCTCTGGGTTACTTGTAGGTTTCTTAAATGTGAAATATTCTTTAACTTTTTCCCTACCGTGCCAATTGGGGATCGTTAGCCCGCTAACAATGGTTGGAAACGCCACTTTCAAGATCTTCTGCACCGTTCAGGGATAAACTGTGCTATCGGACATGCAGAAGCAGAACTATATTTTCGTTTTTTCAGCAGTTGGCTTGTTTCCCGCCAGGTGGCGAGTTTTGAACATGCTTTGAAGTTTCATGATCACCAAAGTAGAAAGTGAAAATGGCCACCTGTTATCGATGGTTTGAAACACTGCTTTCGAGACCTTCCACACTGCTTACAGACACACTGTGCCATTGGACATGGAGGAGGAGAACTATATTATTATTTTCTAAGCAGTTCAATTTTTTTCCCACCCAGTGGCAATTTTTTAACGCGCTCCGTAGTTTTGCAATAGTCAAAGTAGAAAGCAAAAATGGCTGCCTCCGGTAGCAGCTCACGCGCTTTGAAAGGTCGCAGATCTCATGATTCTGCGGTGTCTGTGGCTGATTGATTGATGGATGGAGCAGCAGCGAGTCTGAAGATGTTGCCTTTCTGTCGGACTTTGGCTCCGAGAGCGATGACGATGTGAACCAGTCTGGAACATCAGTGGCTGCAGCCCAGCACGCCCAACTGTAGTTCTTGCACTTAAAATTTTTATAGTGAAATAGCTGTTAAATGAAATTTTTTATTTTTACGGAGATAATGCCTATTAGATGGCAATACATTTTCTGTGCCATATTTACTCGGATAATGATCGCACTCGCATAGTGATTGCACCCCTGAATTTTGTCATCAAAATTCGATTTATTTTCCTTTCCCATGTAATGATCGCACCCCGAACATGCCACAGTAATATGTCGTGTGCCAAGCCTAGCTAATGATGATCGCGCTCACCATTTGTTGAGTGCTGTTGACTGCTACGCGAACGACTCTTCCAAGACATACCAAGCGGTCTGCACATGCTGAACATTCTCAGGGTGTCTACCAACCGGGAAAACCGGGAATTCTCAGGGATCTTCAGTAGTCTGAAAAAACTCAGGGAAAACTCAGGGAATTTGTGCTTCTATCAGGGAAAATTAGCTGTAATTTTATTGAAAGGGAACCAAAGTCACGGTAATGCTGGCTTGAGTAACAGAGAGGTATCATAGAATAAATGAGGAATTGTAACGAATGGTCTTTGACGCCGTGTCGTTGGCTGGAGGAGTTGCCAGAGTACAGTCAACGAGCGACTTTCCGGACGGACAGTTTCGCGGCACCACTACGTATCCCATAGGGCCAATGTATAAGAACATCGGAAATTTTGGACACCAGAACCCTTCGCCATACGATTTTCCGGGCTTTTTGCCCCGACCACAGGTCCGAAACAATATTAATAAAAGCCACACCCGCCGCCATTTTAATAACCTTGCCGCCTCGAACCGGCACACTCGCACGCAGATCCGCTGGCAGCCGTAGCCACCACCGCGGCAATGCTACGCCTTGCTGCTTCGAGATTCGGTATTAACCTTCTTACTGTTCTGTGCCGTGTTTGTTATTGAAAGAATTCGCCGCTGTCAGCAATGGCACCGACACCGCCTTTGTGATCATCACGACTGGCTTCGAAGTTCGGAAAGCACGACGCGTTGCATAATGCCTGTTCCCGAAAGTCATCTTTGTCTCATTACAGCAATGTTACGCTGTGAAGCATAACAAGTTCGGGAAGGGGCAACTGTCACGGGACACAGTATGTATTCCTTAATTACGCCCGCGTGCACCTGCCATCTCCCTTCACAGTACGAGTACGGATATGCCTAATAAGTGTACTGACAGGCCTTCAGAGGTTTTTCGGACGTGCCTGTGGCGATTTGAGCCCTTAAGGGCTGTAAAAGATATGCATTCATTTTTTCGGACGCTTTCACAGCCCCTAGGGAGTCCGAAAAATTGGACGCTGATGGTACAACTGTCGAAGAGGATACTTTAAATAGTCCGTGTGGCGAATGCGCAGCCGAAGGAGAACAAGAAGACAAAGGGCGTACACACTGAGAAATGAACGGGAAAGGAAGCATGCTGCCATTTTTTTGAAGGAGCTTGCACTCTAAAAGCAAAGTGTTAGCTGACGCCTAGATGTAGATGCCCTTCATCCAAGCAAAAAAAAAAAACTCTTTAAAACAGTGAAACGCAACACTGAGTCATTGTGCGCGCGCTGAGAGCATGTCAGGACAGTTGAGGTTGGCTTACCAGCTATTGCTAGAAAATCTCACTTGTGATAAAATTCGGGCCTTAAACCAATTAGCAAAATTGCTGTGAGTTGATAGAAATAGCTCATATTCGAAAATGTTCTGTATGCATCTCTTATTCGTATTTGAAAATGTTTGACTCAATTTGCAATGGGTTTTACTATTTCTGTCGAATATATTTTATTCGCTGTGCATTTTACGTAACCCCTCCCTTGTGTTTTCTTTTTGAATAAAATACTACCCCTTACTATTCAAACTGGATTAAATTGTTTTTATTTTTTTAACATGCTTACTAGAGAATGACACCATTGGGTGACATGATGTAGGGAGCCCGTCTTGATATAAAACAAACTTCTGTGTCGCTCAAGAAATATTGCAAAGGCACTCAGGAAAAACCTGGAACACTCAGGGAATTTGGAAATGTCAACTTGGTAGACACCCTGATTCTTAAGCAGATGCCCCATTTCATTCCTTTCATCACTTTCCGCACTTCCATGAAAAAAAGCTACAACCAAACTTGCCTTGGCTTTATTATTTGTGGGCTTTATAATGGTTGTGGTCAACAACAACTACAAAAAAGGCGCTTTTCGATTCTTCTCGTCAGCACTCGTGGGCACGCAACAAATTGCAAGCGGCAACGATAGTAGCCACGTTTACACTGATACGTTAGAAGTGTACCCTATTCATACGACGATGCTTGTAACTCAGCTAAGATATTCGCCCACCCATAGCGGAAGCATGCCGTATTAAGATCGTAAAGACAAATGGCGCAGTCTCCGCAGCGTGCCCACCATGGGTATCTGTCACTGGCAGCTAAGCGCACCCATCTCTGTTTCTGTCATGGTCATGGCTGCGTTATTGCCACAAACTTGCAGATAGTAACAATATTATTCATTACTGATACGGAAGAAACTGTTTCAATGCGCGTAATGTACTCGCGAGAAGAAGAAAAATATAGCATTCGGCGCGTTCGGCTTGCTCCGCCGGCTGCCATTTTTGTTTTGCTGTCCCGCACTGCTACAGCGGCAGGCGCCTATTTGTTGACCTGTTGTCATCCCGCAGCAAATAGGGGACGGAAAAAAAATGTTTTCTTTTCGCGGGAAATTTAACCCGCGTAATGATCACACCCCTGAATTTACGTCAATCTTTTTGACAGAAAAATGTGACCATTATGCAAGTAAATGTGGTATATCATAACTTTTGTTACATGTTTTTCTTAGCAAATAGAAGCGTGTCTTTATAAACTTTGTTCAGTTTTATCCCACAACCTTTATTCTGGCAATTTATATCCTTTTTATGACATAGACGTCGTTAATAAAACATGCGTGAAAAGTGCACTCATCCAGTTTTTGTTTATCTATTACATATAATATTGAGTGCAGTAGTTCCTCCAGAAAAATAAATCTGGCGTAACCTACAAAAAACACCTGTTTTTTCCCATGGTAGGGAAACAGTTAATAAACACCACTATGGTTACACTGAAGTGGTGGGTTCCATATTTCCTTTATTTGAAGGAAATGTCGATTCCGGTTAATTAGATTTTTCGGTCAATTCGAACCCAGCTGAATGATCTCACTGGCACCCATGCATCACCATGGACCCAAATCAATCCTAAAATTGACCTTCACAGGATAACTTGAACTTGACCAGTCAGCATGCGTGTGCCTGACCCTTATGGTGACCCAAATAGCGACCCTCTAGTGGGACCATCCATCTCGGCTAAACACGTGTCACCTCTCATCAAAAAGGCCTATTTTCAGCCTGCCCTGGATATATTCTAAAGCAGTAACCGTAAGTCACAATGTATGATTACGGTACCTGCGTAATTTGAACATGTGCCGTTTTATTTTTTTTTTAAGAAAATTGCGCTGATAGGCTCCAACAAAAACGCCTTTGCGGAGTTTGAAAGCTTTGCCTTATAACAATAATGTATTGCGGCGAAGCTGACTTTAGAAAACCAGCCACTCATGTGCAATGCATATTAGACCATTGTCTATAGACCGTTTTATCGGCGAGGAGGAATGTAGCCTCGAACCAGCACGCCGCGCCGCTCTCCTCCTCGTACTGGTATATGCTGATTACGTCTTTGTGCCCAGCGGCAGATTGGAAAGATAGCGGTTTAATTGCGAATAAGTGCGATAGTAACATGTTCTGTCCGGGATTTCTGCGATGACAAATGACTCAAGGTCGAAAGGCTACCACTCTGCTGTGTTTGGCTGCAAAAATAACTTTCGGAAGCAAGTGTGAAATGCATCTTCAGCCGTGGCGACTTCATGGACACCGCTGCTGCAATAGCAGAGAAGTGTTCGCGTTTTGTTGCCAGCATAAACAGAAAGGAATCGATGCCATCGCGTGTATGTTTAGAAGGTTTTGTTCCCAGTGAGTGCTTGGCGACAAACTCGGAACTTGGCACCCATGATCAAACTGGGTGCCACTATGAAAGAAACTATGAAAGAAAGGTGCGCATTCGAGTCGGTCAACTATGGCAAATGTTATGAAGTTAACTATTTCTTCATGCATGCACACTAAACTTATTTTGTACAAACATGTTCTAAGATTATCACGCTTGGCAAGCAACTTTCTGGCAGAAGTTGACCGAGGACGTATTGTGAAACAGTACGTGCCGACTAAAAAATGGAGGTGTGTTCTTTTCCATTCTATAACCAAAGCCATGCCTACCGTGTGCCGGCTGGCTCTAGTTTGCGTGGGCTCTCCCGTGCTTCCGAATCTCACCGGCATTCTGTCGATGCCAGTCATCGTACGCTGTATTACTGAAGAAAATAAAGTTGCTGTTACAAAAAGTAGTTGTTCGTATTTCATCTCTCTTGAGTAGGCGAGGTGCCTTTGCACACACAAGCACCATTCGAGACCTAAGAGCGTGCATAATCTTTCAACGCGTTGTGTGCATCTGGTTGGTCATGGCATATTTGTGGCCACTATTATAAGCTCATTTTATCCAGGTTAATAGCCCTTTCAATCGAGGTATATTACAGTTCGTTATTTTGTAAAGCTTGATACCCAGGTGCCAGATAAGCAATGTTTAGAAAATCGTACCATGAAAATTTTAGGAGCACGAAAGCTAGCAAAACGGGTTTCCCCGGAGCTTCATGGTTGCCTAGATTGGTACATATGCCGGTGCGGCACACCGCATGACACCTGGGGACACCTCTTGATTGTTGTCGCATGAGGGATACGTATAGAGCTTAAGGGGAGGCCCTGTATCACCAAACTCTTTTTTTAAATTTCTGAGTCGATTTTGATGAAACTTGTTAAGTTGATGAATTTCCATGTGCTAATTCAAGACATACTTTCTGTTTTATTACGCAATAAATATATTTCTAGAAATTTAAGAAATTCATAATAGAGGTGGGCTATTTACTAAACTGTATATGGTGTTCTTTAAAACTGATGGTAGCGCTAAAAAGGAATGGACACACGAAGAAAAGACGACACTACGACGAAGAAAGCGTTTCTTCGTCGTCGTGTCGTCTTTTCTTCATGCGTCCGTTCCTTTTTAGCGCTACCATCAGTTTTAAAGAATGCATCACCAACTTGTATATGGTGCATCACCATATGTATATGGTGTTATATATGATGACATATAAAAAGTAATCTTGAGTAATAGGAGTATGCAGTAGTACAAGAATAAATGCTCTTGACTGATTGGAACCAAAGTTGCAGCATGTCAAACGTTTTTGAAGTGTGGACTCGTAACACCCAGGAAAAAAAATGATTAGTTTTTTAATATTTCTTCCGTGATAGTTGTCTACATTATATGCCAACTGCAATCTGTATTTGTCTGCCTTTCTGACAAACAAGCAGTTATTGTGATAGGATAAGTAGAACCAGCGATATAATCACTCCAAAACAGTGACGCCGCCAGAAATGCTGTTTTGAGAAAACGACGAAAAACTTTCCACAACCTGTTTATGATGATTACAGCTGAGGTTAAATCAATCAAGGATGACACAGGGATACAGTCAAGCAAGAATAAATACCATACCTCTATACCAATCTGGAGCAATGGAAATCATAAAGGTATTTGGGCCAATTTTCAGCTCCAAAGAGTAGGGACTCCCATTAAGGCTAGACATACAATAATTACAATAGCAGGTTACGTGCAAACATTACGTATTGACAATATTTAGACTTGACTCACCTCCTATTTCGATCGTGGACAGATCTGTGGCAGTGCCTCTAGGCCCGTCGCTATTTTATATTGCAGCCATATCGAAGCTAAAAGCTTGGTGACGACATGCTAAGAAGTTTCCCAATCCAAACAACTTGTTGACACCGCACGGGAAAGCGCGAAAACTTGCCACTTGTCATCAACAACACATTCGTCGTGCACCTTCCAGCACAATCCCACATACCAGCATAGTGCCATACGATAGACGGTGCTGTGATTGCAAAATGGCAGTGCCCTCAATAAAACAGTCTACATCTACGGCTAAAAAATTAGGTGCACGTTAGATTTCTACTTTGTTTAGAAGCCCTAGTGTCATTTACACGTATGTTTTCTACTTTTTACACATAGAAAGTGGGCACGCATTTTATTTGGGGCTTGTTAGGACTGGGAAAATACAGTCGAACCTCGATATACTGAACAGCACGGTGATCGCGAAATAGTTCGATATAGCCAGAATTCTATATATAAAATCATATGAAAAAAAACTTGTGCATATCACAGAACCACGGGCGCGATCGGGGATCAGTCAGGAGCGCGCATTTGATTGCGCCACACGCAATTATCGTAGGCCGCGCCTATCACGTCAGCCGCACGAAGTCGGTGCGGTCTAGGCCAGTCGTGCGTGGCGCAACCGAACGCGCGCTCCGAACAACGATCCCCGATCGCGCCCCGATCGTGGCACAGTAAATACTCACTTGAAGCTTCACACAAAGTATTTAGTTGGCTGAAAGTACTGTAGCAGCTTCTTATTGGCAGCCGCATGCTTAAACATGGAGAGCCTCACATAGTCTAAAAGATCCGCAAGCGATAGGCCAGTAGCGGCGTAGATGAGCCAAAGTAACTGCAGCCTCAGTTGAAGTTGGCAGTGGGGCAACATCAGCGAAACCAACTTCGGCAGCGCCTTCGTTTGGCTGCTACTTATGCTGCGATCTTCAAGTCCGTCAATCTAAGCATTTTGAAACACTATCAATAACACATCCTTTGGTGTGTATGTCTGCCACACAACCATAATCGTCATCTGTCTTGCTTGCGTTTCCTTTCTTGAAAACGCTGCGCTCGATACTTCCCTGTCGAGAATGATCTGTCATGCTGATAACGTGCATGCCGTTCGTGACTTGGAGTTACCGGGCTCGCAGCGTTATAGAAAGGATATGTGGGCAAGACAGGTGACGATTATCGTTGTGTGGCAAATATACACCCCAAAGGATGTGAATGTTTTTTAGCGTGAAGTATGAAGTGGCGTGTGCCCAGGAGGCGTCTATGAGTGAGCCCATAGAGCGCGCGCTGTCGCACGCTTTTGTGGTTGCAAACCGCTATTCCTTGCGAAGCGTGGCAATCGCAGAGCGCAGCACGAATAAGTCGGTTCGACAAATGCAATGCGTCGTTGACAAATGTCGTTGACGTCAACGTTAATAGTAGCGATGGTTGACGTTGTCTCATGTGTATGCCGCAACATTCAAATAGCACCCTCGGCGCGATCGATGTGTGCAGCTATAGTGCGCAGCAGTCGGGAACGGCCATCGCACCCCCGCTATCTTTGAAGGTGTTGCGGGAAAGCTCAGCGCCTGTCAACAGAGCGCACGTGGTCTAGGGTGGCAGAGTTCGATATATCCATTTTACGTCCGACCCCGTTCGCAATAAAAAAATTAGAAATACATGTGATTTTCCAGGTGATATAGAAAGTGTTCGATATACGCAATAATTCGATATATCCGCGTTCGATATATCGAGGTTTGACTGTACTGCCAAATGAATTGGTGATGTGGTATGGTGTATTTGCTCTATCTTTAATTCAGACCACCGAATAATTCTATCAATTTCGTCGTTCTGTCAAATTTGAATTAACGGAAAAGTACCGCATTCAATCAAGCAGAATGCATCGACGGGCTAATAGTGCATGTTCATAATAACGTTTAGCACCTTGTCCTGTCTCCCTTCTTGTGTTGTCCGGTTTGCACTAAAAGTTATAATGAAATATTTGGTATTTGATTTCATATTTTGAGGCAGAATTTTCTGATTATTCATATTGTTAGAAAATTTTGCTGTTCAAGCACTCCTATATTGTTAAACAAATTCTCAAAACAGACAGTTGAAACGTGGACAAGGTATTACCGGCTATGGTTGCTCAGTCAGTGTCTGTGGTTTTCTGCTGCCCAGCACAAAATACTGGGTTTGATTTTTAACCACAGTAACTGCATTTCGACGGGCCGAAATGCAAAGATACTGGTGTACATAAATTTAGCTGCACGCTAAAGAGCACCAAGTGGTAAAATTTAATCCGGAGCCCACCAATATGGCATCTCCCGTAGGCCCAGTGTTCCTTTGAGAGATTAAGCCCAATCAATTGATCACTCCATCAAAGACAAATTGTTAAAGCTGTGTTTACTTTGGGGTCGCAGGCATAGGTGATCCAGGCCCTCCGACTGCGACTAGCAGCATGGCAGATCTGGGCTCCCTCTTCTCACCGGGGCTGCCCCAGGGTAGTGCAAATGCCGGCGCTGGTGCTGGGGGTGCGGGGGCTGCCCCGTTTGCGAGCTTCGGGAATGCCGCTGCCCCGTCGCGGCTTCCGGGTTACTCCCCGTCGCACCAGGCGATGTCGCAGCCCACTATGCTGGCGCCCAGCACTGCGAGCGGCCTGCTGTCCTCCCCGCTGCGGCCGACGGCCTCTTACATTCAGCAGGGGAACCACATGAACAACATTGGCAGTGGGAGCAGTAACGCCGCCTCCACAGGTAATGGGAGCAATATGAAAATCGTGCGGGGTCAGTGTAACACAAGGGCTCCTTTTGCTCGATTCTAATCCTTTCATATCATCCACCATTTGTGACCGGTTGATCCCAGTGATAAAGTGGCTGGAGGTTCGAGCTTTCCAACCACTGGCAAAATGCAAAAACAAAACAGAATAGGAACAGAATCAATACATTATCACTGCTTACGGTCAATTAAATATAGTTTTGTCAAGGTGTACTGTCATGGGCAAGTAATGTGATGCATAGTGTAGACAACTGGTGCTGTAGCAGAATAGGTCCGAGGGTAGACAAATCATTTAAATACAGCACAGGATTATGTTGTGGGATGAGATTGGGAAATTTTTTTAGCATTAGCTGGGGGAGGCTTTTTCCCTGCAGTGGCCATGAAATAGGCTGATGGTGACGGCAGGTGGTAAAGGTATCTCGGCACATATAGAGCGAGGATTCCACTGCTCGTTTCATTTCCCACACTGTCGGCTGCATGGCTCAGGATTGGCTGCATCACTAGGATAGCTGAACACTAAAGTACTTGTTCGCGTTGATATGAGCAAACATCAAAGCGCATGTGGGGGAGCAGTATTATTTTCAGCTCCTTCAGCAAGCACAATGCCCCACGTGCTTCCCTTTTAAAAAGCACATTCCACACAACTTTAATTTTTAATGTTGCTAATAAGGAAATATCCGGAGGTCATAGTTATCGTATATTCGATTGGATTAGGAAAGCTTTGTTGTTTGAACCCCCCCCCCCCCCCCCTCTCCCACACACACACTTTTTTTTTTTTACAGAGAGTGTAAAACAACCTTTCGCATCTGCTTAGCATGCAAGAGTTGCAAAACCGTGCTGCCATTGCCTTGCCGTGCAGGTGGATCTCTACTGAGCAAGTCACGCGGCCTGGAAGAACTGGATGCCCTGGGCCAGTCCCTGATCAAGCAGGCTCTGCCGCATAACCCAGGCTCCCAGGGAGACTTCCCCACGTGAGCACTGCCCGTGTGGCACTTGTGGAGTCACCCAAGTTATTATCCTTGCGCTGGCCGGCGATTTAGCAGCTGAAAAGTCCTTCTGAGAGATGCAAGGTTGGCAGGCATTTACGATGGGGGTCAGAGAGGCAGGGAAAGGTCGCCGTTGAAACAGCTGAAAAGATGGAAGAAGGAATTGAAGGAACAACAAGATCTAGCCCTGAGCTGTGATAGAAGCTTACAGCAGAATCTCGTCAATTCGACCACTGTTGTTGATTTGGTTAATCAAATCATTTAAGGGGGGACGCGGGTCTTGAAACGGCAAAAAATCACAAAAAAGTCGATTTTCGGAAAAGTGCAATTTCGCTACGTTTATACATTCAAGAATCCCTCCGCGAAATCTAGAAGCTAAATTTAATCGGAAAATAATAAAAAATCGCGCTTAAAGGGGCCAGGGTGAACGCGAAATCAGCATAATTTGGTCAAAAATGTTCAAACTTCGCGCCGTCACCATTTGCGAACGCGGTGGCCGATGGCCGCCATCTTGCGCTTGTTTTGAAGCTGTTTTCTTTGTGCGCATTTTGCACCAGTTCAAAATGGCGTCGGTGAAGGGAAACCGACGCTATCGCGTCATTTCTGGAGGATGCGCCCCTGCCGCCGATTGGCCAAAGCGCGCACACCCCCGCGCGCCTCGCTCCTATTGGTCCGGTGCTCGTCGGCGCGCGCTCGACCGCTCTCGCGTCTCGCTACGTTTGTTTATATGTGGTTTCATCGCGCCGCTGTCTACGTTTGTTCAGCCGCTTGCTTCGCGACGTTTGATAAGATGCTCATTTCGCTGCCCGGATGGCTGGAAAAGATTGTCGTCTCAACGCTACTACGCGTCAAGCGGCTGTGCAATGCGCGACGGAAGGCGGCTAGGCCTGTCATACTCGCGGATTTGCCGGTTGCTGGTCTGCCTGGACATTCTACCGGATCGAGTTCCGAGCTGCAAACTGGCGCGTCTAGTGTCAACACTTCGTCCGCCCACGCCACGCGTGTTGGCACAGATCGTGCAGGCACCGTTTCCTTCACGACTGAAGAAAGTAGCGAGCGCGCAGCGAGCGCCGGAAAACGTCCGGAGCGCCGGACCTTCGAAGTGCTAACTCCATCAAGAAGCGAGAAGCCTCTTTGAGCGCAAGGAAGCTGGCCAAAAAGCGGCAAAAAGATAGGATGTATCTAGATTATGCCCCTAGTGAATTTCCTTGAGATTGTATTGGTATGTTCTCAATAAAGATGTTGCAGAACGTTTTCCCTTGATTTCTCAAAACAACAATTCCGACAGACTTCCAATTTTGGAGGTAAAATAGCTTCTGTCCTATTTCAGCTATCAACATAATTTTTTTTTTGCCAGAAAGATAAATGTATGCAGTAAGCAATATGCACCTTTTCAAAGCAGCACTCTTCTCAAAAAGTTTTTGAAATGGGTCACATGCTTGACATGTCAAGATGGCATTTTTTTCTCACAACTTTGATGAGCTCTAACTCTTGCTCAGATTAGCCTAGAACATTGAATAATACCTTATGGCACTCCCTGAACATCCTAGATAGTCTTTATACTCAAATTACTGTGTTAGGGTTTTCTGTTTAGAAGCTAATTTTCCTCCAAACAAAGGACTCAGCTTATACAATGCATTTGGAGTATATCAGAAACTACTTATCCTATGGCAAAATTAATTATATTTTTAGAATCTGCATATTAAAATACACAATGTGTGAAAATTTCGTTGAGATCTGTCCACAAATAAAAAAGTTGTATTGCAAGTGTAGCCTCCCCCCTTAAACCTAGGTCCTGAGGCCCTGCCGGAGTATATTCATTATTTAATGTCAGCAAACAGGCGTTAACTCAGACATATTTGACCGGGCATTGGTTAACACTCTTGTGACCGGGGGGCAATCGGTAGTTTTCAGGTGGTCTAGGAAATATTTATTTTTCTGCCACAGAAGATGCTTGATGTTAAAGTGTATGTTATCAAATTGCAGAGGAAGGAATTATCTTTCAAACTGTAATAATTTTGACAACACATTTATTCAGAATAGTATGAAAATTATTTTTTTTTAAATTGTAACATAAGAGAAAGATCGATAAAAACATTGATGCTGCTTTGCACAAAATGAACATAAAAAAATTTCAAAATATACATATTGAACATAAGGGCCATATGCAATAATCCTGCAAATATGAGCTCTGTACATACCAAATTTCTTTACATACATAGGAATACATTAGCCCTAGTGAACCGCCGCGCTGCGAAGCGCTGCCAGACCCGCTGCCAAACCCGCTACCAAGGTCCACTTTCATCTGTCCTAATGCACAAAACTTCACTTTCTGCGCAGCTGCCGGCCATTAATTGCGTAATTCGGTCCCGCACAAATGATATTGACACCCTGCAGATAAGAACTATGACCTTTAGAGCACGCTGTATACACACACCAGATGAAACAGTCCGAGAAGAAAGTGAAAATCACTGGTGGGTGCCTGTTGGTTGTCTGGAAATTCGAGCCCAGATACATTGGAATCCGTTGAAATTTGCTGTTTCTGTTTAACAGCGGCGCGCGATGTCGACACCATCTTCGAAACTGTCAACGCTCATCACCTCGGCTACGATGGCACTTTAAAAATCCCTGTGCGGTAGGAAAGACAAGCATGAAAATGAAACCGATAAAATACTGTAGAACTTCGTTGATACGTTCCCATTACGTACGTTTTCCCGGCGCCAACATTCGCGATCGAGAACGCAAAAAAATGACCCAATAGAGTTACGCTCATTTTTACCAGTTTATATGTTCCCAGAAAACAAGATTTTTCAGCACCAACATTCAGTCTGTTGCCAAACTGTGATCATAGGATACACTTTTGTGCCACTTGACCTTGTATAAATAAGAAAATGCACAAGGTGCATGTGATTGAGAACAGTATATAGCTGCCCACCACGGCAGCTTTTCTGCAATATTAGCCTGCCCTTCTCACATGAAAATGCCGGCGTTACTCACTTTCTCATTTCAGTAACAGCAAATCTCCAAGGTATCACCGCCAATCCTATTGTGATAAGTGTCTTCACCTATCTGTTTCACAGCGCGCGGTGCCATTGGAAGCGTAGCACACATTTTAAATAGGCGATAACTGAAATGTGGTGCCGTTCCCTGCTGCAGACTGCAATCATACTCTGGCTGCTATGTTTCTGAACATTTTCTGGCTGCTAGATCCCATGTGAATAAGAAAAGGTGCAAGACGCACCCAATCAAGAATACTATATGGCTGCCCATCTCACGTGAAAACTACGGTGCAGACAGTCTCTTATTCCTGTACCAGCAGATCTCCACTTGGGTTGTCGGGATTGGTAGCGCAGACCAGACAGCTCAACCAGACAAACAGATAGCAATAGAGTTTACCAAGTTTATTCTACTTTGCTGTTGGTGTAAATTTTTGACAGTGACCTAATTGTGATCACACTGCCTTTTTAAGTGTCGTTTTGACAAGAACACCCAAGGAAAACGAAAACACATCTGCAAGGCTAGGTGAAGCTTTAGAAAATGTTGCTGCCAGGGTCCGCTTATCCTGTATTATGCAAACTCTACTGCTTGTACCGGAATACTGGACATGGTAAAATTCTCTATAATTTCATTTACTGCTGCCACACATGACGCTGCATTGGCTACATGCCTTCAGAACTGCGTGGTCACCATTATAAGGAAAGAATAGTCGCCATCGATGCTTGCATGGATCAGAAGTACAGAATCCGCAGTGGCTGTGGCAAGCAGTAGTACCATTTTGATTTAGTTCAAGAGTAAAGGCATAGGCGAGGTGCGCATATTGTGACAGACTTGGCGGAAGCTGTCGAGGATTAAAAATGATCCTGTAAACAGCCCACATGCTGGCAGCAAACCTGCAGGCTGCATCACAATAAGCTATCTCTTCCCAACCAGCTCACTGGAGAAAAAAAAAATGATTGTGAAGCACGCACGGCAGTGAACAGCATGTCTACTCAGATGATGACGTTGCTCTCACACCACTGCCACACTGCAAAGGAAGTCATGAGGTACTCGTCCATGCGAGTTATGAGAGAAGAATTGAAGCGTTGAAGCAAATTTTTTGCTAAATAAAAAATTACGGTTGTGGATTTCTTCAGTAAATAATAGTATAGGAATTAACTTTATGCAAGATAAAATATGACAGTTGTAGATTGCTTCAGTAAATCAAACTATTGTTATGGAACGATTAGTACATAGATGAATGCAGTGCTTGGCAGAGTGATGAAGAAGACGATAAAAATGTTTAAGCATGGTGCAGATCAGCCATCTTCTCTTGCCTTAATTTCTTCCACATATTCTGTAAATATTTCCTTCGCCTACATCTCTCCTTAGTCACACTTTGGTAGAAGTGGGGGGGACGTCACGCCTCGCAACAAAACTCCACAGTGGCGATCGTTTCATACATCTGTCTGCAATGGCGGAAGACACAGTGCCTACATCAGTGCCCGCCACTTCTACGGTCGTGCTGGCAAGTTCTGTGCTTCCCGTGAACCGGATGTTTACAAACTCATGAGTGCTAGCACCTGGTGGGACCCTACCCTGATGTTGGAAAATATTATATTCTAGTACATCAAAGGCACTGCGAGAGCATGGTGCGATAACCACTAAGCTGAGCTCGGGAGCTGGGACAGCTCTAAAGAAAAACTGTGAAATTTCTTTGGGAAGTCCATTGGCTGGAAGTTTGCTGCGAAAAGATGCTCGCGGCATGTGCAGAGATGTCTACAGAATCATACGCCTCATACATAGAAGATGTGTTGTCGTTATGCTGAAAGGCCGATGCCGAATTTCTGAAGGCTGACAAGGCTGGACATATCTTGAAAGGGATTGCCGATGATGGTGTCAACATTTTACAGTGGTGGTCCAACTGCGCCATTTGCGCCATTCTGCTACGATTCGACTTGCCTGCTCTTGGCTGCGCCCACTCAAGTGCCATTTGCGCCAACTGCGCAAAAGCGCGGTATTTTCTCATTTTTGTGGCAATGCAATGTTTTCAGTGAGGTTTGCAACTACAGTCAACGAACGATTTTCCGGGCGCCAGACTTCTCGGACATGCCCAATGATCGGACACCTTCGCGCCACTGCCATGGTACCGCATAGTCAATGTATAAGAATGTCTGAAATTTCTGATGCAAAAACTCTTCGCCGTCCCATTTTCCCAACCTTTTTCCATGATCGTAGATCCGAAACGGCATTAATCGAAGCCACCTCCGCCGCCAATTTTATTATCTCGCCGTTTAGAACAGGCGCTCTCGCACGCAGATCCACTGGCCGCCGCCCACTGCCGCGGCAACGCTGCGCTAGGCCACCACAGCTAGGCCTACAACTACTTCGACGTCCGCAACCAAGCTTCTTTCTGTTCGGTGCCTTGTTTTTCATTAAAGCAATTCGTCGCTGTTAGCAATAGCGCCGACTCTGTCTTTGTAATCCTCCCCCATGGCTTCGAAGCTCCAAAAGCAAAACGCGTTTAAATAATACCGGCTTCTGAAAGTCAGCTTCTCCTTAATACAACTGTGTTATGCGGTGAAGCATTGCAAAAGTGGAAGGGGCAATTATCACGGCACACAGTATGTACTGTATTCCTTAATTACACATCCGTGCACTCGCTTCCCTGTCACAGTGCGAGCACCGATGCGCCTAGCAAGTGTACTTGCAGGCCTTCAGAGCTATTTCAACGTTTATGTGGTGATTTGAGCCCTGGGGGCAGTAAAAGGCAGATTCGTTTTTTCGGACGTTTTCGCGGCCTCTAAGGAGTGCGAAAATCTGACGTTATGAATCAACTATACGAATAAATTCAACATTCAAATAATTCATTTCGCGACTCAATTATTTGCTACTCTGTTTTTGCATATTAAATGAAATATTCGGCTGAGGCCGATGCATTGCACGTAGCCTAACCGGGCCACTCAGATGGTTTCGGGACAGGAATGTCCGGGACAGAAACAGTTACGTGGCTGAACCACAATCTGATTATGAGGCACGCCTGTATTGGTACAAGGGTCGTCCCGGTCATAAACTCTAATCGAAACTATTCTTATACCCGTCACCGACAAAGGGAACGGCGACGAAAGCAGCGCTCATGTGCGAAGGTATAGGGCCAATTAGCCACTGGAAGGCACGGAGATCGTATCATATACATGTTCATGCACGCGGATTCATGCGTTTGCACATGCAGTTCGGAACCTTCTGCCAATCTGCAAGCTTCTATGCACGATTGCAGTAGCTGCCGGCTTTGACAGTTGTCAAAAACACATATACATGATCTCGGAACCAATCGCCGGTTAGCCACTCATACGAACATATTAGCAGCAAGCTTTCCGTGATGACTTGTGGAAAGCTTGCCGGTCAAATCGGCTAACAGCCAATTTTCGCCTTGGCACACTGCCTCAGCCTAGTTGGGCCTAATCGGTAGCGCTACGAATGGTCAGTCGGGTATAGGTGAGAAAAATTACGGTTTTGCGCGGAATCGACTGATACCTATTCGCGGATGCCACGCGACACAAGGGAAGGCGGCAATCTGCCTCGCAACGAAAGCGAGTGTACCATCTTTGCGACATAGCGCACAACGGTACTCATTTTGGCACTGTTCATAGACACATAGTCTTGTCAAGCTTCTAGCATTGTTTTAGGCCTACTAATACACATTTTGTCCGGTGCGGTAAAGTCAATCAAAGCACATCGGTCATTTGGAATGCACTAGGACATTGGCCATCACTTTTTGTCTTGTGCACGCATAACGGCACAAATTATTCTGGCACATTCGTAATTTTGTGCTGCCGTTCGCTTTGTGTCTTGCGTCACTCTTCACTCACTGATTGCACAGTAATAACAAGCTTTGCCAAATGGCTACAGATTACTGCCGTACTACTCCAAATGCTCCAAAAAGACAAATTTTTCTGCTCCAAAATGAAATTTTTCCTGCTCCAAAAATTGCTCCAAATCCTAAACTGGCTGGGCCACCACTGATCCAGAGTCAATTCAGAAGCAATCCAGAGTCTCCCGCTATGGCATGTCTCATAATTATATCATGGGTTAGGCAGGAAAAATCCCAGAATTTAATTTCTTATCTAAGTTTTTTTCTTGTCGCCCGCAGCACGCCACAGAAGATTCCGCTGAACCAGATATCACGGCCCCTGCTGCCGGCTGCGAGCTCCAGCAGTGTTCAGGCTTCGGCAGGAGTCTTCCAGTCTGTGAATGTTGGCCCAAAGACGCTGCCCCTTGGACCATCTATGCTGGCCCCCATGGAGGGCCATCCGCCGGGCTCCCCTTCTAAGATGGCCACGGATGACATGCTGAACAACTTGTTTGTGCCCTTGGAGCAGATTCAGCCTGGTGAGGAAGGGGTGCTGCTCCTGCTGCTGCTTTGGCCATGTGCCATGTCAAGTGCTGTCGCACATACTTTGACTGTAAATAGACATGTGCAAATACCAAATACAATTGAACCTCGATTTAATTAACTTCAATATAACGAAATTCTTTGTATAATGAAGTTTTAATTTTTCGTTGCCTCTTGTCCATAGAAGACAATGTATTTAGAACCTCAGTATAATGAAGTGTGTCTATATGTGATTTCAATAAGAATGAAATTTCATTGCCACCGTAAAGGAAAACTGAGACAAGTGGAAACTTCCATGGATGCAGATTGTCATATGATTAAGTTACAAGCGGCTTCTCACCTATGCACCTATCAAATTGCACGCCGTGCGACAAGAGAGACTACCAAAAGTGGAACAGTGTCATGCTCCGTATAAAGTCTAAGTGTGATAAGATCCTATCACACCCTGCACATTGCGTGCTTCAGGTGTGAGTGAAAGGGTGCGAGGGCAAGCCAAGAAAGATGGTGGCCTCACAAGTGCCGCATTCCCGTGCAAAGGGAAAGAGGGGGAGGAGAGCAGCCTGACGGTAATGCAATGAAGCATGCGTGAGGAGGCAAGAGGGAGTGGGGGTAAGTTGGGGCGCAACTCACTTCCTGGCGGAGCCGTGGCTGTAAGCACGGTTGAGCACATACGCAGCCGCGCACCCTGTTTTAGTGGTGATCTGCCGCATGTGCGAAGAGTGGGTGTGCCGAGACGGCATGGCATCGTGTAGTCTTTGCACACATTTAGTACTGGAGGTTGTGTAAACTCAAGTTTTGGAGACTCATTGACAGTGCAGGAGACCCAGTGCACTCCGGATGAAGCCCTGGCCGTTTTGTTTTAAAGTGGAGTTGCAGTCTTACGCTACGTACGTTTTCGGCACCGCACCGCCGTCGAGCTACCAGTAGAGCTTCAACGCGGTATATGGCACAAGTGTTCACTGCAGGGAGTGTCCGTGTGTTTTTTTTTTCGGGGTACTTTTCCCCGATATCTGGCCGTGCGTGCATCCCTTCCAAAACGTTTTGCAACTAATTCGCTAGGGCAGGGCGCATGCACCGTCGCACCCTGAGAAAGGTGGGTTGGATGTTATCGCACTTGGACTTTATACGGAACAAGATGCGGCTTCACTTTGGCGATCGCTCATGTCGTTCCGCGCGTGATTTGAGAAATGTGTCTGCCAGCAGCTGCTTGTAATTCAGTCATTTGACGATCTGCATCTGCGGAAATTTCCATTTATTCTTTTGACATTCCTTTCCTGTGGAAGCGAAATTTTGTTATATTGAAGTCACATACAAACACGCTTCGTTATATTGAGGTTCTAATTACGTGGTGTTCTGTGGACAAGAGGTTATGAAAAGTTAAATACTTTAGTATGTCAAGAATTTCATAATTGAAGTTCATTATACAGTAATAACTCATTAACTCGAAGTAGTAAGAACCGGAAAAATTTCGAGATAAGCGGATTTTTTAGATAAGCAAAGTTGTGCACATTGCCGTGAAAAATCGAGTTCTTTCAAAAAGAATCACTACTTACCAGCTTTTCTACAGCAGCTCCTAATGCTGTTTTTCGTAAAGGTTTGAAAGGTTTTGTTGCACTGCCATTTATTTAGCAGAAAAGAACTTCGTAATGTTGGACTGATTTGCGGTCGCACTCGGGCCTAGGAAGGTGTCCTCAAGCTGCTTGACACATAGCATCAGCTGATCTTCCCCACCATTGCACTCGACCTCATTTCGTAGCAAGCTTAGCAAACTCTTCGTTTCGGCAGATGTTGGCACCTTTTGAGGTGGTTCGTTGTCGTCGCCATCGTCTTCGCTGTCCCCTCCGTTTGTGGACATTTGAACGATTTCGGCGGCCATAAGTTCTGTCACCGGCACATCCTGCTCGCATGGCATGTACTCGTGAAAGGTCTCGTCGCTTTCGGTGGCACCATTACCAGTAAGCTTTATCACCTCTTGGCAGAGTTCCCCACAATCTATGAATTCATCTCTCTCCGCCTCTGGAAACTGGCGCCGCGAGTAAATCTCGCATGTGCAAAGCAGTTGGTGATAGCCGCTGCACGAACTTGCTGCCAAGCGCTACAGAGAGATGTACTGCTCCCAACAAGTCAGTTTCCTTAATTCCAGTTCAACGCATTCTTAACTAGAGCTACCTTCCTTTCTAGCGTTAGCAACTTGTACTGCATTATTGGTGACATGCTCACCGCACTCATGCTAAGTTGCCGTTCCTCACAGCCAACGATAAATCCGTGCCGCTTGCGTTGCATACATTAAATAGAGATCACACCTCTGAGAGAAAATCACATGCTCTGCACAAAGCGAACGAGACAAACTGCGCCAAGGGTGCTATCGCAGAGCCTGCCTCTGCGCATGTCTCTTCCCACATGGTGTGCCACAGGGTTGCTTGACAAGGGTGATATGCCACTAGGCTCCAACTTCATGTTCGAGGAAAACACCGGCTTTGTGGTAGGTGTGGCTAAAGGAGAAAAAAAAAATCGAGTGACGTTAGGTGCGGCAGCATCGTGCAAATCTTGTGAAATGGTCCAGCGGCGGAATTTTCGTTTCACTCTCAGTCAAGATTTTGAGATATCTGCAGTTTGGCCCAAAAATACTTAGGGATAAAGGGCAGCAAATGCATGCGATGCATAGGGAATGATTTGGTGCCACGGAAAATTTCGACTTCGCTGATTTTTCACGATGTGCGAGTTTGAGTTAATGAGGTATTACTACATTGAGGTTTAACTGTATTACAGCATCTCTCTTAGCTTGTATGTTGCTTGGGGATGTTAAACCTTCCTACAGCCAAACTTCGATTTAACAAACACATAACATTTTTAGATACAATGATGTAAATGATGTAAAACTTAAGGTAAAGGAAGTGTACCGTGATGTTAGCTAAGTGAATGGTCTTTGGTGTCTGCATTCTTCCTAAACTTCACTTCTCACTGTGCTTGTGTCATCATTCATGCGTCTCATGCATGAATATGTGCCTATAATTAATTTCGGATATGACGAAAGCATTTTCGTGTCAGGTTTGACTTCATTATAATGTGGTTCAACTGCATCTTATTTGGTGTGCAGTTGATGCAAACTTCTGGAAATAATCTCTTTCGGCATGGTGGATGCAGGCTCACAAGCGCCACTGAACCTCCACGAGCAGAATGGGGTGCGCGCTGTGGTACACATCGCACGAAACCGCCCCCAGGAGCACGTGTCCGTGCTTGTCGTGTCCATCACAAGTCAGAGCAGCCTGCCGGTCCGCCGGATTGCTTTTCATGCAGCTGTGCCCAAGGTGAACATGCAGCTAAGGCATTCTAGCCACATTGTTGAAGGCTCTCTAAAATGAGCTTGCAGAGTTTCCAATGATTTAGAAAGTATTTGCACGGGTATACTTTCATATGGTTACGTTGGTCAACAGTTGCAGTTGTGTTATTACGAATCTGTTTTAATCTTATCAGAAGTTTGCTCGATCGAGACAAGCAAAAGTGAGGGTATTATCCTCTCCACAAGTGTATTGGATGCTGGCCATGAATCTCAAGCTGCTCAGCTTTTAATGAGACGTTAGGCGTAACCCATGAACTGTCTCAAAATTTTTAAAAGGTCTTAAGGTAAAGGAAGTGTACCGTGATCTTAGCTAAGTGAATGGTCTTTGGTGTCTGCATTCTTCCTAAACTTCACTTCTCACTCTGCTTGTGTCGTCATTCATGCATCTCATGCAGACGATGAGGATCAAGGTGCAGTCACCCTCAGCCACTGAGCTACCACCTCACAACCCCATCCTGCCAGCTGCTGCCATCACCCAAGTCATGCTAATTGCCAACCCTGCCAAAGTGAGTCGGTCATTATACCTATCAACCTGCAGGAGCTCCAGTTCTTTGCTACTAAAGTGGACCAGGCTAGCCAGACTGGCATGAATGCAATCAAGTTTTGTCATAAGAAAGTTGCATCCCAAATGAACTTATCTTCGCTATAGCCGATATTCACTATAAGTGTACTCGCTGATATTGCTGAAAAAAAAAATATTAGGTTTGTGCCATGGAGTCATTAGCGTGATGCCTCTGATGGGGCATCCCAAATTCTCCTATCAATTTTGATAGCTTGTTGGTGTTTCGAAGGGGCATTATGGAGTAATGGGAATAAAGCTAAAGTACAAGCATGATTTGCAGCATGTTAACATGCAACCATGCTATCAATTTGGTCTATGGTATTGGTATGTTGGCTGGCTGGCTATGTGCTGGCGAAGCCACTGGCCAAAATAAGCACACTTCTCCAGGATGTGCCTTTTCTAGCAGCTCTTGTCAAACATTTGGCATTGCTTCCAGAATTTTGAGTTGCGAGCATGCAAATACAGTCAAACCTCGATATAAAAAACCTCGACTTAACGAAATTATTAGTGCAACAAACAATTTTCATTGCCAAACATTGGTTCCTTTGAAAACCGTGTATTCTTTTTTTCACGATTTAATGAAGTAATTTAGTGACACGGCTTTGGTATGGTGAAGTTGTTGACCATTTCAAACATGTACTTGGAACCCGTTTGAAGGGTAAGTTTAGCAAAAAACTATAAAAATGTCTGCTGAAGAAAATGTTATTTGCAATCGTCCTTCGATAAGTTTGAGCACTGAAAACGCCATCAAAGCGTGCATGCCGGGATGCAGTATGCAGGAAACACCGCTATGCCATTCGTTGCATAACAACTTGCGGAGGTCCGCAGTGCGTGCAGCAGCTTGGAGTGCTCAGAGAAACGAAGTGACAATTCCTTCAGCGCAAGGGGGGCAGGTAAAAGGTGTGCATGCAGTAATGTGATGAAGCGAACCCTAGAGGTGTTCGTGTGTGTGCGAGGGATGTGTCGCAGGGGATACACGTCTATCCGCCCTCTCCCGCAACCACGTGCGTCTCCTCCAGTATGTCTACCAACCGGGAAAACTGGGAATTCTCAGGGATTTTGAAGTCTGGAAATAGTGAGGGCAAACTTAGGGAATTCGTTTGTTGAGTCAGGGAAAATTAGCTGTAATTTTGGCGAAAGGGAACGAAAGTTGCGCTCATGCTGACTCAAATAACAGAGAAATTTCAACGAACAGTCTTTGACGCCATATCGTCGGCTGGAGGACTTGCCAGTGTACAGTCGGTGACCGACTTTCTGGACGCCAGATTTTTGGGACATGCCCAAGAATTCAGACGGCCTCGTGGCATCACCACATGCCCCATAGAATCAATGCTTAAGAACGTATGAAATTTTGGACGCAAGAACCCTTCGGCCGTACGATATTCCGGACTTTTTGCCGTGACTGCAGGTTCAAAACAGTATTAATCAAAGCCACCACCGCTGCCATTTTGATTATCTCACCACCTCGAACTGGCGCTCTCGCATGCAGTCCCGCTGGCAGCCATAGTCACCATCGCGGCAATGCTAGGCCTAACTACTTCGACATTAGCTCCTGTTATCAATGTTAGCAACGCACTGTTAGCAGTGGCGCTGACTCAGCCTTTGTAATCCTCGCCAATGGCTTCGAAGCTCGGAAAGCAAGACATTTAATTGTGCCGGATTTTTTTAAAGTAAGCTTTGCCTCAATACAGAAATGTTACGCGGTGAAGCGTACGGGAAGTATTGCGGTGAAGCTTAAGAAGTGTGGAAGGGGCAATTGTCACGGGACCCACTATGTGTTTAATTATACACGCGTGCACCCGCCATCTCCTGTCCCAGTGCGAGCACCGATAAGTGTACTGGCAGGCCTTCAGAGATTTTTTGGATGTGCCTGTGGCGATTTGAGCCTTTAAGGGCAGTAAAAGACATGCATTCAGAGCAGCTGCGGAACATCTGACCAAGGCAGTGGTCAGACCTGTAACGCAGCAGGGAGTGCTAAGAATCTCTGGACAGGCCGCCAATGGAAACTGACTCTCGCAACGCATAACACCCGAACTCTCTCTAGTGAAGCTAGCTTAGCAGGACTCTTTGAAGAACTATCAGGCATTGTTTGGGATGTCATTGACCTTAGTGAGGTTAGAAGAGCTGGCAAGGTTTGTACAGTGCTGAGTAACAGCCACATCCTCTGCTATAGAGGACTCCCAAATAAGAAGCGATATGGGGTAGGATTCCTAATCCATAAGGACATAGCGGGCAACATTGATGAATTCTACAGCATTAATGAGGGCAGCAGCGGATATAATAAATCCTAATAAGGGGTACAGATTAAAGGTGGTACAAGCCTAAGCTCCAACATCCACTCACGATGATGATAAAATAGATCAGGTTTATGAAGATTCTAGGAACATAGAGGATAGATGCTGGTAAAATTTGCAGAAAGAAATAAGCTGCTAATAATAAACAGCTTCTTGAGGAAGCATAGCAACAGAAAGTGGACCTGGAAAAACCCTAATGGTGAAATGAAATGAAATGAAAAGATTTCATACTTACTGCTGATCCCATCATAGTGCAGGATGTAGAAGTGTTAGATAGGGTAAAGTGCAGTGATCATGGGTTAGTGAAGTCTAGGATTCACCTCAATTTGAAGAGAGAAAGAGTAAAATTGGTCAGGAATGAACTGGCTGACCCGTTTGCAGACCAATTCAGGCTGGTACTTGCAAACAAATATGCATCCTTAGAACAGAGATATGAAGATGACGTAGAGGTAATCAATGAAACCGTAACTAGGCTGGCTTCAGAAGTAGCAATTGAAGTGGGAGATAAGGCACCAAGGCAAACAGCAGGTAAGCTCTCCTAAGTAACAAAGGACCTAGTAAAGAGACGGCGAAAAATGAAATTGTCCAACTCAACATATCAGATAGAATTTGTGGAACTGTCTAACCTTATTAACAAAGAGAAGATAAGGGATATTCGAAACTGTAGCGTGAAAAAGACTGAAGAAGCCGTAAAAAATGGACGCAGCCTGAGATCAGTGAAAAGGAAACTTGGCATAGGACAAACCAAGATGTATGCGCTAAAAGATAAGCAGGGTAGTATCATCAGCAATCTGGAAGATATAGTGAAAGCAGCGGAAGAATTCTGTACTGACCTTTACAGTGCCCAGACGCCTCAGGAGCGCTCTATTCAAAACAGTAATGAACAGCATACAGAAACTCCTCCTATAACTAGAGATGAGGTCAGAAAGGCCTTGCAAGGCATGAAACGGGGAAAAGCGGCAGGAGAGGATGGAGTAACAGTCAATTTAATCAAAGATGGAGGAGACATAATGCTAGGAAAACTGGCACCTCTCTGTACGAAGTGTCTATCGACTGCAAGGGTCCCAGAAAACTGGAAGAATGCAAACATTATACTAATCCACAAAAAGGGCGACGTTAAAGAACTAAAAAATTATAAGCCCATTAGCTTACTCCCAGTATTATATAAAATATTTACTAAAATAATCTCCAACAGAATAAGGACAACACCGGAATTTAGTCAACCAAGGGAGCAGGCTGGCTTCAGGAAAGGTTACTCTACAATGGATAACATCCATGTCATTAACCAGGTTATCGAGAAATCCGCAGAGTACAATAAACCTCTCTCTCTACATGGCTTTCATAGATTACGAAAAAACATTTGATTCAGTAGATACCAGCAGTCATGAAGGCGATACGTAGCATGTACCATTCCTGTTCAATCATTCCCTTCCACCATTGGCCATTCGCTGTCAAATGTCTCTCCTATGCCTGTTTCACAAGTTTGTCTACAGCAATAAAGTAGCCTCATTACATCTTCATGTCACGCAGGCTACATAATCACCTCAGTTTCACATGAATCTTTGGTAACACGAATGCTTTTAATACATCCGCACTTCCACATGCCATCCGCATGTGGAATTATCTTGCTGATGATATTGCCTCTGTTAATAACCTGAATACATTTCGTCACACGCTTGAGGTGACAGACAGACAGACAAATAACTTTAATTACAAGGTCCTGAGAAGCTTGAGGTGAACTTTTTATAATAGCGCTGTATCATGGATTAGTTTATTTTGTGATGTGTAGCATTTTCTTCTTCACTTCCACTCAAACGTTCTTTTAGTGCTTATTCGCAAATTTTTTTTGTTGTGTTGCATTTCTTTTTGTTCTCTTGCATTGTAACCTTGTCTTGTATTTTGCAGTTTACATTGTTGTGTTATGTTCTGATGTTCACTTGCTTAGTAACCCTGTTCCTTACTAGTTTGCTTGTACTTCCATTGTAATAGCTAAGCCTCCCTTACTCAATGCCCTTTCGGCCTCTAAGGAATTCTAAATAAATAAATAAATAATTAAGGAGTACAGGGGACTTACGTAAATGTCTTGGAAAATGTCCACAGTGATTCCACAGCTACCTTAATTCTCCACAAGGAAAGTAGGAAAATACCTATAAAGAAAGGGGTCAGACAAGGAGACACAATCTCTCCAATGCTATTCACTGCATGCTTGGAAGAAGTATTCAAGCTATTAAACTGGGAAGGCTCAGGAGTGAGGATCAACAGCGAATATCTCAGCAACCTTCGGTTTGCAGATGACATAGTCCTGTTCAGCAACACTGGGGATGAGTTGCAACAAATGATTGAGGACGTTAACAGAGAAAGTGTAAGAGTGGCGTTGAAAATTAATATGGAGAAGACAAAGATTATGATCAATAGTCTGGCAAGGGAACAAAAGTTCAGGATTGCCAGTCCGCCTCCAGAGTCTGTGCAGGGGTACATTTACCTAGGTCAGCTACTCACAGGGAACCCTGATCATGAAAAGGAAATTTACAGAAGAATAACATTGGGTTAGAGCGCATACGGCAGACATTGTCAGATCCTGACTGGAAGCTTACGATTATAATTGAAAAGAAAGAGGTACAATCAGTGCATTCTATCACTGCTAACATATGGGGCAGAAACTTGGAGACTGACAAAGAAGCTCGAGAACAAGGAATGTGCAAAGGGCGATCAAATGAAGGATGTTAGGCGTAATGCTAAGAGACAGGAAGAGAGCGATGTGGAACAGAGAGTAAATAGGGATAGCCGATATTCTAATTGACATTAAGAGAAAAAAGTGAAGCTGGGCAGGTCATGTAATGCGTAGGGTTACAGAATGGGTGCGAAGAGAAGAAAAGTGCAGTCGAGGATGGCAGAAGACTAGGTGTGGTGACGAAATTAAGAAATTTGCAGGTGCTAGTTGTAATCGGTTGGAGCAGGGTAGCGGTAATGGGAGATCACAGGGAGAGAGAGGCCTTCGTCCTGCAGTGGGCATAAAATAGGCTGATGATGATAATGATGTTAATGATGATGTTAATGACGATGATGATAATTATGTTGGTGGTGAGGATGTGCCAGTGGCATGTAGCATTACTGCATGCTACAAAGTCCCATTCTTGAGCAGTGGGCACATGCCATCTCATACTCATTTCAACTGTGTGAGTAGCAGAGGATGGGTTCCATTAAGCAAATACAATCTTCTATCGTTAATTCGGCCTTGACGGGACTGCAAAAATTGGTCGGATTATCCAGCGGGTCGAATTGAACAAGATGCAGAAAAAATGCCAGAACACACCGCCGATTCATTTGGCAGCAATTGCTTTGCGTCTAACATACTTCGAATCAAATGTGCACCCACTTTGTATGTGTCCAAAGTAGAGAACTTTCGTGGAAATCACATTAAAGCTCCTAAACCAAAGTAGAAATATAATGCACACCTGATTTTTTAGCAAGAAAAATGAAGGGTTTAATATGTGTTTGCAATGGTGGCCAGTTTACCAAAATTTACATTGCCGCACTTTCTTTTAGTCAGCTTTGCCACAGTACATTTGTGATACGTGGTAAAGCATACAAATGCCGCAAAGGAGGTTTTGATTTCTTACCCGGTTGGCACTGCAAAAGCAATATTGGCCCAATTTTCTTGAAGAAAAAAAAGCGCACATTAGAATCGGGTAAATACCATAATCAGACATCGTAAGCTATAGTTATTGCTTGAAAATCTTCCTGGGCATGCCAAAAATAGGTACTTTCCATCGAAGATGGCATGTGTTCAGTGCCCCTAAGCACCGTCGAAACAGTGCTGCCATTAAAGAAGTCACTATCGAAGTCACCATAGGGGTCAGGCATGTGCGTACTGACCGATCAAGTTTGAATTATCCAGCAAAGGCCAATTTATTGACTGTAATAACGAAAGTTTGGGGCCATAGAAATTTATGGGCACTGGCCGGGACCTTTGGTAGGGATTCGAATTAATGAAAAAACCGAGTTAGCGATAGTTGAATTAATGGAAGTCTACTGTACTTGCTGATGCAGCTTTTCTTTCTTTGCGAGGCAAGAAAGATATGAAAGATACGGTAATTTTATTATGTATTTATGATATGCTACCCACGATCATATATGCAGGGCAAGACGCTATTGATAGCCAAACATCAGTCAGCTTAGAGCTTAAAGGTCATTCAGATGTCGCAGCAAATGGATGCTAGGCAGCGCAGCTTTCTCTTCACAAGTGTTGCCCTGTTTTGCCGTAACAAGGCACTCCGTGGTCTCTCTGCTCAGGACAAGGTACGCCTGAAATACAAGCTGAGCTACACCATTGAGGAAGAAAGCCACACAGATTCCGGAGAAGTGGACTGCCCCGTGGACACAGCTGTTGCTGCCACCTCATGATGATGACAGCTGCTCGACATAAGGCCTGAGGACGCCACCACCGCTGCTGGTTGACGACGATACCATTGCTGCAACACAAACACACACCTGCATCGGCTGTGCTTCCACCTCAGCAGCCTTTACAAGTGCCATCACATGGTCCCACCTGCACCAATTTTGCAGTGCTTCTTCTAACTTCTTGCGTGCCATCTATCCAAAAAGCTTTTTTAATGCCTGCACCTGGCCTTTCATTGTAAACAAATCGATGGTGGCTCCCTCTTGCCTTCATGTCATCTGCTCTAGGTCGTGGTGTCAGCTGGGTGTCGTCTGCCGTTTCACTTTGATGCATATGGAAATCTGACAAAATGCTATGCTCCCTGTGGCTTGATCCTTGTCTCATGTTGTCTGCAAATTGCAGCACCTGTCATGAAACTGGTGTAATTCGGAGCCATAAAATACAGTACATTTCTCTTGTAACTGTTGAAGAGAACAAGGATGGCGGGTTGGAGCTTATGACTACAAAGGGAAACAACGATGCCACACTTCAGGCACAGGAAGTGTGTGATCATCTCGGAGAACAGATGGCTGAGCAGACGACGCTTGGATGTGCTGTGTTGCGGGTGGGCATACCAGGCTCTGTAGTAGCCTAGCTTCAGAAGCCATTTTCACTATCTGTTGGCATCTTGGCAATGGTAGTAATTACCTGTGCATGTTAGGGGATGGGCGGTTGGGACAGTTGCTCATCAGCGCCACGTTTTCCTTTCCTCTTCTTTTATTTTTTGTATGTCCTCCTGGTGCACAGGTGTTCTCAAGAAACACCACGTAATGCGCATGCAGTATACTTAAAGGTGTGACTGTGTTCTGATTCACTGGATGGTGTCATTGTTTTTTGGCGAGTGCTGTCTGGGCACGAGCTTGATACATGCAAGATTTTGCTTAGGGAAACCTTCATTACCTTGTGAATTGAGTGCATTTGGCCTAGCACCAGCAGGATGTGATGCATGCCAAACTGGGGGAAAGAAAGGAATTGATAATTAGCGGTCTAGATATGTTTGTTTTAAATCCATCATATTAGGAGAGTTGCACTGATTTCACAAGCCTGTATTGAAAGCCTGTACCAAAACATAATAGGGCTGTTGTTTTCGCTTGCTCTTAGGAAGCTTTGTTTTTTTCAACCTCAAGGCTGGCCATACATGCTGGCAAGGTTTTCGTGTCATGCGCTTCTGACTTCTTGCCTCGACATATTTGTCCACAGTATGCTGTCGTAGCAAGTGCGGTCTGTTGTTTCAGTGCCTTGAATCGTGTGTACTCAAGGAGGTTTTAACCAAGATGACCAACTTTTTTGTTCTAGGATCAACTGTAATTATTAACAAGGAAGAACTAAGGTATTTATGGGCAGGTCTGCGTAAATGCATTTCCCGCTTGCATGCTTCACATGAGAAATTCGGCATGGTTTTCTTTTTGAACAAAAGGAAAGGAGAAATTGCTCATGTTTTAAGTAGACACAATTCCTTTTATTGTTGGGCAGAAAATTAAACACATGGGATTGCATCATGATGTGACTGCTACATAGGTTTATAGATTTTGATCACACACTAAAAGCTTTTATTCAAACGTCAAGGAAGTTTGATGTTAGTTTGTTAGTGTGGGAGAGATTGAAGTATTGCAAATAGGAACTTTGCACTTTCGAAGTACTGTGAACAAGCTTTAATTTAGGCCTAACTTAGAAGTTAGGCCTAAACCTAAGCCTAACTTATTTGGAAGAGTTACGAATTTACCTACATGCAACATGCATTGCCTTCTTTGAAAAAGTGGAGAAGGCTGTATATGCGTTAAGATCAAATGCTGAACAGAAACCATGTGAGCACAGTTAGTTTTCTTCCTCACTGCAAAAACAGTGAATGCATTATAAAAGAGGAAAGAAAGGTGCATGTCAGATTTTGTAATTGGGCGAATGCTGTTTATAATGTGCACTGTTTATGAGAGTATATAAAATTATAATGTAACAGTGTTTGCCACTGTTCTCTACAAGAATCGTATCTGTGTATGTGGCGGTTGGTGTGTAAAAGGAGCCCTCTGAGCTGAGGTAGCATGTTTAGAAAAACGTGTGCAAACCTGTCACATATCTTGCAAGGGCAGAGAAGGTAGCTATGAGTGCATGTTGTGTCCACTAAACTGTGCTCTGGGGCCTTTTTCACATGTTGCACGAGTGAATATGTAAAGGACGGCGATAAAGACGACACACATTGTAGTAGCGGACTGCCAGTGCACTTACACAGCCTACAGCTGACATTGCAAAATCGAATGAACTATCGGATGCCTTTAATGTGGTCCTCGAGGTTACTGTCGAGTGCTGCTCAGTCAACCAGTGATGTTTTTTTTTTCTTATTTGTTTGTGGTGGTCAGAAAGCTGCTTTGTGAAAGTGAGTACATTTATGAACACCTAGAGCTGCTTCCTTAATTGACAGAGCAGCAACATTGTCATGAGGGCATGTTCAGCAACACCAATTTGAGCTTGTAGAAGGCTGCTTGAGTGTTTTTATCAGTAGCGCAGACTTACGGGGAAGTGGCGGTTCCACTGAAGTAGCTCCCATCCATTTTACCAACACACAGTCTTGCACAAGGCTTCTCGTACTCAGATGGGCTGACATTACCAGCAGCTTTGGCTTGACTGTTTTATTCTGTTTAAAGGCCAAGTGCAACAAAATTTTGGACCAGATAAAAACCTAGCTTCAGTTTGAAATGAAAGTGGCTATGTGACCAAAAAGCTTGCAAAAGTAGACATTTTTTTATGCCAGAACTGGAAAAAAAATTCTATTGCCACTCACCAGGACTAATATATGACCCAAAGCGTTCAGAACCAGCACAGCTCCTGGGCATGAACTCCAAGATTATGTGGCGAGTGCGGCATGCTGAAGCATCTCGGATAAGAAAATTAGACCATTACCAGTCGTGCAGATTTTCCAAGATTGCTTCAATAGTATATCAATATTACCCACGCATTGCCCAATTAGACGGAGTGAGATTTTGTTGCCCTTGGCCTTTATAAAGCAATGGAGGAAACCCTGTAGTCTAGAGAGAGATTTCGTGTGTTTCCTAATGTTGGGTTGCAGTTTCTTAGAAATCAGCCCATGACGATGCTAAGCTAACGATGACTCATGCTAAGAACTCCAGTAGCCACTTGCCATGTCCTTATCAGTCTTGGAAACTCAATGCTCAATGGTCACAATTAGAACATAGTCACAGGGCTGCGACATGGATCAATTCTTAATCCCATATTCCAAAATGTTCCTCCACTCAGTGCTTCACCTCTTCGACTCTGGAAAGTGGATGGCAGCGCTGCCCTGCGACTGAAGTGGTTGCTGCATATCAGTGACACCCCACAGCGATCCCTAAGGAAAAAAAAAAATTCTGCCCAGATGCTCTCAGCATCTACTGGAATGCAGCTCCAACTCCACAAGCAACTCCTCATCATGGGAATCATTGAGGAGTTGAAGCTGAGCGCTTGCTTCAACCAAAGGGCAGCGCTGCGCTGCACTCAGTGGAGTCAAAGAAGCGCTTCGCATCAGGGCCCGTTTCAGAACACAGTGCCCACAGTTGAGTGGAGCCACTTCTGAGGATGAAACAAGAAGTAATTACACAGACAAAAAGCTCTAGTTAAAATGGACTTACCAAACTTCAATTCATATTTACGTCTGGTGAACAGAGCATTCCTGGAAGTGCACAACATGCATTTGTTAAACATGAGTGCAATTTAGGGGCCCTGCAGTCTAATTTCAGTGTACACGTTAGGCAGCTGACAGATATCCTCTTGACCTTCCTCACAGATCTCAAACGTTTGCCTAAAGATCAGCATTCAAGGGAAGCCTGGTGTCATGTGTTGTGAGTTCGAGGTCGTTTGCGCATTTAGCAAACATCCTAGAAGTGGCAACTTGGAATTGGCAGTAGGTTAATGGTATCATGGTCGCATTATCCTTGTAATAGGAGGCATTCAGTTCCAGGATAATTGCATTACCGTTCAATGCGGCATTTGTTACAGCTGTATTTGTGCAGTTTTTAATATTGAAATAGGGGCTGTGCATTTAATGTACTAAGCACTGCATTGTCCTGGCGGTGCCGTTAAATTTTTTTTGTGCTCACATTATGCATTATGTAAAACAGCTCTAAAGAAAGAGGTAGGTTGAGAAAGAACTGGCAAGATCAAGTACTGTCCTTGTAATTTATTTCTGGGCCATTTCTTTTTAATGTTGCTTTGCATCACAATTTTCCAAAATGAACTGGCTCGCCTGTCAATGTTATCATTTACTGTGCTTGTTGAATTAGTGAGAATGCCTGCACGTCTAGTTTATGTCCAGGAAAAGCATATGCATTCCAAGTCGCCAAGACATAGGGTGCTCTGAGTTTAGTGGTTTAACTCAGTGACTTCCCCTATGCAAGCACAGTAAAGTTGCTGTTCGGATTTTGGGAAGTTTCTGCCCAGAGTTTCTACAACTCACATGCTATGTTGTGAATGCTTGCAGATGATGAGGCTCCTTTTTTTTGTTTTTGTGCAAATTCAGAAATTGTGCAAAAGGGATGTCATCGTTTGTTGTCGATAGAACATGTACAGTTTTGCTATACCTCTTGGGCTGTACGAAGGACAATGAGAAGACCTTGTTGAGGGTAACAGAATTAGGTGCCACGTATAGGCATGCACACTCATCGCAAAACATTAATCGTAACTTCTCGACCATTCTTGGAGGAGGGCACTATGCTCATGGCCACCAGCAGTGCAAGGAGGTCAGAATTCTCTCAGAATTTTATTTTGTGCTTCCAGTATTTATTTGCAGTGCTTGGCTCCTTGTGTTCAATGTAGGTGTTGGAAGAAACAATGGAAAGTGCCAGAGAATTTGTTTTTGTCTTTAAATATGCATTTTCTTTTGCTATATACTTTGGCAGGCATCTTAGGGTGGTATCTGCACAGCTTGAGAGAGATCGATAGTGAAACACTTCATTAAAATTTATACTTTGCTGCTGGAAAAGTAATTCAAGTTAAATTGCTCCAAGTGCCTACAACTAGAAGTGTTAACACAAACGTGTGTGCTGACAGCATAGCGTACACGTTCCTTTCAAGCTACATCATGACATTGCACCGAGTATTAATTTTGCACTATAAGTGTTGTCAATACTGCATGCCAGCTCGCGTATTCTTTACCGTGCAACACAAAACATACAAGCCACCTGCACCACATTGCCCCCAAAGTTTTTTTTTTTTTGTTCTCTGAACGGGAATGTTTGGACGCTAAGTGGGACTGTACTCTGGCACAAAGAGTGAAGAGGTGAAACTAGACCATGATCATTGTCACCTTTCAAAAAAGGTTTCATCGACAAGGCATTAAGCCACGAAGCTCTTGGAAAAGTAGCTTTTTTTTATTAATGACGGATCATCCTAATGACAGAAGAACATGTATGGTTTGGTAATCCAGGAGAACGAACGGAGCTTATATATTGCTATCAGTGGCCACTGCTGAACGCATGCTTTCTTCAAAACGAATGTTGCTGTTGCATCATGTGAGAACACTATCACAAAAAGGAAAGGCACTCCCCCGTCTAGATGAGGTGGTAATAGCGCTTCACACGTATGAGGTACTGACATAAGTGCCCTGTAACTGATGCTAGCCTATGTGGCTCGCTTTAGGTTGTAGAACAGATGAAATGGAATGTTAATGTTGCATGGTTAGCTACTGCTGTGACATCATAGAAGGCCTGTACTTCTTCAGGTCCGCACACATGTCTGGACTGGCAGACATGCAGTTTGCTCTGCCGACGAGACCCTTTGGCTCACTGCAGTTAGTGCAGTGGGAGGAAGGAAGCATTCCATACCACTGGGATAGGGGACACATCAAACTTTGAGCTAGTCATGTCTCCGTTGAGGAGAAACTACTACTAACTAGGGTATTGCAATTGAAAAGAATGGACGCCTCTTTTTCTTGTCTATGTGAGTGTTCTTGTCCGTCTGTGTGTGTCCGTCTACTACTATATTTTTCTTGCTGCTCCCTCAACTTACACTCCAGTCGCGTATATTATGTTTTTCTCCTCTCCTCCCTTGTAAAATACATTCCCCGCTTCTCTCACCTGTTTGTTGAAAAGAATAAACGGTTTATAAGCACACCTGGTGCACTGCACGTTCTTGCTTGTATGGCATTTTATGAAAGTTTCTGTCTATTTGTTTTGTACAAAAGATGCTGTCACAAAGTTAGTGAACCTTTGCGGTAGAAATTTATTTCACAGGTTTTAGTCGGGATTCAGTCTTCGGAGCCCAAAGTACAGTCACGAAGCTGCCTTCCTTCCTTATTTGCCATAGAAGTGGTACGATGATGTACTATTTTTTAAGTTTTCAACGTAAAAATGTATGTATACATGTTCTTCTTCATTGTAATGGCACTGGGTACAGATGCCCTTCAGTGCTCAAGGAATCGGAGGAAGGTGTGGATAACTTGTGATAGTCAAAACAACAATAGTGGTTACAGGTGGATGCCTGAAATCATGTGCGCAGAAACTTACTGCTTGAGCCACTTGGTTTTCTATCATTTGAATGCCTGAAATTATCTGCGCAGAAACTCACTACTTCAGCCACTTGGTTTTCTATAATTTATACATTGTGCACATCTTGCCTTGAGGGGAGTTCTTTCTACATGTACCTCGGGAAGAGAGCTTCGCTTACGCGCTCTTAGCACTTACTAAAGTATTTGGCAAAACCAATCTCACAGTGAGTGTCGACGTTAGTGCAATTAGCACTGAAGCAATGTATTGACACATGGAATTGCCACCTATGAAACGGGTCGTGTATGAGGCGTACAGGCGTTATCTAGTTGCACTAGCGAGAAGTCGGCACACGACCTCCAAGAAGAGATGCATGGCGCCAGTGGTGCGTGCGTTCCCTCTCTGGCTGCATACCCAGTCACACATATCCAGTGACCGAAGTTGGAGAGAGGTTCATCGAAGAGTGGCATGTACCCGGTGCATTCATGGTGCAGCTTGCTAAAGCATTGGAGTGAAACATTAAATGAAAAGCAGAACATACCTAGTGCATTTGCTGCACAGCTTGCTAAATGGTTGGGCTAATGTCTTTGAGGAACCTATGTGAAGTGGGTTTGATTCCGGCGAGCAAGGGACGATAACTTTCAAGGGTTTTCTAATGGTGCATTCGGCTGTTCAAAATTGCCCATCGCGATACCCACTTGGTCAAAATGAAGCCAGGCACCTCTCCCACTGCACTGCTGTTACTGCACGCTGTATTCGACTGCGCATATTGCACCGTCTTTTGGCACACCCATCAAATCCAGCTCGGCTCGAGTTTGATTCTCTGAAAAGGATCTATTTTGTCATTATATAGAGCGGCATATTCCCAGTGGCATGTTCCTAGCTACCGAAGTTGGTGTCAAAGGCGTCCATTGAGGAGCTGCACACGCCTACTGGCATACCCAGTGAAGTTGGTGTCAAAAAGGTTTATTGGTGAGCAGCATGTACCGAGTGGCACATAAACGCTTCTCCAAATCGGGGTGAAAGGGGTTAATTGAACAGCAGTACATGCCCCTGCTGTATACCTTGTCCCACATCCCCGGTGACCCATGTCGGCATCAAAGAGGGTCGCTGAAGAGTGGTACACAGGTACAGAGTTCCATGTGCCCAGTAGCCCTTTACATATTTGTTATAATTCATTGTTAAATTTTTCCCCACTATCCTCTGGAATCCATTAATCCATTCCCCATCCCTATACAGAGTAGCATGCCAGCGGTTGTATATGCGCCAGCAAAAATCTGATTTTCTAATAAAGAGCCTCTCTGCTCAGTGAACGAAGTTGGTCCAACGGTTGGTTTCGAACCCTTGATCCTTGAGCACATAGACTCGCTACCAATTCCCCCATAGGCTACCCTGAGCAGAAAAATGGCTGAAGACAAACAGCCCCCGGAAAGTGCGTGAAGTACCCTAAGAATGCTAATCGCATTAAACGTCTAATTTAGTTCAGTAGGTTCTAGGGTTAAAGGGACGCCAAAGGGGAAAAAAACTCGTAAAGGCCCTTTGCTAGGTTTGGTCGTTGCAGCCGACAGGTGTGGGGCGTAGATCGCGGAGTGACGATCTTGTCTGTGTGAAATACGCCGCGAAAACCGCTGCAAGCTTCAACGAAAAGCCGCGCGACCTTCCTGGAGGAGCCATTCTGTCTTCCTGCAAGTATGACGTCACAACTGTCGCTTCGCGTCACACGCACCGTCTGCAGCGAAGCTTGCCGGGATTTAGCGCGTTGGCCTATTCTGTCTACCCAGGCCTCTCCCTCCTCACCTAAAGCTAATACATACACGTTTTCTCCGACGAAAGCGGCGATGGCATGTGGATGGAGGGACTTTAGCCCTCCGTATTTCATCGGCCCGTCATCATTTTGCATCCTGCCTCGCCGCTTCGGTGCGCATTGAATTCTAATACTGTAGTTTCTGAAGAGCCTTTGCGATCTTCCTCCGGTTGATGCTTTCGATGACCCATTCGAGTACCTGCAAGTAGAGCCCTACGCGCAACATAGCGTAGCTAGTGTAACCGAGTCGCGTTGTACATCCGTACGCACATCCGTACCGGCGAGTGGAGCAAGGAGAGAGTGCCAAGCCAGTAGCGGCGTGCAAGTGGGCGCATTGCGACATCTGCTGCTGCCCACTGCCAATCTCGCCACGGGACGCCGCCTTCCCCCTCTAACCCTTTTAAAGCGACAGCGTTAAGGAGCTCGTCTCGCAGAAAAGCCGATGTCGGCGGCGTTGGCCGTGAGCGAAAAATCCCGGCAGGCAATTCATAAATAAAAACAACTTGCAAGATGCGCTGCGTGGGAATCGAAGCAGGGTCTCCGGAGTGTGAGGCGGAGACGCTAGCACTCACCCACGAGTTCGATGCTTCAAAGCGGTACAAAAGCGCCTCTAGTGAATGCGGTGTTGTCTTAGAAACATGCCGTAGAATGTTATACTGCGCTGTATATCGGTAATTATGAGCATGTAACTTACAGAAGTTGCAGTTACACGAGTAGCGAAGTACGTTTCCGCTGCATTTCTTCTGCGCTTTCCGCACACGCAGAGCCATCTTGCGGCAAACACAGAAGACCCCCTCCTCTCTGTACGGCGCTGCCCCGACAGGTGGCGCGCCACGCGCGCATTGGGGCTGTGCGGGGACCGGTGCGAGGCGCGTCGCGGCCCCGACTCCCTCTCCCCTGACGACGCTTCGCCGTGCTCTCTCACGGGTTGCAGAATCAAGCGTACTTCCTTTCTTTAGATCACTATCTATCTGTCCGTGCCGATCACGACGTTTGGCTGGCGTTCCCCCTCCGAGACACCGAGTTCTTTGGTTGGTTCCGCTTGCTCAGGCGCACGTTTCGTTGCCGCGTCTAGGTGGCTTTGGCCGAACGCTGCCTTGCTCGACGCTCACCGTGTGGTTGGTGGGTGCAAAGTCCGACGCGGAGCGCCTCGTAAGTGATCGCTGCGCCGTAGCGCATTGTCTTACACCCCTTGGCGGGTCGATGGGAACGCTGTCGCGTTCCACTCTTGAAGGCGAAGCTTAAGCGTCCTCCAATTTTTTTCTCCTCACTTCCCTATCTCCACAGACACTGACCCGTGCTCCCATTTCGGCTGTAGTGTCTGCTTCACCTCAACCCACCACGCGTGGAAGAGCGCATGGATGCGCTTGGAGCATGGAGCCGAGCCATTGAGCGGGTGTGAGGGGGCGCACGAGAATCGGCGACAAACTCAGTTACCTTGTACCATAAGAGGTATTATAACACGCAGTAGAGGAATAGCTCCCCATAGCGCCCATGCATTGAAATCGGCATAGAGTTTCTCACTACATTACCTAGAGGGAAATCTGGCGCTGCTGCGCTGTGGTATGCATGGGAATGCCGGTATATTGTGGATTCGGATTGGCATCGTTCTCGTAGAAACAGGACACCTTGAAGACGCGCTTGGCAAGTACCGTTCCGTCTGTCACAATGATTCATTTTCTGCTAGAACAGCACGTGAAAAGCTGTTTTAGCTTTATTATTATGCGAAAACATGTTTTGTTTAACTATGAGAGCTTGTTAATGTGTGTACGACTACATGTTACGTAAAAAAGATCAGCGGGCCGCTAAAGTTGGAGGACAGACGACAAGGTTCGCGCTCGCTTTGCAACAGTTGGTCGTCTCTTCTTGCTTTTCTTCGCTTGGTCATGCATCATGGGTGAGTAAAGATGTAATATGCGTGAATAGAAACATTTTATGAAGATTTTACTTTGAGAACGCGTTATTTGCGCAGCCATATCCACGTTTTAGACGAAGCCTCTTACAACACCAGCCAACACGAGCCTCGCAGACACATATACTAGGGTGTCTAGATAGGGGAGGTGTGATGACCGCGGCGCCCTTCCCATAGAGAGGGGTGATCCCCTTGCGCGTGACTGCCGCTAGGGCAATACAGAGCGCTGCGGCCCGGGGCGCCGTGTGCATTTCCGCGGAGACTGCGCAGAGAAGGCAGCGAGTCCGGCTAGACAGCGCCTGGGCGCCGGATGTTCGCGGTGTGTTTTGCTGCAGATTGGTGCGTGTGCTGCTTATTTATAACTGCTGTGGGCTGACGAAGATGCCTTCAACTTCAAAGAAAAAAAACTCAGAGGTGGTGCTTCGTGCCAGGGTGCGATTCCGGTTATAAATCTTGTTCGGAAAAACTGTCCCTTTTCCGTGCGCCGACTTGCCAAGAACTGTTTTTGATGTGGGCGCATGCCATTCCAAGGGTCGACAAACCGCTACGTGTTTCAATACATTCCACAAAGGCCCTCCTGAAGTACTTAACCAAAAAGGTCGGCTTCAGATACCTGATGACGTCGCACCTGAGCCAAGACTGCCTTGAGCGCTCGTTTGGGATAGTACGGCAGGCAAGTGGTGCAAATGATCACCCCACCCCGGCTCAGTTCATCCTTATCATCAGGTACTTGTATATCTTTGGCTGTAAAAATAATTTTGCTGAACAGCTTCCTGTAATTTCAACATTTGCAGGTGCTTGAGCTTTTACAGTCTTGCAAAGAGCCCTATAGAGGTGGAAGCGTGTCGCCAGGACTTCTGGACTCCCTTCTTTCTGCGGAAGAGGCACTCCTGGAAAATCAGAAACAAGATGATGTATTACTCATGGAGGCTGTTGAAGTGGCCATGGACCATGTGGACTATGTTGAAAAACGAAGCGATGCTCGCTTGGTATACTACATTGCAGGCTACGTGGCCAGGAAGCGTGTGCTCTCAACTAGCTGTGCAGCATGCAGGGATGCCTGCCTTGTGCCGAGGGACTGTGTCCCAAAAGAACTCCCAGCTGATGCCTCCAAAGAGTGGGACTTGGGTGGGCTTCTCTACCCGTCGGAGTCATTGTATCGTCTGATTCAAGCTCTTGAAAGCAGGCTAACACATGAATTTAGCAGAACGCGTCTGCATTCTAAAGCTGCCTTCAGCATACTCAAGAAAGCGAGTACAAATGTGCCACAAATTGGTTGTGTGGAGCATTGCCTGGCACTTACAGAATCGGTGGTCGGGTTTTTCTGCCTTACCAGAATCCACTTTCATTTGAAGAGCCTCAACCAGGAAATGGATGAGAAAAAAGGCAAAAGAACGAAGCCTTGCCTGATGTGAAACAAGCAGCAGAATTGGAAGTACATTCTGCTGCAATAAAGTTTGCTCGTCCAGAAACATGTTGCTTTTGTTTATCTGGTTTTTGAATTGCAGTGAGAATGAAATGACTCCAGGACGTTGCACTACAAGGTATGTCATGGTTTAATGCTGATTTGGCCGGTGTAAACGAACTTAAACGCTTTCGTACATAATAACGCCCACAACTAAAAAAAAAAAAAACGGGTGGCGAAAATGAACATTCCTGGGGATCCTAGCAGTTATCGCGTTGACCTCGGAGAAGAAAGAATACGATTGCATATAAATCGTGCAAACAGCATTCTACGATAGATAAGGTCCCCGCTGATTTAGTGGCTTTAATATGGAATTTCTAAAATGCGTGCTCGCTTTCTGCCAGCAGAAAACTCGGTTGTGTTACCCCGTATTCGAAAACCGCATGATAACCGTAGCGCAATACCGTCTTTGCGATGTCTAAGGGACTGCAGTATTAGCTAAAATTTCTAAAACTCAGTCAAATGCGTTTCCACTACAGCATTCCCTCTAAACACGCAGCGGACGGCCGCGCGTGCTGACGGCGCCCCTGACAACAGCGCCGCCCCGCGGCATTCACGCGAACGGGGGTCAGGTTTTCCTGGCCGGTCATCACACCTCCCCTATCTAGACACCATACATATACTATAGTGCCTAGAATATACTGGCTAGTGTGCCGTCCGCGGCCTCTCGGGTGGCACCAAATGCAATGAATGCCGATGGCTGCCACTAGGGGCGCTGCAGTGCAGGTGGGTGCCGCGGCACCATCCGGTCTTCGTAGCCCGCCGTGTTTCCACAGCATCGGCAAGCGGGCTGCTGCGCTTTTTGTTTTTATTAAGCTGTAGCAGCAGCACAGTTCAAATGTGGGCAGCTGATTTATAAAACAGGGTTTGTTTCGATTACAACAGGCTTCTCTAGCGCTTGTCGCTTGCGTGAAAAGCGTGTGCTAGCTCAGCTGGGCTTCGAGCGGGGAACCTGATGTGTTTCTATGCTGGCGAAGAGAAAACGTAATTTCTAAGGCAAATGCCTTGATCTCCATGTTCCAAGGCCGTGTTGCGAGGTACAGAACATATCACACGATCCAAGGAAGGCCAGAAACGAACCAAAGCATGTCCAGCCGTGTATAGGAGATGCTAAATGATTAGCACATTTAATTTAAGGGGATAATGCTTAATTAGAGGGATTATAGGTGTATTAATTAAGGATTAGAGTGAATTAGAGTAGGCTTTACAAGGCTTTCGCCTTCGTACGTGTATATCTTCGGCGATAGCTAAGGACACTTGTTTTTTTATTCTAGCGATGATGGCAGCGTAATTTTTTAAGGGTACGTTTCAGGTTACATTTTTCATTCTAATAAAGTAAGGGAATTCTAAGGTTACGTTACTGTTCTATCGATGTTATATTAATGCATAACCATTCAAAACCGCTGTAACCGATCATCTTTTGAAATGACTTGAATTTCTGTGTTCTTTCTTTTTATTTTATTTGCTGCTATTTCTGCCTACTATCTTATTGTTGTCCTCATAGGTTTGAATGTTTTTGATGGTTTGTAAACCATGTACCCATCTCCTCATAATTCCCATTGGGCCCCGAGGATAGGATATTAAGCAAAAAAAAAATGCCTGTAAAGTGGACTGCACGTGGTGTTCCGTGTACTATACTTTTTTTTTATACCTGGTAAATACGTGCAGATTTCTTTTTATGTCTGATATACGTGAACAAAAATAGGAAACAGATATTTCATTTAAGCGTAACAAAGATTTTATTCATGCGTAACAACAGTCAATCGCAGGCATATAAGACAGCCCAGATGAGATAATGCACACATACATGAATAGATCGCGCAGTGACGCAGTTTCAGGAGCTTCTGCCGTTGCCTTTGCGCTTCCCTCTCTTTGTTGACGCCTTTTACAAAAAAAAAAAACGAAACCTCAAGAAAACAAAACTTTGCAACTGCTGTCAAAAGCTGGTTTTTCATGCTCTGGGCACCCTGGTTGAGTAAAGGCCAGCTGTCTACAGCTGACCTGAAAAATCAGCTATACTCGCTACATGTAACTTGTTTTTGCTGAAGAACACAGTAAAAGCATTTTCCCCGGCCTTCACAGCGGTGGACGTCTGGCTAAGATAGACAAGCAAGGCCTCAATTGTCAAAATGGGAAGTGCAATAATGAAGCAGCGTCTGTACTAGCTTCAGCTATACTTACGCAAAGGAAGCCTGCACAATGTGGTCAAGAATTTTGGGCAGTAATCTATCGTGCAACATAACCTCAGAAAAAGTACGTAAGCTGAATGCTTAGCAAACTCAGGAAATATTGTGGGTATAGCTTAAGGTTTCAGGCGTGGTCACGATGGAAGAATACTTCCACCGTGGGCGTGTTTTATCGCGGGGTATCTCGTGGACAACGTCATTCACGGTGATAGAGAACGCGCGCTCGACTAAGCTGTTTTCGAACTGTTTTTCACAAACCGCAGCAGTTGGTGCTGGCCTTCTGTCCGTTCTCCTGATCATTCTTGCCCATTCTGCTGCCGCTTCGTATCAGATGGTAGAGTGAACAAGGATACACGCCCTTTGTTCGAGCGGTAACCGCTTCCACACAACGGCACAAAGCAGGTCCTCTCCTTGCACTGCCTCAGCTTCGGCATTTTTTCACCGCCGCCGCATAGTTCTCGCAATGACAGGCACACGAACATAACAGCCACGCACTCACTCTTTGACAACACCAAGCACAAACGCGCAACGCTGTAATAACACTGAAAACGCAAACACAGAAACCGACGCAACAACTGCGAAACTGATATGCGAAGCAGACGACACGCGCAGTCTGCACCCACCCGTGTGGCAGCGACCTCTGCCGGCCATCGTGGGCATTCATTGCAGGCGGCGCCACGCTCGTCCATTGAAAAGAGCCGGTGCACGGCACACTAGCCAGTATATTCTAGGCACTATACATATACCGTCATTCCCATGACGGCACGGTGCCCCCTTAAGAAACTCCCATAGACGGTGGCGCCAGATTACCCTCTAGGTGTTATAGTGAGAAACTCTATGGAAATCGGTAACCGCAGGGGCGCCACCATGTTGCTACTCTGCGCAGGCGCGCAGGTATGGTCCATATAGCGCAGGCGCAGACGACGAGACGAGATGCGATTCAGATGAGACGCTTAATCAATGTTATCCTGAGCCTGATGGATGGATGCTTTGAAACGGGGCGGTGGGTTACACCAGGCCCCTCACCAGGCCCCATAGAAAATTTTGGTTATACGCTGGAAGTTATTGCGTGTCCTCTAGGGAGCTTTCTGCCGCAAAATTTTTTCAAATCGGCTCATTAATAGCCGTGATAGAAATATTTCAGTGCCGCGAACCCATGATTTCAGCAGGCGGGCTCCACTGGCAAGCAAGACGCTCTCTCCACTCGCCCCGTCTAGGCTTCGCAGGCGAAATTCCTTCCCTGCGTTACCTGCGTTCTCCCATACCCATAAAGTTCCTAAATTACTAATTTGAAACTCTATGCCCATACCGGACCTGCGTCACAGCATGCGTCACAGGCCGCCTTCATTTTTTTTTCTCCTCGCTTTCTTTTTCGGCGCTACGCATTTCCGCTGACGGCGTCGCGCACGATTTGGCGCGCTGTGCACAAGGAAACATGGTATAATCATGGTAACATGGTAAAGTGGTATAATCCAGTGCTACGCGAATACTGAGGCAGAACAAGCGGATCGCAGAGCATGATGACGCGCTGTGGCGCACGGTAGAAAATGGCGTAGTTTCGGTACCTATACGCACGTGACCGCACGACCGTGGGAACAAGCAGACGAAGCGCAAGTACACTTCTCTTGCTTCGGTCAGGCGTCTTTGAATGCTATCGCGTTACATTCTTAAAGACGAAGCTTAAGCGTCCTCCAACTTCTTTTTTTTTTTTTGCCTAATGTCCTACCTAGTTTCGCGAAAAAAAAAAAACCACAGACACACAGAATACCCAGCATCAAACTTTCTGAACCACTGATGAGAACTTTGTTTTCGTACGCCTCCGTTGTTTGTGGTCTTCCTCCTTTTCTGCCACCAATCCTCCAATCGAGTCTTACTAATTAATCTCTACTGCGGACATGTTTACTTTCACCCTGTCATCCCTGAACCCGAGGACTTCAAGGATGCCAGAGGAGCCTTAACCCACACCTGGTTAGATATCTTCACATTCTAATAAAACATGTTCCATCATTTCCCTAGCTTTACCACAGCAAGCACATGCTTCTTCCTTGGTGTACCTCGCTTTATACTACACTCTATAGAGCTCCCCGCCTATATTTTTACCTTCATAGATCTGGTTTTCCATAACTAACCTCTGCTTTTTTTTGTAATGAACAAGAAACTATAGACCATTTCCTTCTTTCTTGCCGCCGCTTCTCCTCCAGATACAACTTAAAGGGACGCTAAAGCGAAACAGTAAATCAGTTTAGACTATTGAAGCATTGTTTGAGAACCGTGCAGGCAGTCATTAAAAAAAATAGTTTGTTTATTAGATGAGACAATGAAGGTCCAAGTATCAGTATTTGAATTTCGCGCCGAAACCCGAGCGCCGGTACGTCAGCGTGACGTCAGGGATTCCAAAGTATGTTTTCCCATTTGGGCCGCGTTGACTGAATAAAGGTTCCCGAAACTTGCCATGTTTAATAGTTAATTCCTTAAGAACACAATGTAGTCAATATGTACCGCTACATATAATTAGTAGGCCTCAGGAGATGCCATCAAAATCCAAGAGCTCACAGCCCCCCGGTGCGGGAACTTAAGTAGGCGTTGCCACCCGTATTTCGTTCTTGTGCTTTTTCTGGCTTACCAAACGTCTTGTTGTTGTAAGAGTGGTGTTTTTGGTCCTGTAGAACGGTAATTTACTGATGCAGAAGAAATGGTTTTTCACTTTAGCGTCCCTTTAAGCCTGCAGGAAAACTTACGGCCAATTTCCTTAACTTCATGCGTGGGGAAATTGATGGAGCACGTCGTCCAGACCAGACTGATGGGCTTTATGGAGCAGGGCGATCTGTGGCCACATGAGATGGTCGGGTTCCGACCTCACTTGTGTACGCAGGACGTCATGCTCCAAATCAAACATGATATAATAGACTCAAGGTCTAAAGATACAAAAGCAATTCTGGGACTGGACCTCACGAAGGCTTTTGATAAGGTAAAGCATGAGGCGGTCCTGGAAGGGCTGAACAAGATTAATGTAGGTACCAGGACATATCGATACATCAGGGACTTCCTGACGGGAAGAACTGCTTGCATGAGGTTCCAAACGCTGGAATCCCCCACAATTGAGCTAGGGAGTAAGGGTACGCCCCAAGGATCGGTGCTGCCTCCCCTACTCTTCAACGTAGCTATGAGAGAACTCCCCGAGCAATTGGCAAAGCTCGAGGGATTAAAATTTAGTATATATGCGGATGATATCACCCTCTGGGTCAACCGGGGAAGTGATTCAGCCATCGAAAGCCTGCTCCAGGCCTCCACCGACATCATAGTCGATTACGCGGCCGAGAGAGGCCTAGCATGCTCGCCGCAGAAATCGGAATTGTTTATATACAATCCGAAACACTTAAGGTGCAAGGCACCATCGGAGATCAAAATTAAAGTGGCGGGTAGAGAGGTACCAACAGTCGAGCAAATTAGAATCTTGGGCCTGATTCTCCAGTCACACGGCCACAATGGCGAGACCGTCAAGAGGCTGCAGAATCACGCAATACAGACCCTGAGCCTAATTAGGCGGGTGGCCAGCAAAGGCCGAGGGCTAAAGGAAAAAAAATACAATTAAACTAATACAGGCGTACATATTCAGCCGGGTGAGCTATGCAACGCCATATCTCGATTTGAAAGTGGTGGAAAGAGAAAAGATTGATTCTCTAATGAGAAAATGCGTAAAACGAGCGCTGGGACTGTCCATGTGCACATCAACAGAGAGACTGATGGCTCTAGGAGTGCACAACACATGGGCAGAACTGGCGGAAGCGGTGCGAACCTCTCAAATTGAGAGACTTAGCACCACGAGGACAGGAAGAGCCATATTGGCCAAAGTTGGAATAAATCCGGACAGAGGCCCCACCCAAAAGGTGGAAGTAGATAGGGAAGTTAGACAAAATCTGATTATCCCCCCCCCCCTCCCTGCCAAAAAACATGCACCCGGAACATAGCAAAGACAGGAGGCATAAACGAGCCGAAGCATTAAAAATTAGATTCAGTAATATCCCGGAACATGAGGTGGCCTATGTAGACGCGGCGGGAGGTAGCGGCAGTTTTACGGTGGCAACTGCCGTCAGCGGCCGGGGTATTCCCGTGACCGCTGTCACTCTGCGCGGGCGCAACATAGAAGTTGCCGAGGAAATTGCGATCGCATTAACTTGCGCTGGAACGGACGCGAAATTTGTGATCAGTGACAGCAAAACTGCCATACAAAATTTTAGCAAGGGAAGGATCTCGCCCTTAGCGGCCAGAATCCTAGGCCAGAGAAAGCTAGATAGAAAAATTCAAATAATTTGGACTCCGGCGCACGAAGCCGTCCCCGGCAACGAGGCGGCCCACGAGCTGGCTCGAGATCTCTACCGCCGAGCCGCTACGGGGCCCCTCGATGACCGAGGGAGCGGAGAGCGCATGCTAAAATATGGGGAGATCACGCAGCATTATAGATTGGCTCGTAGACTGGTATCCCCGCCAGACCCGAAATTAAACAACAGACAAGCAGTCGCGTGGAGACGACTACAAACTTATACATATCCGCACCCGGTTATGGCGAACCACATGTTCCCCGAGGCCAGGAGCGATAAATGTAATCTTTGTGGGGCGAGAGGGACCCTCGACCACATAATATGGGAATGTCCGTACTCTCCCGGGGGAACGCACAAAATAGATAGTAGAGACACCTGGGAGACCCTGCTGCGCAGCTCGGACTCTGAGCTCCAGCTCCGGCTCGTCCAACTGGCTGAAGAGGCTGCTGGGACCCAAGACCTCCCAGCCTGCATCTGAGGCGGCGGCACTCGCCCCCTGACCTGCGTGTCGGGGGGTGGGTAGATCGCCTTTTCTGTTGGCCATTAAAGTTTATTCTACCTATCTGCAGCGAAGCCCCGCCCATGCCTTCATAACCGCCAGCCACTGTACCTCCGCGAGGCTGCAAATAGCTCGTACTTGAAATTTTCCCTGTTATCTAAATAAGGCGGTAACCACAAAAATAATGTTATAAGCGCATAATTTTATACGTTTTCACTTCATTTCATTCCTATTTCCTTAAAGACCCCGTAGTAGGGGTATTACATAAGGCGTAGGAATACAGCATATACAAACAAGTGTTATAATGCATTCAATTCTGTAAATAAAAAGTTGTTACATCTTGAACAAATTGTGAAGATCAGGTGATGGCAGCGATTTGATGAGGAAGGCCATTCCAGTCTTTAGATGCTTGGTAGAAAAATGAGGCTGAAAATGTATTTGTGCGTGAATGTGGTTGTGCTACCTGCTGGGGATGGCCAATGCGTCGTGACCGGCGCGTTGGGGGAACAATGTATGGTGGTCGATTAAGCGTCGAATAGTAGAACCTGTGGAAGAGGGATAGGGTGGCAATGCGGCGACGAAGGGATAGAAGCGATAAGGAATATCCTTTTTTTAAAGATGATATGCTGACGTTGCAAGAGTATGTGGAATGAATATACCTAGTGGCGCGATGTTGAACTGCCTCGAGGGCATTGGCGAGATATGCTTGATGCGGATCCCAGATGGCAGATGCGTAATCGAGTTTCGTTCTTACCAATGGTCTATAGGCTAACAGTTTTACATGCAATGGAGCGAGGCGAAGGCGACGTCTTAGAAATCTCTATGTCTTGTTAGCCTATGAAATAACATTAGTAACATGCGCATTCCAGGTTAGATCATTAGTCAAGGAGGTACCTAGGTATTTGTGGGATTCCACTGATTCCACGGTGACGTCACCAATCCTATAAGAAACGCGAAGAGCGTGATGACGACGGGTAAACGAGACAAGTTTGAATTTATTATAATTGAGTGTCATCAGCCAAACATCACACCATTCTTGTACCCGTCTTCACTCGTCTGTTATTGTGCAACGGTGAAAGCCAAATTCTTTATTGAGCTGAAATAAAACGCTTGCTTCGCTGCAACTATTTACTGTCAAATTTCACTTCAGTTGGCATTGAAGTTTCATGGATTCAGTGAAATAAACTGTACCGCGGACTTTTGAAGAGTGAAATGCTCAGACTTCATACACTTTGTCCACGTCTGTTGCACACCTCATTGCTTCCGCCGATGAAAGGACTCCTCAAGAACAGCAGATGCTCAGGAGGTATCAAGTACAACCATAGGTGAAACCCATGGTATTTCATGGGTATTCGATAAGATGGTTATGGAACATGATTTTTAAGATGCCATTGCACTACTTGACGATTGTTGTTTCGTACCCTACTTTGACCCTACTCTTGTGGACACATTTCTAGCGCATTGGCGACACTATTGAGTACTCTAGCGAATATTTATAATCGGCATATTGGAATCATTGTTTTAAGCAACGTGGCAACACCGTTAACAACGTGTCCACCGTGAGAGTGTCCCTGAAGCAGCAACATATGTGGCCCAGGTTGCGTGTGCACTGACGTATCTCTGACGTAGATATAAACTACGTTAGAGAAGCAACGGTGTCTTTGCAGTTGTACTGCGACACCCTAGGCTTCGAGCGCGCTCCAAACCGCGTGGCTGTAGGAACGCGCGAAAGCAAACATTCCACTTGTGTTATTCAAATTAGTCACTCATGTGCCGTGAGCAGGGCATCTATGACGATTTGCAATGGCTATTTCTTTTGCTAACCGATGTTTACAAGATAGTGAATTTTCCAAAAATAATCACGAAAAAGTCGTCGCCAGACTACGGAAGAAAAGAAAATAGCATCCGTCATGATGATCGCACACTGAAAGAACGACATCTGCGTCCACAGTTTGCCTTTACTGCTGTCGATGTATTTACATTTCTCGTTTTACACTTTACAGAGAGCGCTTAAAACGAACAAAAATCAGCTCACCATGTCATGCGCCTAATTTGTTCATTATGACTTTGTTAGGCTCTGAATGAGTGTCGTGTGTAAAAACGTTGCCAAGAATTGGGTCACGGTTCATCATTGCAGACAGGGCATGCGAGAGTGTTCAGAAACTTTGAGCCGGTGCTCTCGTGCACCCTTTACCAATCAGCTTTTTCCTACGCCAGACACGCTGCTTCCTTCCACACTCCAGTTTTGACGAAACATCTGTGTCAGTTTCGAGGACTATGGGGAAACCTATAAACTTTATTTTACAGTAGTTAGGCTAGAACTTAGGCTATAGTTAAAATATTACTGTCATTGAATGTTTGCACTGTGTTGATAATCCGGCGGTGTAGAACACGAAAGTTTCTTTCATTTCGCTACTTTCTTCTTTAGTGTAGATGAAAATAATTAACAGTTTCCATTTTGCAGTTCCTTCAGCCTTGCTCACAAGTACTATACAAATAAGTTATGCAGATCTCACGCACTGTTCGAATCGATGTAATGGAAGCTTTCCGTTGTGGATGCTTTGAATGACGATAATTAGCGGTGATGTGAACAGCTGAAGCTTAACTTTTTCGACGTTTAGGCTAACACGAGAGTGGTGAGTTGATGTTAAACGTTACCTTGCGTGCACCACTGCTGTTTGTCTGCGTAGTACACAGAACAGAGAGGGAGAGGTGATTACTTGAGGCGTTGTTGCGGGCCACATTTTATAACCTCTGAGATGGTTGAGTGTTGTCATTTCCTCACGAGCCACATCGCATTGTGGCAGTACTAAACCTGAATTGGATTATGGGGCTCTACGTTCCAAAATCCCACTCGGATTTGGTGGCAAGCCGTAGTGGCGGACTCCGGAATAATTTTGACACCGTGATGTTGTTTAGCGTGCACGAAAATCTAAGTGCACATGCGTTTTCTATTTCGGCCCCGTCGAAAGGCGGCTGCCGTGATTGGGATCAATTCCACTTCCTCTAGCAATGCCATAGCCGCTAAGCTACCGCGGCGGGCACAAAGATGTGTGTTTTACGGTGGACCGCTTCCACAGTGTCGTCTGGGCCCTGCGGTGCGCATTAATTAATGCGACACTGCTTCTGCACGCCCTGCGTAATTTGTCCCCTTGACATATTTGCATCGTGTTTACTTTTAAGACATAGCAGGAACATACTGTACCGTACCTCGAACTTAAGGTTATCCAGTTTCCCCGCAACCATTGTCGTATAGTAGTAGGGTTTCCTTGCCCCCTCACGTCACCTTCACCCCCTCCCCCTTGTATGGTAACTACCTCTTCTCCTCCCTCTTCTCTACACTTCTATCTACGTCCCCTCTGGACTCGCACGTTAAGAGAAAGAGAAGTGCTGGATTTCCTGCAATGCTTTTGAGGAGGGTCAGGGATAATTACAGCTGTCAAGAGGCTAAGCGGCGACGCCCAGACTGCTCCAGAGGGCATGTGCACATTCGACGCGGCGGGGTGAAAACGAGTTTCTAGCGTTCCCTTTCCTCTCTTACTCACGTACTCGCGCCTGTCATCTATATACACGCTTAACCCCCCTCACCCCCCAAACGCGGTGTGCGTGACAGCAGCAGCAGCAGCAGCAGTGGGAAATTCTAAGGAACAGGCAAAGAAAGCTTCTCTTTAAAAAAACAAAGGCCACGGAACGCAAATGACTAAAAGCTGTTGTCAACACGTACCCGTTCTCCGGTGTAAGGCTTGCCAGAAGACCGATGGCTATCAGTGCCAGGATGAGCGGAGCGGCGAATTTCTTCTCCATAGTTGCTGTTTCGGGCAAAGCAAGACCTGCGCGTAAGGCTTACTCAAATAGCGTGACCACGTCATGGGCTTCGAGACCGCATGTTCTTTACTAGGATATGTACTTAATACGCGGTACATGAAAACCTTCAGAAACAAGAATTCCAAGATACTCACTCCACCAATGAATCTATACGAAGACGAGAAGAGAGACGATGTTAGAGATCCTTGGTCGTCGTAATGCTGCTCCGGGCGACGAGGGTTATTAGTTTTTGAAAGACAGGCAGCAAGTGCTCGAAAAAGAGTGAAGTCGGCGTATATTGTCCATTCTCTTGAACGCCCTTGCAGTTATAATTCCCGGAGCTTGACAATTGCGTGCTCGTGCTGTAAATCGTTATATATATAGTCGGCGAGGTTCGTTAAAAGACACGTTAACTCTTGCGTTTTACGAGTCAGAATTGTGGGGTTTGTGGCAGCCAGAATTTTTTCAAGACATCGTCCTGATGTAATCCGCTTTTTTATGGTTTAATTTTTCTCGAATTTTCGAATTGTTGTTTCTTTTCTTTGTTCTGTTTGTTTTGTTTATTTGCACACGCGTTCTTTTTCTCGCTTTGTTTGTTTGTTTGCTTTTCATAGTTATTGTGATCCGTAAACACATTATATTACCACCATACGATGCTGAAATATTCGTAAGCCCGGCGTGTCAGCTTTTTGTGCCGGCTTCCTTTTCAAAGAAAGCTAGCACGTGAATATCTGGGTACATTTTTTCCTTTATTTTTAGAGGCTTCCTTGTTATGGACTTTCATTTCTCACAGCTATTATAGAACTGTGTTAGCAGCCCCTCCGTTTAATAACGCTACACAAGAGGTGTTTTGCGTAGTTGCTCCTTGGAAGCTCCATATTTAAATTGAACTATGCTTGTTCAAGTAATATGGGCGAGACCATATCAATAAGCTTGAACGGCAGTTAAAGAGGGGTAAACGTTTTGGGGGCCATGGTATGTTCAAAATATAGCGCTAATAATAATTACAGACAATATCGGCGCTACTATATTATGTCGTATTATTCCGATGAGGAAACGAAAGCTTCTACTATTATCAATTTGTCCGAGTGCCACTAGAAAATGCTAGAAGAATCGGGGACATGGAAGTCATTCTTCCCCCGAGTTCAGCGGGGGGGGGGGGGGGAGGCTTTGTGGTATTGACATAATTTCGTACAACGTGTTATACGTGAAAATATCCAAAGAACGAATCTGCCACTAACTCCAATTAAACGCATTTTTTTCGTATACATGAGATCGACGCCCTTCGTGTATTACGACTCGGGGCAGCCTTCGAGCAACAACAAAAAATTCAAGCTCATTCCGCCCTGTGAAGCTGCATGACGAGTGGAGCTGTAAACATCCTGGTAAGAAATCGTGTAGTAAATACTTTATTGCATCGGTCACAGTGGCTTTGTGGTCGCTATGATATACACTGATCGGCGTAGTCGCAAATGTAAACACATTCTTTGATAAATCATATCGCCAAATCAATACACGTACACCGCTGGGTGGTCGGGTGGGCCGGATCGGTGTGACATCTCAAGCGATATGTGCGCAACACGAAACACGTAAACCACTCTTTTTCCAGCCCCGACACGTCCACATTAAAATCACCGACAACGACCGAAGGTGTGGTGTCATCGCAACTATAACCCACGTAAAATGAGTATCCGTGAACCTTACGGGGCTATGAGCCATTTATATATATATATTTTTTGCTTGCTGACTTACGGGAGTATGAGCCACTCATGCTGATAGTTTTCAACTTCCTGTTCTGCATGTTGTATGCGTGATTAGAAAGAATGTAAGCACTGTCCGCTTCACTGGGCTGAGTGCTTGTAGCCTTTGGCTTCCTGGGGTATGATGAAGATGATGAAGCCTTAGGTAATGGCACAAACCCACTGAGGGGGATAGGCCACGAATCGGGTGGCAATATGACTCAATACATAAAATAAAATAAATTGGTTAATAAATAAATAACTCGAAAAAAGAAAGGAAAACAAATAATCCAAGATGTAAAATAAACTATGAATACATGAGATGAAGTATTGATCAATACTATGGTAAGCCTTGCATTGATAGGAATGTTAAAAGCCATTACACCTTTTTGCTTGCTTACGGGGGTATGAGCCATTGATGATGATATTTCTTTTTATGTGCGGACGCGAAAATTCTATGGTACCCTAGACATGTGCAGCTCCGCTGTAAAATCATTATGTAGATCCGGCACACATATTGAAATCTATGTGAATGGAAGATCTCTCGAAGCGGGCAAATAAATGCTACTGAACTAAATAACGATGCCTAAAATTGTCTTTATTGGGATTCGATGCAAAGTGTAATCGTACGCAATGTCCGTGCTTACGAACCACACAGGTCGCAACCTTCGTGGCACGCAACGTCTATCCACTACGACGTTCGCAAGCAGCGCCGAAGTGCAGCCAAACAGTTCGTGCGAATCCGCAATGCGAAAACGTCGACGCAGCGCTGCCACGAGGAGGAAGAACGCGCTGGACGTTTGTCGAGCAGGGCGAAAACGTCCGGCGTAAGAAGAAGAGGAGGAAGAAAACGAAGAAGGACGAGCCTCGCCATGGAGCAGCGTTCCTCTGGAACTCCGACGAAGACCGCGGAAGGTGCGACGGCCCAGCGAAAATCGAGACGCAGTCGTCGCACCGGTTCGCCTGCCCGGAAAGCCTCGAAGCCGAAGAAGCACCGGGAACCGGCTGGGCAGCCGGCTGCGCTCGACGCGAGTCCGCGCACCGCCGCCCAAGACAGCCCCGCGGACTCGCGCCCGGGTCCTTCGCCCAAGCGTAGCGATTCCATTGGCAGCAACTCGCTGGCTCGCATGAAAGACCTGGTAAGCACCGTCCGTGTTTTCGGGAGAATCTTTATTCATTCCTTCTTGTAAGACAAACGCGGATAACAAGATATACAGGTGGAGGAGGTCGAACATCTTGAAGGGGCAGCGCTAGACGACCAAGACCGAAGGCGGGAAGCACGAGGGACTGCGCTGAACTCACGAGTAGCTTTCTCAGAAGGCATACGCAACTTTAGTACTACAACCTATAACCACGTGCCCTCCCATCGATGGCGTCATGATCAGTGCACAGGCAAACAGCAAAACCCAGTGATCTAATGCTATACTATGAAGTGGTTTAAAAATGCAAATTCACTGTCATGCAAATTTAATGAAGGCATGCTTACACAAAGCGATCATTTTTTCCTGATATGGTAGGCTTCAATAATCTCCCTCGCAGTCGAATTTCTATGTACGTAAATAATTGTGGTGTCTTCATAGAATGGAGTACACCCATGCTCGGAGCAATGCGTGTAATGAGTGTGACTGCATTTGGGATTTTTTTTTAGATCAATGAGGCGCGCTTCCCTAGCGTACGTTCATTCCGATGTGAATTAATTTCCTGTTCCACTGCACGAGAACGGCTTCTCCCGTCCATATCCAATAACCGTTGCCTCGCGGCAGCTGATTCCATCTTATGACTGCAAGTTTTCTTACTGCACCACACCACCTAATTCATTGCCGTCCGAGCTCGACTGCGCTTCCCTTCTTTTACTACCCATTCCACATGTCTAACAGACAATCGGTTATATTACACGGTATAACCAATCTGATTTCTTCCTCTAAACTTCAACACAGAATATAGGCCACCCCAGTTTGCTCTCTAAACCGCTCCGCCTGTCTTCCTCTACGCCTGTCCCTTTTTTTTTCTTCGTTCCAACGCTGGTATCCCGAATCTTACCTCCTTATGAAGCTTCCTTTATTTGCGGCCTTAAAAGTTATCGAGGGTGCAAATAACTATATAACTAACACCCTTACACACGAAGGGTGTAAATGCGGGAGTTATACATTGATTTACACCCTTATTCACTTTTAACAGACGTAAATTATTTCGATGGGGGCGAAATGCGAAAACACCCATGTACTTAGATTTAGGTGCACGTTAACGAACCCCAGGTGGTCGAAATTTCCGGAGTCCTCCACTACGGCGTGCCTCATAATCAAAAAGTGCTTTTGGCACGTAATACCCCATAATTTAATTTAATTTCTAAAGACGTAAATTAGTTTACACTGTGCGCGTGTCGTGTTACCTTTTTTTTACGCGTTCCGTCCGATATTTTTTCGTTATTTGTTTTCCCTAAATGACCTGGCTTTCTTTCTCCCGTCGTCCGCAGGCCCTGATTGGCCTGGAAGACCAGCGTCGCCCCTCCGAGTCGTCATGGCGGCGTGCGAAGGTGGCGGGGATGTCGTGCGCCCGCACCGCGACTCCACTCTGTGTCTTTTGTGTGGCGCTGGTCGGTGCCGGCGTGCTCACCGCCTTGATCCTCGGCTCGTCAGCGACGCGCAAGGCCCGTCAGATGGCCTTCCAGTACAAAGGCTGCACGACCAGGTGACACCGTGGTTCACGCTCCCACGGGCGGGGGGTAGTCACTGATGGCGGGATGTTCTCACTTTCGGTTTCTTAAAACCGTTCAGTGTCCTACAGAAGTTACTATGTTGAAATCTATCCCTGCAGCTGCAGGTTTGAGGCGTAACCAACGCATTTTCTGCAAGGCAAAGTGCAATCTGATGCAAGATATAGAAAGAAGCAGCTTATTTATTTCCAACACTTTTTTTTGGATAATCAGTTTGTGTAGTTGAAATGATTAACAGTGGAGCTAGTTTTCTTTGTTTTCTTCTTTTGGTGGGGGAGGAGGGCAGCACACGCTTGACCTGGGAAAGTGGAAGAGGGTGGCTGGGTGTTGTCATTCGTCATTGTGTGCCAGGTACCCTAATACGCGAATTTCCCCATCCCTGTATCTACACCCCATGGAATTATGAATAACTAGTATATTGATTGCCTTAATTTTGCAGAGATGATAAAGTTGGCATCATATGAATTAGAAATGACTTGTTTTTTTTTGTTATTAACGTGCGCAAGCATCTAGCCATTTAAGTTTTGTTCCTAGTGTGTTCTTTTTGTGGAAGTAATTACGTGTTTTTTACGTAAACTGTCTAGTCTTATAACGGTGTACTGTAGCTCTACCTTTCTACCGACATATAGCATTGCCTCACAAAAATTTCTAGTCGGTACTCCGGCGCTAGTGTCTATCAAGAATGGTGGTTCAGCCGGCCTGTGAACGGCGAAGGCTACATGGATTTGTCTACTAAACATCGACCTTGTGGCTTCGACCGGTTTTGTGACTTCGTAAAATCGGTGATTTTTAACAAAAGATTGTATTATGAATGCAACACTTCACAATGAGTATGTATGAGTGCATTGTGTAATTGTCTTGCTGTGCTTAAAGAAACTAAGTGCCTAGAAATTTAGATATATAGGGCGTAATAAATAAGCCGACAAGAACGTTTGAAGCTACAAGCAAGCGCGAATATTAAACAAACTCGTGAACAAAGAATCACTCGCATGTTAACTGGAAAACCGCAGTGCGAGAGTTACCTATAGCAATCATTGCAGAAAATTCCATGCAACCAGTGATCAGTTCCCGAAGAGTATACTGCCAAACAAATATCGAAGGGCACGCGTTTGCATATTGTACGTGCGAAAGCGACGTCATGGCGGTCATATTTTGAACACCAGCATAGTAGAAAAATGCACTGACATGGTGGCGATGGTGGTGGCGGTGAATGGAGCTCATGGGTGCGGGTATCCTAAGAATAAACCTCCATGAAACATGACTTATGTTTTCATGTGTTTGGTCGACAAGATCGTAGGCAGCGGTTGGTTTTAGGTGGTAGATGTTTTTTTTTATGCGAAAGTGTCAAATAGCCCATTGAACGAAAAAGCTGGCGTCTGTCGTCTGGAGCAGCGAAACGGCTCCTAAATTCCTATTGGTTACGACGCCACGCGCTTCGACGGAGCAAAGTGGGCGAAAGGGAACATCTATTGTTCTGCTAGCGCGACAGGTGTTGCGGAAGGGGACAGAACATCGTCGCGACAGCACGTCACCCTCGCTCTCCCTCTGGGAAGCCTGCGTTATCCGCGCGTTCCTTCTCCGCGCAAGCTTTCGCCTGCGTTCTAACTGCACCTCGGTGACGCCAGACCAAAACACGCCGAGTGTCTCAGCGCGCTCGCTTGCCCGCAAGGAGTCTGTAACTTGAAGAGCCGCTCAGCGGCGTTCAATTGGACATTAATGTTTTCGCATTCACAACGCATAAGAAGTGCTTAGGTGTCCTCGGATGTTTTTAAAGCGAAAGCTTTACTGGCCGCGAACTTGCGATTACACCGCGACCGTGCTCCGAGGAGGCACATGACGTCTCACCACGTTCCTCGTCGTTGCGTTCGCCTCCGCTCGCTTCGCCAGCTGCGTCGCATGCCTGATAACGTGTCGGAGGATTGAAAAGGAGTGCTCGCGTGCGCCGCAACCACAGTTGAGGCGGCAGTATGGACGGCGACAGTTCTGATAAGCAGGAGGAGGCCTGGAATCGACATCGGAACGAGATGAAGAGGAAACGAATCGCCCAGGAAACAGACAAGCAGCGCGCCGAACGACTCGCTAAACGCCGCAACATAGCTAGACAACCAGACTAACCTGGACTTGCAATCAAGATTAACCAAGGCTAGCCATGCTATGCCTTAGCTTTCACTACGTATATCCTGGCATAGCCGAGCCAAGTCACTGGTAATTTTTTTTCTTCTTTACCTCCTTTCCTAAACCTGCGTCCTGTAATCTTCGGTAAAGGGGCATTGACGCCACAATTCTTAAGCTCGCAATCATGCGTAGCACGTGAGACCACACACGTCCCACAACAAGCCGGCAAAAAATGGACCGCATTCGGTGCTCTAGAAAATTCGTAGTATAAGTTTTATGTCGCATTTCAACCCTACAGCAATGTGGCAACACTGAGTAGTGGTGCAATGAAATCGCACTGCCAGAAACGGCTCTCTCGGATTAACCAAAGCCAAAAGCCGGAAGTTATTGTGGGAAACGAAAATGCGTGTGGCTGCCGTGCGTCATATCGTCTTTTTTTTTCTTTTTTTTCATCTGCGTCTCATTGGTCTGCTGTTGTTTTTTATCGCATGAGTAAAAGAATTGCGCGCCCAATTATTCGGCGACGCCCTTGCTTCGCAGTTCGGTGCCAGAACATCTGGAGCGTAAAACGTTCGATGTGGTTTTGAACTGTTTCGGGGCAGACGACCCAGCGGTGGCTTTAACTGTCGTTGTCTTAATGGTCCTGTTTCACTCGTACTTTGTTTGTTTGTTTGCTTGTTTGTTTGTTTGTTTTGTTTTGTGTGTGGCCCGATGGCTGACAGAATACCGTGCGTCTTCTTAACGCGTTCTTGTTGCCCGAAAGTCATGAGTCAGCGGGGGCAACATGTTCTCGCGAGTCGAAGCGATGACGTCGTCTCACTCCCGGGGCTCTCCCATGCTCGCCACGCAGAGGCTGCCAGGAGCACTTGGAGCACCTGTCCAACATCCTCAACAAGACCGTAGACCCGTGCAGGGACCCGGTGGCCTACGTGTGCGACAAAGTGCGTTGGCGGAGCGAGATCGTAACGGACGCGCTCACCGACTCGCTGGTGCGCTGGTGCGAGCTCGGCGCCACCTTCCTCGAAAAGCAGCTAAGACCATCGCGTGAGTGATGCGCGCAGCTGTGTAGCTCGGCTCTTGTCTGTATGCTTTTACGAAGGTGAAGGTTTATTTTGTTTCTATTGGAGAAACGTGAATAACAGCGGTCGAACGAGAAACGAAGTTTCTCTGACGCGAAAAAAGGAAAAAAAAAGAATAAGACAGACTAGGTAGTACAAGACGACACAGGCACGTATGCTTCCAAATGACCACATTTACTGCTATTCAACGTACATACGTACGAATTGTCAAGAACAATGCATGTTCACAAAAGCAACACACACCGCCAATCCTCGCTATATCTGCTAGCCGTGCTAGACCGCGCAGCCAAGATACAAAACATTTTCCTTTTTTTTCTCACAAATCAATCGAAAGCCTACTGAAAGTTTTCGCACACATTTTTTTTTATCTTTTTAGCATCGACGATAACGCGTGTGAGCTGATTGGGATGTCGTTATAGAACAATGCATTCTTCGGGCTGCATTCGCACCATGCAGCCGCACACTTCTTCCCTGATTACCTGGACAGTGTACAACTTCGTGTTCTTCATCTTTTCTGCGCTATCGCTGTCCGTGCAATGTCAGCTCGTCCAGGATACAAAATATTAGGTTACTGAACAATGAACTATTCTGGAGCAAAAATTTCGACAAGGAGGCTGGCCTTGGTCCTTTACAGGTAGTGTTTCTTGTGGGCTTTTGTCTTGGTGGTGAGGTCGGCGTCGACGTCAGTTTGTCTGTCGATTGGTTTGTTAATGTATGCAGGTTCCTGCGTGAAAGTAGTGCGTTCCCTTGTCGGCATTGGTTGTCGCGTGTGTGTGCGTGGTTCTTCTGCTTCTTCTTTTTGCTTTTTTTTTTCAGGTAGTGTTGCTCCCACGTCCACCGTATGCGTAGATGCTTCATGTGTATTGTCTTCACTGGAACTTGTTTCACAGCTATAGTATACTCTTGTAGAAGCGTTGGCTCCGGCGACATTGTTTCGTTCGACCGTTGTTATCCACTTCAAGCCTCCATGCGCCTGCGAATTTTCTCTCGTTCGGATCTCTATACATACAAGGATCATTCGTAAGTTAATTACACAATCGTAATGAAACGTGACAGACGCCGCGACCGAGGGAAATCAACAGCATCACTTTTCGGTTCTAACAAACGAGCCTTGTTAACAACAAACGTGCGTTGTGCTCATTCATTGTAAACAATTCTCCCAGGCGGGGGCAAACGTGGTTTTTAGTCATTTGTCTTTTTTGTCAGCGCATGTCCTGTTTTATTGTGGTCGTTACTGACTAGACGAGATTTCGTCCGATTCTCGACCTCTGACCATCGTCCCTGTAATTATTTTTGCTCAAGATTCGTGAACGTGTCAGTGCTTAGAGATTCACAGGCAACGAATAGTACATAGCTTAGAAAGCGGGGCTATTGACCCTTTTCGCGGAGCAGTTTGTTCTAGAGAAACGAGATGGCGCTTTCTGCGGCGCGCCGCACCTCGCCTCGGCGACAGCGTACGGATACGAAACCATTACCGCTTCCGCCTTGCTTCTGTGCGATCAGTTTTCGCGAACGCACTATGCTCCAATGATGCCGGATTGAATCACGTGCATTGAAGACGTGTGCAGTAGTTGGCTGCAAAAATAGTGACTGGCGTATTAAGGAATGGAATGGATATGTGCAGGAAACTTCGCGGACCGTTGCTGGAACTTACCCGGCACTTAGAGATGTGCGGTCGAGTGCAAAATTTTAGAGACCATGGGAGCGGCGATTAAACTGCATCGCCGCGCCTTCTGGCGGCTGCGCGCCTAAGTTCGACAGCGCACACGGCGCACGCGCGTCCTCTGTTAAATGTCAGCCTGCCCGTTCGCTCGTTTCAACACGCGCGCACCGGAACGCGGGAGTGGACACAAGTTGCCACTTCTGCAGTCGCCGTAGAAGCGCCCGAGCGATGATATCGTGGCGAGCATACTTCATTTGTACTGGCAGGGCTCGGAGTGTGCTGCTCTCTACGCTTTGATTCTAGACGCTCCGCGGCGCGGGAAACGTGCTTTGGGTCGCTTTTTTTCTGAAATCGAATTATGTGACACTTCGGGGAACCTGCGCACGCTGAAATTACTCGTGGTACTAAGTCCAAATATCGTGCGCCCGGACGCATGCGTGAAACCACCGGATATCGAGCAGCTGGAGAGAAGAGCCAGGGAAGAGAACGGAGAATGCGTAAGTCCCCCACGAAGTATCGCATAATTCGATTTCAGAAAAAGTGACGCAAAGCATGTTTTAAGGAGCTGGTGCCGACAAATTTCGAGTGGAAGAAAGCCGAACATTCCAAAACCACAGCCGCTGGGCTAGACGACGTTCCCGTTAGGCTTATTGATGTATACTAGGAACAAGTCGGAAGGAAGCTCTGTTCAAAGCAATAGAAAAAAAACTTTGAAAGATAGACGAATACCAGAGAGTTGGCGACAAAGTTTCACTCATATAGACCGTTCACCATTGCATCAGTAATAAACAAGTTAGCAATGCGAGCAATTAAATTAAAGCTACAAGCATGGGTAGAAAATAATGGCACTTTGGGAGAACTTCAGGATAGCTTCAGCATGGCTTCCACACTACCATCATGCCGAAACCCTTCCTATTGCGCATTGTTCGGCGCAGCCCGCGGAATCTCCTCATCCAACGACGGACATGTTTAGCCTGTCTCCTAGACTGTAAGGGGCGATCGCATTAGAATTGGTGAGAGTGCTCGACGTTGTACGCTCCGTTTCTATTCCCTATGCCACCGGGCAAAATCCTGATTCCTTACGAGACCCGTTCAAGATACTTGAGAGCGTATTGACGTGCTCGGCCCAATCTTTAGCTCAAGGGTTCCGAAATTGGGCTTCCGCGACACCCCCCCAGTTCCACAAACGGCATTTTCGTCTTCCACGAGCAGCCAAAACGAATCCGACCCCATCTCTGTTCCGGCATATTCTTTTTTTTACATTTCAGTTTGGACTTATCAATTAAAAGCGCCACATCCGCATCAGAGTAATGGAAGGGGCGTTGGTACCGCAGACCTCAGGGCAGGCAGGTGGGGCAAGGAAGTTTTGGGACGCCTGCTCTCGCTCTTAGGTCGTAACCGATGTTCTCGTAGAAACAAAGACACCTCAACTCGTCTCTGCAGCTGCGTCGGCGCTGTACCAGGGTTGCGTCTCTCGGAAGGGCCACACCTACGAGCGCCTCGAAGAGGTTCTGTCGTTCCTCAGGGACCGCGGACTGCACTGGCCCCAACGGGTGACAGGCGTGGGCGCCACCAAGCACGCCCTGAACGTCATCCTCGACCTCCTCATCAACTGGGGCGTGCCCTTCTGGCTCGAGATAAGCCTGAAACAACTGCCCGGCGACACCAGGCACGTGTCTCTATACGCGGTCAGCTATAGAGGCGGCACCGCCCCCGCGGCCCGCTTCCCTAATTTCACCATCTTCGGCAACCTTTGAACAGATGAAAGCATTACTCATTAAAGGCTTTGCTCGTTAGACACGCCTTCTCCGTTTACCTTATGCGCCTGCAGTATGTGAATTTAGCTGCATTACATGAATTGCTTGTATTGACTTTCAGACCGCGCGAGATGATGGGCTAGTTGGTTTGACATGCCAGTGTGCTTTAGCTTAGTACGACAAGTTAGGCCCACTCCGCATGCGCATCCTATGCCGTGGGCTACCGCGGCGCTACCTCCGGTTGCCATTATTGAGTAACAACCAGGCAGCGCCGGGACCGCGCACATTGTTCAATTTAAATTCGCGATTTCATTCACCGTCGTGACAACAAAAAATCAATCGCAACAAAGGCCAATGGCACTTAGTCTCATCCCACACTGGACGAAGTGGACAAACTATTGAAGCACTTCTGTCGTACTTAATACGGTGAGCGTTCTGTTTTGGCACTGCGAGATCTGGGGACGAAATGCAAAAACGCCCGTGTCTCCGCGCATTGAGGGCACGTTAAAGATCACCTGGTGGTCAAAAGTAACCCGAAGTCCCCCGATTCAGCGTGTCTCATAATCAAATCCTGCTATTGGCACTTAAAACCTTAGAATCCATTTATTCAAGAGGGACATGCACGGGGAACGCCACGATCTCTGTAGAACCCTTTGCCTTCTTTCAAAGCAGTAAACGAGTGTATTTTTCATTTTTCTTTCTTAAGGTTGCGGACGAGTTCTTTCAAAAAGTTTAGATCATTATGTGCCAAAGTACGAGATCAATATAGTTATAGAGACTTGCATAGATATAGGGTACTCCTTGATAAGCTCTCATTGGGGGGGGGGCTATATAGGAGATGGAGAGTTGGACTTCAGTGTGAGTTGACTCCACATTTTTTGCTTATCAACGAAGCCGACAGGAAAAGTCTGGCTTCACACATTAAAACAGTCCTTCAAATTTACTGGGCATTGAACTATGCAGTTTATCGCGGTGTCCTTGCTAAAAGAAAACGCTCGCCTGTCACCCATAAAGTTGTGACCAAGCACAGTTTGTTAAATAATGTGTGACGTAGTACACACAAATCTAGCCCTTGCACGTTGCGCGGAGACAAGCAGTGTTTCTTTTCTAGAGGGCCACTCTCATGCGCCCGTTCCTGCGTTGAGCGTCACCGTCCCTCGGCTTAACCAAGCGAACGAGCACAGCGAAGGATGAAAGAGCAAACGTGGAGCGCAGCGGGGGATGAAAAACGGCGACGGCGAAGAGAGTGCAAGGAGAAAAAGCGACCACGTCCCACGTGACTTGGTCGCAACTCGATGCGAGTGACACCCTCGGATGAGCGACAAGTTGGGGCCAGCTTTCCGAGCTAGTCTATCAACTATGGGGACGCCTAAATTTGTTCGTTGTAAAGGCAAAGCCGTCGTAGTAGTCTTTGTTGTCGAGGCCTTTATGCTAAATATAGGAAGTCGACCGGGGCATAATGAATCCTTCGTTGTACCGGTGATTCCGCTGTAGAGGCATTCGACTTTACCACACAGGTTAACCCACTTTGGCCTTAAGTATATAATCTTTATGCCATGTCATTTCAATCCTGTGTGTGTGTGTGTGTGTGTGTGTGTGTGTGTGTGTGTGTGTGTGTGTGTGTGTGTGTGTGTGTGTGTGTTCTTTCGCATGTCCCTTTATACGCGAAAAAATTTGAGGACGCTTGAGTTCCGCGTTTAACAGTGCACGCCATAGCATTCGAAGATCCCTCACGCTTCCCGGCAACTGCTGCTTATGTAACTGTGATGTTTACCGGGAAACGCTGGCGCCAAATGCTGTTCACGAAGGTGAGCGTTCTGCTAGAAATGACACGCAATGCTGTGGAGGCGAGTGCCATTTGGAGGTGTCGCAAGGAAACGGACGCGCTGCTCCATTGCCTCCAAAATTGGCTCGCGCCAATCTTGGAGGCCATGACGCCCCTATGAATAGTAGAAACGTTGGAAAATGTGTTTGTGTTTCCGCGTAACAGAAGTATGTCTTCTCGTATATTCATATTACAGGCCGATGCAGTCCTGCCTGTAAATTGTGTTTAGATTCTACCTTACGATTTTTCTGACGCATGGTACTTTCAGGAATTAAATTAGTTCAGCAACGCCTCTGCGTCACTCGGATGGCCTGCCTGTTAGCGGGTCAGAATTATTTTTCGCTAGGCGACGTCCGATGCGATATCGGATTTTTTGCGACACGGGGTCTTTAATGCTGTCGCGTTACTAACGTTTAGCGGTCCCCGTGAACTTCCTCAATAAAAGTCTTATTGAAAAGCCGCTTCTCATCCGCAGCCGACAGGCATCAGGGATGTGTATTGCGCATACGTTTTTACGCTTGGGTTGTATTTTACTCACGGTAAAAGTGCGTTTCGTGCCAGTTGTCCCAGGTTTCCCAATCGTTCCTATACGCACGGACTCCACCCTTTGAGTGCAGGTACAGCCTACACATGGCCTACAGCGAGGTCAGCGTCCACCGTGCCAAGTGGCTCAACTACTCCAAAGCCTACGGCAAGCGGCTAGAATACGTGCGTTCCATGTACAGACTGTACGGGGCCGGAGACACGCCGCTTGCCCAGTTGCGGGACCTGGTGGCCGACGAGGACGCGTGGGTTCGCGCCGTCACCGATGGCATCGCGAGCTCCAACCGCGTCATCATGAAGCTGCGGTTAGCCCACCTCGACCAGCTCACTCCGAACGTGAGCAGCCACCGCTGGCTGGACTACCTGAATGAACACCTGCGTCCGCACCGCCTCTCACCGGACGACAAACTGCTGCTCGTCGACAAGATTGTGAGCACCGTGACCAACAACCTCTTCGAGAGGTATTGCGTGTCTCATACTTATGTGGGGAACGGAACATCAGAGCTCTCAAAAACGGCGACTTTTCTTTTTCGAGACTACCTTATTACACTGTTGCACTTTTCGCTCTACTTCGTTTTGATGGGGTTTTTTTTCACAATACAAATTGCTCGTCAACCTAGTGTGCACTTTATTTCTTCAATGCTGTGCATTCGCATAGTGTTCCTGAGGTGTAAAGTACCGAAAGTGCCAGTGATTTAAAAAGAAGTTCGGCAGCATGTTACATTACCTGTAACACTTGAAGGCGAAAGCCTGCTGCACACTTGGTAATGAATTAAGTCATAAAATCGAGGGCCAGACTTCTTGCAGGACATAACGAGCCGCAGTGTGAATTACACGCGTGGCGCTCTTAGGTCCCCCCCTCCCTTTTAGTGAAAGGAAACATCCCTGCGCCAGCCAATATATCGCGAAATCAAAACACGTATAGAGCTGCGCTCAAATGTCGGATTAAGGAGTATCGGAATCGTCTGTGAACTTCTTTTTCTGCAGCACTCCCAGGTGTCACGATGTTGCAAATATTTGCTCCTGTGCGTTTCTCGTGCTCAAGTAGTCAGTTCAGGCACCCTAAAGCAAGGCACTGCCATTTGTGTTATCGTAAAAATATTATTTCTTGGCTTTGTCTTTGCCGTCTTCGTAAAATACTTTGAACATCCTCATCTCCTCATTCTCATCGTTTTCATCCTTTGCAATAAGTTTACCATCTCTTTCTCACCTTCTTTTAGTGTATGTGTGATTGCGAAGCTTTCTTAGCTCTTACATTGTTCCGGGTCTCTCAGGTATTAAGATATCTGGGCACTCTAGCTACCCACCTATGTTCATCGGTGTTCCCGAATATTTTCTCTCGCGGGATCGAATCCTGGCCCCGGCGGCCGCATTTCGATGGGGGCGAAATGCGAAAACACCCGTGTACTTAGATTTAGGTGCACGTTAAAGAACCCCAGGTGGTCAAAATTTCCGGAGTCCTCCACTACGGTGTGCCTCATAATCAGAAAGTGGTTTTGGCACGTAAAACCCCATAATTTAATTTTTTTTAATATTTTCTCTAAACTAACTCTGGCTCTGCGAGCCTCCGACTCCAAAAGAGGGCCGGTCCAGATTGTACACTATATGCTCTACGCAAGTAGAAGTCTCCATGAACCTGTGGGTGATATTGACGGAGCAGTCAGTTTTAGACGTAAGAAAATTCGCGTGCAACGGCCTTCAAATCCGGGTATGATTGTGGTACCAAGGAATGATCCACTTAAAGCCTATAGCTATAGCCCCGCCGCAAGTTCTTTCTGTGACGCGTTTCTCCTCCTCATTCTGCCCTCAAGGTTCAGCAATGCAGCCATACTGGAGCAGGTCGCGTGGCGCTTCATCCAGGACTACTCGTACGCCAACTCGTACGCCGCCGCCGTCGCCACGTTCGGCAACATAGAAGCCGTGGCTCGCTTCAGGCCCCGCAACTGCTACTCGTTCACCGAGAGCCGCTTCCAGAAGTGGCTTTTCGTGTGGAGGGTCCGTGAACAGCTGCAGCCGCCCTTGCTGAGCACCGTCAACGCCATCTTCGAAGACTTGCGCAACACCACCCAGCAGCTGCTCTCCGACGCGGCGCCTTGGATAGATCCGGCCGCCCGAATCGAGGCGGTGGCCATATTGCAGCGGTTGCACCTGGAACCGTTCTGGTCGCTGTTCGGTGCCGAGGGATTCAAACCGACGCTGCCTCTCGGCGCCATCCGCAAGTACCTGGACGCCTTCCCGACGCAATTTTCATCGCCATTGAAAGGCTGGATGCAGGTAACCGGGCAACATTGAAAACATTGACAAAGCTTATAGTCGGCGACAACCTAAAACATACAAACAAGCTCCGCCCGCAAAAACGCCATGCACTTGCCATTCACGTCTGAAAGAGAGCCGAGCCAGCCGTAGTCCACTAACAGCTTAGTGACATTGCCTTTTTTTATAAGTGCTGAGTCAATCGAAAAAAAAAATATCGTTGTTCCAAACTAAAATATTATCTTCGTCCTGAAACCAGTGACCTAAAGACAATTCTCTACGGAAAGAATTGTCTTAATCTCGCCCGAGCGCTTGACATAAGGAAAATAGGCGAACCTAATTGTCCCCCGGTCTTCGGAAATGGAATGTTCTCCACCGGCACCACCGCTCTCCGGTGGCACTATCCACCGACCCCTGCTAGAGTTACTGTATAGGTACCCTTTAGATAGGCTCCATCCAATATACGATAACTCTAACCCCTTACCCTGCCGCTTGTTACCATTGCGCACAGAGAGGCGTGTTCAGAGGAAAGCGCGTAAATTATCGCTGATTGAGCTGGTTGAGGTTTTCGTCCCTTATCGCGGTTATAACAGCCAGTGTCGAAGACATCGCACAGTGCTTCTGCAAATCATATTATCCTTACAGAGGTCGCAGGGAAACTCTATGTTCTGTAGCCAACTTGTCAACATCTATTGAAATTCCGCGTTTTACAAGCAAGGCATGTTGCCACAAGGAGTATAATTAGGAAAATATTTTTTAGAGCGATAGCTCTACGTTTTTAGGTGCAAACCCAGAAAACGCCTGGTTCCGTAAATGTGACCTTCAAGCTCCGACAAGGTCAAATTGGGACTTAGCGTGCCACTACCGGCGGCTGCCGCATACGCCTTGTGGGCGCCCATGTCTTGAAAGCGATCTGCGACGTGTACAAAGAGCGCCGATCGAGTGCTGGTAGCTTCGTACGCGCTGTGCTTTCGACGCTTAGTTCGCGTTGAAGCGAGACGCGGCATGAAGGTCAATTCACTCGCTGCTGGTGCCGCGCCGAGGAACGTCTGCGTGATATCTTGTGGTGCAATTGTAGATGCCTGTAGTCACTGACGGTGCCGAGCAGCGTCTGTGTACTTTCCTAAAGCAAGCAAAACCGTGCTATTGCTCGACAAACTTAGTTTAACCGCATTCAAGCACGGCACTTTCTTTAGCGATACTATCTCTCTTACACCTTGAATCCGGCTCGGCGACAATGGTGCACTGATTTGTGCCACTTTGCAAGTGACATACCTTGGTGGTTACTCAGTAAAGCTCATCAGTGAGTATGTATGTTGCATATATGTTGTTCTGGAGGACCAATAAAGATAATTATATGTATTGTTGATAAAACACCAAGAAATAATTGGTCTTCATTGCCTAGACCCTGAATTTCTGGTACTCCTATACCAAATTATTAGTGTTTTTAAAACAAAAAAGTGTGCATCATCTCTACCGGAGAAGCATTGACGAAGTGTTCATCCTCATTATGACAGCCTATGTGGAAGACTCGCCCGTTCTATGTTGCCCAGAGAGGCTGAACAACTGGCATGGGAGGCGGTCAGCACATTTGATTGCTGAAAAGTTTCTTCACGTACGCCTGGTCAACCACACAAGCGTTGTCACCGATAAGAACGAAAAACACGTGTAAAGCAACGAGTTATAAGGCACCGTGGCGTGCTCGTGGTAGTATTATCTCACGCCAAGAATATGAACTGCATTAAGCATTGTCGTTGCCTTCCACTTGTTCATAATCTGTAAAGGGGTGTTTGTCGAAACGTGCTCTGATAAGGACCGTCCTTACTACCCTGTTTAACTAAAATGTGCACGTGCCGTGCACTGCGCTCGGACACGCTATATGTCTCTGGCTGCTGAGGGCAATGCTTATTTCTAAAAAAGTTAATTATTTTCACGTCACCAAGGGTTTGCGGGAAACGTGATCGGTCGGCTGGTCTCTCACCGTTTTTTGTCCCGCGTCTTATATTTTTTTTCGGAAAGTTTAACCCGTCAATTTAGCTGGCGGTGGCAAGTGCCTTTACAAAGGGTGTCACCACCCTAGAACAGAGCTTGCATGTAGGCTCCCCGACCCTAGGTCATCCTAGATCTTCCTCGCGCGCGCTGCTGGGTTTCGTGCCACACTACCAGATGGCGCTCGCCTTGGCGCATCCCTACGCCCCGGCCGGGCCCACCGCGACAGCGTTTCACAGTTTGTGCGTTTGGCACGTGTTTGCTTGTTTTCCTTAATTGTAGTTCTTAGATATCTTTTTTTTTGCTCTAAGAGCAGAAAAATCTAGGGACTTTAGCTGTCCTATGCGACACAAATGCAGGTCAGGTGTTGGACTGTCGAGGTCGCGTGCTGGGCTGCGATAGTGTACACACTACAATCGTCCATAGCCTGAAGACAGCGCTTGGAGCTCGGATCTCAATAGCGTCCTGGCCACTTATGCAGAAGGAGCACGTAAACATACGCGAGCAAAATGGCTACAAGCGTGCACTCAGCGCCGAGGACACCCAGGCCCGAAATAAGCGTCGCGCGAAACAGGAGTGTCTTCGCTACTCATCGAAACTTGTTGCAGACCGCGAATGTATGTATGCAGTGTGTACACACAATTATAATAATTAATCGAATTACGTACAGCTCACAATTAAATTAAAGTTTAACATTTTTGTCCCGATGCGATGTACCATGTGAGGCCATGATAATGCTCAACCCTGTCAGAAATTATGAACAATAACGCACAACAACGCCTCAAGCAAACATATACATGTCCCTGTGGGTTCTGCGGACTACGCAGACAAGCAGCAGTGGTGAACGCAAGGTAACGTTTAAAATCAACTCACCCCTCTCGTATTGGACTAAACGCTGAAGAAATTACACATTCACCTCCAATGTCACTGCGAGTTATCGTCATTCAAAGCAAACAGCAAACAAAGCTTCGCTTGCATCGATTCCCACAGTGCGTAGGATCTGTATATTTCTTTTTTAATCGGCGCCCTCCGGCGGCGTACAGGGGCCACTAGTGGTTGCCAGACGCCGGAGGCGAAACAGAAGCTTGCTGAACCGAAACTGTGTACTCCCACACTACTCTCCTTCCTCCTAAATATGAAGAGACAAGTATATTATAGCAAGGACGTCGACTGCACAAGTATTGGTTAATAGTGAGTCATGTCCCAAGCCGCTGAGGTTGACGCACAGTTCTTCCTGAATTCGTATCGCACATGTGTGTGAATCTTGTTCATTACTCGGTGTCGGTGTGGTTGAGTTGTTGCTCTACTTGCATTGGTTTTAGTCGGCCTACGGAGATGACTTCGGATCGCGTAAGAATTTCAATTGTGGAAGGGTCCGGGTTGCGACAAGTACTTTGAACAGGCCGTCGTGTGGTGGCTGAAGGGGTTGCTCGAAGCATCGCGGCACATGAAAGCGTGGGTGCTGTTAGTCAAGTATTCGGATAGATAGATAGATAGATAGATAGATAGATAGATAGATAGATAGATAGATAGATAGATAGATAGATAGATAGATAGATAGATAGATAGATAGATAGATAGATAGATAGATAGATAGATAAACTTTATAAAAAGAATAATCAGAAAACCGCTAATGGTCGGGGCCCTTAGTCCAGGGCTCCGCTGGCTCTTGCCATCTTCTCAGCTCTCTTTATCAGCTTGAGCTGGTCGTCGAGGGCTGAGCTGGACAGCAGTGCCTCCCATTGCTCCCTCGTGGTGTTCGTGTCTAGGTGTTCTATGTTTTGTAGTGTGCACTCCCACGTAATGTGGTATAGGGTTGGCGTGGCCCCACACCATGGGCATTCGTCCCTGTAGGCTGTGGGGTGTATCCGATGTAATATGTGTAGGTTCGTGTAAGTGCCTGTCTGGAGCCTACGCCAGGCAGCGGCATCTTCTGTCTTTAGATTTCGATGGGGTGGTGGATATCGCAAGCGACGCCCTCTGTGGTAGTTAACGATGGCTGAATACTCGAGGTCGACAGGGTCCGGGTCTTCTGCAGCCGGCGTGATGAGTGCTCGGTTATGTACGAATCCTCGAGCTGCTCTGTCGGCCTGCAGGTTGCCCGTGATGCCAGTGTGGCCCGGTATCCAGATGATGGTTTGGGTGGTGAAGTCCTCAGGGTCCTCCTTAAGTATTCGGGCTAGGATTTGTGCAGCAGGTCTTCCAATTCTTCCTTGTAGGAAGTTGCAGCAGGCCTGCTGGGAATCCGTGAGGATCGTCAGTGGTTGGTTTGCGTGTAGGCCCTCGCGGATGGCTAACGCGATGGCCATCTCTTCAGCTTCCGTGATCGTGCAAGGGCGGGTCGATGCAGCGGAGGTAACGTGGCCTCGGTGGTCGCATGCCACTGCCACTGCGCCCTTGTTGTTCATCCCATACATGGCGGCGTCCGTAAAACGGGCCGTGGTATTGAACCCGAACGCTTTCTCCATGTACTGGGCCCTTGCTCTCCTCCTGCCGGAGTGTAGGTTAGGGTCCATGTTGCGTGGTATCGGGGCAACGTGAAACCTGTCCTGGACGTGACGAGGTATTAAGCAGGTTTCTTGGGTTCGTGTTGTTATTGCTGGGAACCCCAAGGTTTGCAGGACCTGCCGGCCCGTGTGAGTCCGCGCTAATCTCTGTTGTTGCGAGACGTAATGGGCTTCTGTCAGTTCGCTGAGGGTGTTGTGCAACCCTAGCGCCAATAATTTTTCAGTCGATGTACTCATCGGCAGGCGGAGAGCGGTCTTGAACGCCATCCTCAAAAGTATGTCGGCCTGCTTCGTCTCGGACTGTGTGAGGTGGTAGTAAGGCAGGCTGTATGTGATTCTGCTCACCACCAGACTACTGACCAATCGGAGGGTGTCCCTTTCCTTCATTCCTCTGTTCTTGGATGTCACGCGGGAGATCATGCGTGATATCGCCTTGACACTGGTTTCGAGGAGTGTAAGGGTGTGTGTAGCGCGCTGGTTGGACTGCAACCACATGCCCAGCACCCCCAGCAATGGCTTCTCTGGTATGAGGCCCCCGTTGAGGCGTACCTCGAGTCTTCTTGTTGGGTCTGTGGGGACTGCGTGGTTACCCCGGCCTCGCCAGACTCGTAGGAGCTCAGATTTTTCGGGCGAGCATTGTAGTCCCCGTTGGCTGACGTATTCTTGGATAAGATTTGCTGCAGTTTGCAGGCGTTTTTCTTTTTCAGCGAGGGACCCTGTTGTGGTCCAGCGTGTTTTATCGTCTGCGTAGATTGCGTGCCGCAGACCTGCTACGTCCTGCAATTTGCTTACGAGGCCGATCATGGCGACGTTGAACAGCGTGGGAGAGATGACAGCACCTTGTGGTGTTCCCTTGTTGGGAGGGTGGTAGACTGGGGTCTGGATCTCTCCCATCTTCAGCTCCGCCGTGCGGTGGCTCAGGAAGCTCTGAACATACTTGTACGTTCGCACGCCGCAGTTGATGTTGGCCAGCCCTTCTAGGATTCCTTGGTGGCTGACGTTGTCGAAAGCCCCTTTAATGTCGATTGCTAGGAGGACGTGTTCGCCGCAGCGGGAAACGTTGCTGAGGACTTCTTCCTTGATTTGGAGTAGCACAACTTGTGTGGACAGGCCTGCGCGGAAACCGAACATGGTGTCCGGCAAGTGTTTGTTATCTTCCAAGTTTCTCTGTAGTCTCGTGTTCATAATTTTTTCGTACACCTTGCCGAGGCAGGACGTGAGCGATATGGGTCTGAGGTTTTCAATTGCCAATTTCTTGCCCGGTTTGGGGATCATGATTATTCGTGCGTGTTTCCACATCGCCGGTACCGTACCTTGTTCCCAGTGTTTGTTGAGAAAAGCCGTGAGCGCAGAGATAGACTTGTCGCTCAGGTTTCTGATCATCGAATTTGTGATCTGGTCCGTGCCCGCCGCTGTGTTACGGGTGGTGGCTGCGATGACCGCTCTCATTTCATTTTCGGTGATAGGTTCGTCCATTAGCGGGTTGGGTTGTCCTGTGTAGGGTGTTCTACATGGTTGCGTGGGAGTGGGATCTCCTAGCACTTGGTGTTGATGGCATCGATGAGGTCTGGTTGGCTGCCTGGGTAGGTGTGTAGTAACCGTTCCAGAGCCCTGTGTTTTTCTCCTTTGGTTTTGGTGGGGTCCAGGATGGCTTTGAGGATGTGCCACGTCTTGGCCGTGTCCAGCGTGCCACCAAAGGAGTCACAGAATCTATACCAGTTCGCGGAAGCGAGTTGCATGGCATATTCCTCTGCTTCCGCTGTTATTTGTGCTATGCGCGTCTTCAGTTTCCTGTTATATTTCTGTGTTTTCCAGCGGCGGGTAAGGCCCCGTTTCGCATCCCACAGGTGTAGTAAGTGGGGATCCACCTCTGGGGTCTCCTCCGTTCTTGCGATTTCCTTTGTGTGGCGCTGTTTATGTCGACGGAGGTTGTCACACCAATCTTCCAGATTCGTGATTGTGTCGGCGTCCTGTTCTTTTGCTTCCCTGATTTTTCGCCAGTCAGTGAGTTTAGCTGTGCCGATCTGCCTGCGTAGGCGTCCAGTCTGTAGTGTTATGTTTAATATGAAGTGATCGCTGCCTAGGTTTTCGAGTGTGTTGAGCCATTCGGCTCGAGTGGTTTGAGTGATGAAGGCGAGGTCGGGAGTGGTGTCGCGTGTTACGCTGTTCCCTTCCCTCGTCGGTATGTTCGGGTCTGTGATGAGTGTGAGGTGACACTGTTCAATTAGTGTTTGTAGCTGGAGACCCTTCCAATCCTGCCTCTGGTACCGCCGCAGGGTGTTCTGAGCGTTGAAGTCGCCCATGATTACCAGGGTACTGTCTTTAGCGAGGCGGAGGGTGTCCCCAAAGTTTTCCTATGTTTGCCCGCCTTTGGCTAGGGGGGCAATAAATGTTGAGTACGAAGGCGCTCTGTTTCTGGTTGCCTTTGTATATTATTTCGAGAAGTACATGTAGTACGTCCACGTCGTCTATGGGTTTGTGTTGTATGGTTGTGATGTTTCTGTCTACTAGTGTGGCTACCTTCCACTTGCCGTCTTGACTTGTGTGGTATTCTTCGTAGCCATGTAGTGTTGGTCGTGTACCGGGCTCTTGTAGGGCTATGACCCCTGGTGGTTTTGAGGAATGAGCGATCAATTGTGCCAGCAGCCCTTTCTTCCTGCGGTACCCACGGCAGTTCCATTGCCAAATTCGGACACGGAGACAAGAGTGTTCTTCGCTCGGGTCGGCGTGGGGTGGAGGCTGTGCATCATAGTCCGCAAGCGTGACACGTAAAGGAGAGGATCGGGCAAGTGCTAGTTTTTGCTCGCTTCCATAAATTGGCCAAGGTGGCGAAGGGTTGTGCCATAGAGCAACTCAGCGCTTGTACATTTCAAGTGACTTTTCCGCGTTAAGGCAATACAAATAACTAGCAGGACTTCGGTTCACCGACATGTTCCTCCGTAGGCAGTTGTAGAAGGTTTGAGCTGCCTATGCATTCGCTCATCCAGGCCGTTAGCTGCTGGGTGGTACGCAGTGGTGCGAATCCAATGTGTGCCACAGAGAGCGAGAAGTTCCTCGAAGATGGAAGACCCAAACTGGCGTCCGCAGTCTGTTGTGATGCTGTATGGTGTTCCGAAGCGTACAATCCATGTCTGCAAGGATTGCCTTTGCGACGGTCTCAGCAGAGATATCTCGCATAGGAAAGGTTTCTGGCCAGCGAGTAAAGCGATCGACACAGGTAAGAATGTAGCAACAATCTTGGGAAGGTGGGAAAGCGCCAGGTACGTCGACGTTGACTTCTCTGATCCGGGTGTCTGGTGGCAGGAAGGTTGACAATGGAGTCACAGTGTGGCGCTGTTTTTCGCCGTCTTTCATCCGCCACTGCGCTCCGCGTTCGCTCTTTCATCCTTTGATGCGCTCGATCGCCGAGGGGCGACGCCGACGCTAAACGCTGGAACGCCTGCGCTCTCAAATGCGTCAAGTTCGACTTGCGCCCAAGCCGCGGAGATGATAGCTTCGAATTGTTGTTCGAATTGGTGGCGGAGTCATTGGAAAAAGCATACATCCTCATCCTTGTAGGCCTTCCACCTAGCGCATGTGCGTTATTGATCTAACTCAGTTGCTCAAAGTTAAAAGTCTGAGAAAATTTGTAAAATACAGCTTGCGCACAGGCTGGAGACATGGTACCGTTGTATTGTAATTCGAATATATGAAAACCATAATTCAGAACACCCGTATACATTTGAGGTGCTACAAAGGTATAACTTCCCCAAAGTGTTTGTAAGCATGCTGTGCATATTGTACCTGGGAACAATGGGAGCTATTACTTAATAGCCTTTTGGCACGTAGCGAAGGGAAATGTGGCAGAGCTTTCCTTTGTAACCTGTATTCGTGCTTGCGATTGACTCGTTGTTAAAGCGTTTTAGTGAGAGCCCGTTTATAAGAGTACTTTCTATGCAGCGAACAGGGGCCCTATAACGTAAAACTATTCCAATGTGTTTTTATTCCAATCTCCTGACGTCAAACTTGCGTAACCGCCGACGCAATCATCGGGCGGTCACCCGCCGGGTTGTCTCAACAGACCAATCAAACGCTCTCCTCGTTCATAGGAGATCAGTTTTGTTTGCTTGAAAAACAAATAACATTGCCTGCACTGAGCGGCTTGGCTTATCTAATTGGCTCACAAGAGGCGAGGAGCACGCTCAAGTGGAGAGGAATTCGATGGGGCCGAGCAACTGCACTAACAATCGATAACCGGATGAAGAGGGTGGTGCCGGCGTCTGTGATTGGTCCGGTTTACCTTACATAGCTTGCGTTGGCTCGTCGACAATCGCGGCGGCCTGCAACGGAAGCTTATAAATTACGCTAAAGCTAATCCTCAGTAAAGAAGAGTTGCCAGAACGGCCACGAACGTTACACGGTCACGCAAAAAGTTTTATTGCACGCAATTAAGCCCATGCTCTCTGTCAAGTGCGAGCAGCCAGTGCCTGAGCGATCGGCGGCAGCCATCTTTTATTCCTTTCGGAACTGGGCAGCCTGCGGCTATTCAGAATAAAATTCAATTTTGTTCAGCATATTAATGCATCTTTAACGCGTACACGTCACTTTGGCGCGGTGAGTTTTTGCGGTTTCGTGACATCGCATGACAGGCAGGTGAAGTGGGTGCAGCCCGAAAACTGTTGACCAATAGCCGAAGGTTAATGGCGAAAAGGCGTCGAATCAAAAATAACTATTTTTCTTGCGTTCGGTCAAATAATGCATAGTCAGTGTGTACACGTCATATCAGATAGGGAGCTATCGCGGTTTTCGTGACGTCGCGTGACAGACAGGTGAAGTGGGGGTGGCCCAAAAAGGTTTTTGACCAATCCCGGAAGGCTGGTTTCAGAATTGGAATAGAAAAGTTTGGAATAGTTTTACGTTATAGCGCCCCAGGATGCATAAAAGTATCAGCGTATGCTGATGGCATTACTTTGTTGTTACGAGATCGGGAAGTCGTGTTACGTTATCCAAATCTGGGCTCAGTCGATGACAACACGCCTTCGGAAGATCAGATATACATGTTCTCGGTTTCGACAGCCGTTCATTACACACTGCGACGTCCCCTTGTTCTTGACACGCCACATAGCACTGGTGGCGCCTTTCAGTAAGTGACGTTTCCAAAGTCAGCATTGTCAGAAAATTCGCCAAGTAAGATGCATGCATTGGTTAGACATGTGGTAACGTAAACGTTTCACAAAAACACTTCCGCTCGCTTGGGAACTAGAACACTGTCGTTAGTTTCAGACGACGTGATGGATCTTGAGCGTTGTGTGACCCGCGTACCGTTGTTGAAGTAAAATTTTGTACGAAGTAACAATTCGACATGTTTCCAAATTTCATTAATTGCTGTGTTCAAAGTATTTATTAAGTGTGAGGTGTATTCCTACATGATGTATACTAGGGTGCGCTAACATAAAGTAATTCCAATCTGCTTCTATTTAATTTCTGCCATTGGCCCTTGACGATTGGCCGAAAATTCCCGGACCATGCCCCCTTCAGCTGTCTGACTCGCGTCACCGAAAACTGCGAAAAAAAACTCCGTCTGCTGTGACACGTACACAAGATAACGCATGATTAGGGCGAACGAAATAATAACAATTCATTCCGATTATATGCGTTTTTCGTCCTTAGTCCTCCACTATTGGCCAAGTTTCTCAGGCTGCGCTCACTTCCCCGATCTGTCGCGCGACGTCACAAAACCGCAAAAAAAAAAAAACTTAACCACGTTATACGGTGACGCGTAGGCACTCAAGATTCATTCATATGCCGAACAAAACTGAATTCTTTTTATTTAATTGCCGGGGACTGCTCCGTTCCGAAAGGAAAAGACGATGACTGGTCTCAGGTTACTCTGGCACTGGCCTCTCGGAGCTGCCGGCGAGAACGAATTCCTTCCCCGATAAGAAAAAAATTCCGCGGCAATATAACGCTGCCGAGCCCTTTCAGCACGTGGTATTCTTGTGGTATATTTGACTCCCAGTTGCACGCCTCCGTGTTTTCGACCAGCCACCGCAAGCTCAGGAAGTACAAGCGGAGCAATCGCAGATTGCGGCGCCACTGTACTCACCCGGTTACTACTTTAAAGGGACACTAAAGCGAAATAATAAAATAATAAAGCATTGTTTGAGAACCCTGCAGACAGTCATTTCAAAATAATAGTTTGATTATAAGATGAGAAAATGAAGGTCGAAGTATGAGTATTCGAATTTCGCGCCTAAACCCCGACGCCAGCACGTCAATGTGACGTCAGGGATTCCAAAGTATGTTTTCGCGTTTACTCCGCGTTTGCTGTGTAAAGGTTCTCGAAACTTGCCATGTTTAATAGTTGGTTCCTTTAGAACACAAAGTAGTAAATCTGTACCGCCATATAATTAAGTAGGCCCTAGAAGATGCCACCAAAATCCATGGCGTCAAGGCGACCAGGTGCGGAACTTCAAGGAGGCGTCACCACCCGTCTGTCGTTCTTGCTCTTTTTCCGGTTTACCAAGCGTCTTATCGTAGTAAGAGTGGTGGTTTTGGTTTCATATAAAGGTAATTTACTGATGCAGAAGAAATCATTTGTCTCTTTAGCGTCCCTTTAACTGCGCTAGCCCGGCCCCACTGCATCCCTTTCCCATTTTACGTTCTCCTCCTCTCTTTTCGGCCAGTTATATAAGAAACACCCGTGAATGTAGGCAATGCTGTCCGCTTTGAGAGCAAACAAAAGCGATCTCCCATAAACGAGGCGAGCGCTTGATTGGGCTTTTCAAACAAACTGCGGGTCACAACGCGATGCTTGCGTCGGCGATTAAGTACATCTGACGTCAGGAGATTGGAATAAAATCGAAATGTAATAGCCTTACAATGTATGGCCCATGTTTGTAGAAGCTCAACATGATCCACGCATCATGCATTAAGGTTTTAATCACATAACAGGTGGTATCAAAAAGTTTCGACACTGACTCTGTTTTGGAAACAACGATTTTATCAGTGTGCTCTCACACACTGCCACGGTCGAAATGGTCCCTTTGCAGAGCAATACGGCGCTCGGAGCACTTTTTTACATCCTTTCGAACATGTCCTAGAAGTCTCCTTTCCAGAAGTGTTCGAAGACCTTCCGTCATTCGTGCTTCATTTCAGCGATTGGGTCAAAACTGCAACTTTAACTGGATTTTCATAAGCACACGTTCTTAAACTTTGGGAAAGAGAGTGAAATTAGCGGGAGCTAAATCTGGCGATTAAGGTGAGCGTTGAGGAGAAACATTGTTCCTTCGGGCGAGATGCTCGCGTATGCGGAGTGCTCAGTTGCAGGGTGCCTTATCGCCGTACAGCAACTACAGCAGCATCTGGCCGTTGGGCATAAATTGCTGATGCACAATGTCACAACAGTAAAAAAAGGTGGTGAGCATGTACTTCATCGAGCTGTACACTTGTCCGGCCTTTGTTTTGGTCGTAGAGACGTCGGGCTTTTCCACGGCGACGACTATTGCGTGTTCCCGGGATGGTAACCGTAAAGCAAGGTGCTACGCAGTACAAACGTGGACGAGAAGAGCACAAGGGTGGGCGCTCACCTTGCTTATTACGACGAACTACCGACTCGCCGAACAACGTGCACTATTCGTAACCGAACCCGCCGTGGTTGCTCAGTGGCTATGGTGCTGGGTTGCTGAGCACGAGGTCGCGGGATCGAATCCCGGCCACGGCGGCCGCATTCCGATGGGGGCGAAATGCGAAAACACCCGTGTACTTAGATTTAGGTGCACGTTAAAGAACCCCACGTGGTCAAAATTTCCGGAGTCCTCCACTACGGCGTGCCTCATAATCAGAAAGTGGTTTTGGCACGTAAAACCTCAAACTTTTTATTCATAACCGTAAACTTGTTTCCTTTCTAGTGGCGATCCTCGACGTGAAAGACGGGTCAGTTGACAGGTTTTCCTTCCGCTTGTATCTTCGCCCACTTCCCAACAACAACAAAAAAAGAAAGCCGATCTCAACGACCGCCGTTCTGACACGATTGCCGAAATCAAGCGAGAACCGCAGATGGGTTTCGACCTGTTCCAAAAGGAGTTCAAGGATATATTCGCAAAGTGACATATGTAGGAACGCTGGGAACGCTATAATGCTGCGCTGGGGAACTATTTCTGTTGTGACAGCGTTCCAAGGCGCATAATTAAATTACTTCTTTGTGGTCTGATCCCGAAGAGGATGCAGTCTAACAGCGCATCTCAAAGCGTTAGCCGTCACGAGGGAAGACAGCCAGAAACCGCCACATGACGCACGCGCCAAATATCTCACGGAGCTATACCTACTTGGCGTTGGCAAGAGAGAAGTGTATGCATGCGAGTGTGTCCTTGTGACAACGAAAACGTATGAAAAGCGAGCGTCGGACTACTGTGCTGGGGACAGAGGCTCCATTCCATCCATGGGGCACTTGAATTTCTTCTTTACATAAGAGGCGCGAAGCGAAGTGAGAACCTGCTTACCGCAAAGTGTCTGCATGGGATGAGTCAAAGAATGCTTCGCATTAAAGAAAGAAACCACATCGGCGTGTACGTACTATTTGTTGCAATAATGAACATATAGTGTTCCTTCGCTCTTTATTAAATATGAAAAGAAAGACAGTGATATTGCCGCATCTCTGCGGAGAGGGATGTAACAGCGTTTCTGTCAGTAAATATTATACCATGTCTTGTCCTGGTCCGTTCTTTCACGTGAGCCGGCATGCGAGAATTTGGGCATGGTTTTTCGCTTATGCTGTACATAGCCTACAATTTCGTGGTATTCTGTCTTTGATGTACTTAATGCGTCTATTATTTGTTTCGTCGGGGTATGAAGTGGTACCATGTCTAATTTTTTTCTCGTCTGTGCTTGCAACTGGCGTTGTTTTGTTAAATCGAATTATTTCTGATACGCTAGAATCATTTTACAGAATGTGCATTATAACATTCACTGTTTCTCTTCCTGCGCGCTGACTTTTGCATTGCCGTGAGAGGCCTTCAGGCACTTTCAAGCTACTCGCAACAGCTTTTTCGCCTGGACGCCCAGCAAAACACGATTTTCCCTTCAGGACTACGGACGACAATATTAGCCTTCTCGCGGGATATAGTTGAAAATGCAGGAGGCTGTACATGTCTCTCGCGTGCCTTGGTTGGTTGAACACGCTGGAATCAATGTACTCATTATTACCTGGGCCAAAGCTTGCATGGCAGCCGTCAAGGTCGCGTGAGAGATCTGAATTTCGTCTGGGAAGTCACCCATGGGGTAGCTTCGGTGCAGCGTCACCTCCTCTTCGCGACGAGCATGCCGTTCTTGTCTAAGCTACTAAGCCATGAAAAAACAGCACGCGCTCAGTATACAGTATAGGTCTATTCGATTCAGCCAAGTTTCTCTGCACCTTCTGCACCTATTCACGGTGCGCTGCACTTAGGCCTTCGATTCGCCGAGGTGCAGCGGTGCGCCCTGCACCCCTACGCACGATTGAACGGTGTGCAAGGCAAGGTGCCGCCGCGGTGCAGTGCACCCTTGAACCTTGCAGCGAGTGGGCGCTGCCCGGCACACCATAAATGGCACCCCCCCCCCCTGCACCTTTTCGTTTGTGGTGCCGTGCACCTTTTTTTCTGAATCGAGCAAACCTTACGCATGCACAGCCTTTGCACCAGCCGCGATGACTGCGCAGGCTGCCGACCTGCACCGTCGCACGTTCCCCGGCTGGCCCCTCAACGACTCGCTGCTGCACCGCCACGGCGAGTACTCGTTCCCGGTGCAGTACGACTACTGGTGGAACTCGGTGTTCCTGCACCTGGCCGTGGCGGCGCCGCCCATGTTCTACACGGACGCGCCCGCTTCGGTCAACTACGCGGCCTTCGGCACGGCCGTGGCCAGGCAGCTGGTCAGGGGCTTCGACCCGCAGGTGGGTGTCCTCCTCCGCCGCGCTTGGCCGAGACCCCGCGGGTGCGCGTAATCGTGCGAAGGTCGTGTGTGCGCACACGCTCGTGGGGCGCCATGACGTATTTCTGGCCCCTTCAATCCGGTTCCGGCATTTCAGCGGGCCATTTCGATTGGCCGTCTCGTATGCCGTCCAGGACTGCGCAACGCTCATTGGTTGAAAGCACCGCCTTGTATGGGCAGTCAGGGACTGTCAGGGACGGATGATAGAATAGACCCAGTATATATGAAAGCTAATGCCTTCGCGATTCGTTTCGTTATGCTCTGAGGGTGCCGCCACGGGGAGGGTGTAACTTGAACACCATCTTTTCTCACGCGGTCTCAGAGGGTGCTAGTGTATAGATTCCGCCTAACATCGAATTCTGCAACGATGGTACTTTGAGCCAGTCAGAGAGGCCGTAGCAACGCCGTGTGCCAATCAGACCTTGGCAATGTCCTGAGCGCACTCCCTCTGTGCACACACTTACAACCCCCGAGATCACGAGCGCTGTTCCATCTCGGAGGCCACGCTTGCTTACACGCTCCACAAAACATCAACATCGCAGAAGGGCGCGTTCCTGGACTCCAACAGAACCGTGAGGAGCTGGATGTCGAGAGCCACGCGCGAAGAGCTGCAGAAGAAGATCTCGTGCGCTGGCGGCAGATCCTCCGTGCTCATGGACGTGGCCGCCGCCCAGGTCGCGTACCGGGCCTTTCAGGAACACCGAGCGGCCGAGCCAAGACGCTACGCCGTGAGCAAGGACATCTCGCTGACGCCGGACATGCTCTTCTTCGTGACTCTCTGCCGCAGCCTGTGCGGCCGCGGTGAACTGTGTCCCAAGGTGCTGAGCAACATGGCTGCGTTTAGCCGCGCGTTCTCCTGTAAACCCGATGCGCCCATGAACCGCGCCGACAAGTGCTCCTTCTTTGAGCAGGCGTGATATATCTCGCCAAATATGGAACAGTGGTTGCCGAGTTCCATCTAGAGGCACCATTCGTTTGTATGCCCATAGCGTTTTGCGTGAGAGTTTTATGAATTGCAAATAACGTGCGATATGAGTACAATTTTGCGCTCTTTTTTTTAATACTTCGCCTGAGCTCACGGGGGTTGCAATGTGGGCTTGTGGGTAATGTATCTTCAAGGGGAGTACGGTAGCGCGATTAAAAGTTGCGACAAAAGAAGGCACATAGGGACAAGCGCAGTTCTTGATCAAGATTTCAACGTACGAAAGATGTTGCTTTCCATGCAGCTCAACTTTTTTCCTGATTCATTTATAATTTTTGCTTGCGTATTTGCTTTTGGCGTCAATCTCCGTACGGAACGTGCTTCAATTAATAAGCTGTTACTTAAGGACGTGAGGAAAAGCGTGTGCGTTAGTACCTGGTTCTTCCATGTACGCGTCATCGTCGTTAAATATTCAGTTTAGTGTATATCGTAGATCGAAACTTTGGAATAGCCAATGAAACACAGCGGATTTAGGTCTGTTCAAGTGGATTACTTTTAGGGCAGCGTTGCCTGCCCGAATAATTGCTATGTACAGGTGGATAAGTTTAAGAATGTGTTACCTTCCTTTTCTTAATTGTTAATGTTGGGGCACATGATCCAATTACAAAATTAAAGTTGAGCAGCAGTGAAGCCATGTTTGCTTATCAGAAATCGTAAAACTAGCACCACTTCCCTAATATCCGGCCCGTTAAAGAGACCGACAGCCAGTTTTTATAGTACATTTTCAGCTGTGCAACTGAAGGCTTACTGGTCGGAATGCCCAATCCTGCAATGGCAACGCGAAATAACGCATTGGAACATTTTTTATAAATTATTTTATCTGTAATCGCTATCATGTTCATGCAGTCATACTGGAAACAGTCGTATATGAGCGCGATAGCGATTGTACGCCGACGTCAGTGGGAAGCAGACAAGTGCGGCCCTAGCCGCAGCTAATTTATCTGTTGTTTATCAAGCCGATGTTCATGCTTAGGTCAAGCAGTTTTAAATGAGCTTAACTGTAAGGCCAATGCGTTCTTTTTTAGAATTTTGAAACGGATGTTTCAAGAGTAGCACTAGTCTTATCTTTCGGCTAAGCAGGCATGGTTCCACGACTGCTTAGCTTTAGCAAATATTTTATTTAGCTACATGGACATTGCAATTTGTTATGCAATTAATGCCCGCCTCTTAGATAATCTACCTTAATAGGCCGAATCGTGTCGTAAGTCTTCATAATTGTGGCTTCGTTTATTGGGCTTATGTGTCTAAATCGCCGAAAATTACTCTTCGAAACGCCTGAAGGCATTGAGTCTCTCCGTGCTTGCATAATCATTGCGAATTCTTGAACCCATAGCGTGATATAAACTGTCAACAATCAACATGTGTAACGAAGAAGAGTAGCCTGCCTGCGCCACAGCGCCATCGCTACCGGCATGAGCTCGTGGTTGCTGTCTTTCGCCGAAGGCTTGTGACAGCTACCCGTTCGCGCCCGTTGCTAATAAATCTCTTAGCAAGTTTGCGGCCGGAACGGTAGAGGACGCGGATGTCGTACTCCTGTAGCTTAAGGGCCCAGCGAGCAAGTCGGCCAGATGGGTCCTTAAGGGTAGACAGCCAAGAAAGGGCGTGATGGTCAGTGACGACATCGAAAGGGTGACCATACAAACAAGGACGGAATTTTCCAAGGGCCCAAATAATGGCTAAACACTCTTTCTCTGTAACAGAGTAATTAGCCTCGGCCATTGTCCGAGTTCGGCTCGCGTAGGCAACGACATATTCATCAAAGCCCGCTTTTCGTTGTGCGAGTACGTCGCCAAGTCCGACGCCGCTGGCATCGGTGTGGACCTCTGTGGATGCTGCAGGATCGAAGTGGCGGAGGATAGGTGGCGAGGTTAGCAGGCGGCGTAATGTCGTGAAGGCGTCATCACAGGCGGGCGACCAAGCGTAAAGTTCTTTGTCGCCACTTAGAAGGGCTGTCAGGGGTGCGCTTATGGAAGTGAAATTTCGAATGAAACGTCGGAAGTATGAGCATAAACCAAGGAAACTTTGAAGCTCCTTTAACTTCTTTGGTTGCGGAAAGTCGGTGACAGCGCGGAGCTTGGCTGGATCCGGAAGGACGCCGCCGTCTCGTGATACAACATGGCCAAGAATAGTGAGCTTTCGGGCGCCGAAACGACATTTCTTTAAGTTAAGTTGAAGTCCCGCGTCAGTAAGGCATTTGAGAACTTGCTCGAGACGGCTGAGATGGGTTCGGAAATCAGCGGAAAAGACAACTACGTCATCCAGGTAGCATAAAGATGTGTTCCATTTGAGGCCACGTAGAATATTATCCATCATTCTCTCAAAAGTGGCTGGAGCGTTGCACAGGCCGAAAGGCATTACGATGAATTCGTACAATCCGTCAGGTGTTACAAATGCTGTTTTAGGTCGATCAGATGGTACCAAGGGGACTTGCCAGTATCCGGAACGTAAATCCAGCGAAGAAAAGAACTCAGCTCCCTGCAAACAGTCGAGGGCATCGTCAATCCGCGGTAAGGGGTAAACGTCCTTGCGCGTTATCTTGTTCAGACGTCGGTAGTCCACGCAGAATCGAATAGAGCCATCCTTTTTCTTAACGAGGGTGACCGATGACCGATGACTGTTGGAAGGCTGCACAACACCACGCTTGAGCATATCAGCAACCTGGTGGTCGATGATACGGCGCTCAGAGGCGGAAACTCGGTAAGGGCGCTGCCGTAAAGGTGTGTGACTGCCCGTATCTATTTGGTGAAAAACGGTCGATGTGCGGCCCAAACCGGAAGCATGGCTGTCGAAAGAAGCGCTGAACCTCTGAAGGAGAGCAATAAGCTGGCTTCGTTCTGAAGATGACGTCACATTTACGTGCCATCGTCGATGGAGCAGTGGAAAGCGTCGAGGAGTGACTGATCAACCGCAGAGTCACAAGTAAGTGCGCCAAGGCCCGCAGAAGTAGAGACGGCAGGAGTGTCAAAGATGCAAAAGGTGTCGACCGGTTGAACAAGGCCTAGGCATTCACCATGAGATAAAGCTAAAGGGCAGGCTGTGGGATTGTCGACAACCATTTTCGTGACGCCATTGCGAAGAGTAAGGAGAGCAAAGGGCAGCGGAGAACATCGGCGGCGAATGAACAGCTCAGAGGGCGTAAAGAGAAGAGCGGCATCAGAAATAGCGGCGCACGACACGGGCACAAGCAGGGAAGAGCGTGGAGGGACGGAATTGTCTTCGGAAAAAAACAGTTTAACACTGGAAGGGTCGTTTTCGATAGGCTCGACGTCGGGAAGTGCAGAAAGTTCGAGTTCGGCGTGACAACAGTCAATAACGGCGTTATTATTTGCAAGGAAGTCCCAGCCTAATATGATGTCATGGGAACAAGTGGGCAGGACGACGAATTCGACGGTATACAGTAGACCTTGAATGAAGACGCGAGCAGTACAGGCAGCGAGAGGCGTTATATTTTGAGCGTTCGCGGTTCGGAGGGAGAAGTCGGAGAGAGGCGTCAAAACCTTTCGTAGTGTGCGGCAGAGTTCGGCGGAAATTACGGATACGGCGGATCCTGTATCTACAAGTGCCTAAATATATATATATATATATATATATATATATATATATATATATATATATATATATATATATATATATATATATATATATATATATATATATATATATATTTATATATTTGTAATTTGTCATAATGTACCCTAATTTGTAACTAATGTTTGTCTTAGTTATGATCTTGTTGGCATTCACCCCCTCTGTAATACCTTCACTCTAAGAAAAAAGAGAGTAAAAAGTGAGTCACGGCAACTTGACTCTCTTTTTTCTTCCGAAGACCCACTTTTGCGCGAGTAGAGTCAGAAAGAAGAGTCAACATTCCCGCATGGGTCGTTTGACTCTCAATAGCACGCTAAGAGTCATGGAAGATCGCCATTCCTCTGATATTCGAGATGAGTCTGGCGAGAGAAAGATTTTAATGCAGGAGAAGAAATACCAGATAAACTCTTCTGTTTTAGGCAGGCCCTCGGGTTCCTGTCCTGGTTGTAATGCCGTGTATCATTCTTTCATCCTTGTCATGTTCTGCAATTACTTCGAACTCTATATATTGATTTTCCTTGACCATGTTTGTTGATGCCTCACACGCTTAAGCGATAGCTGGATTCCCATGATAAGGAAAACTTGGATTTGTCACACTGGATTCTGACCATAAGTAAATCTAAAAAAAAGTATTGGCTACTAAAGAGAGCACAGCAAAGAGATAAGTTCAGTAGGTGCAGTCAACAGTGTCGATTGTAAATGTAATTCCGCGACTTAAACTAAATTTTGAAGATTTAAGTTCCAAAATCAATATCTTGTTATGAGGCGCACGGTAATGGAAAGATGCAGGTTTATTTTTAGCAGCTCGGGTTATTTAACGTGTACGGAATGCACGGTTACGCGCGTTTTCGCATTCTGCTCCCGTTGGAATGTGACTGCCGCGGTTGTGGTTGGACCCGTCGCGTCGAGCTCAGGAGCGCAACACCAAAGCCACTGGGCTACCGCAGTGCGTTGCGTTCCGCGGCCAGAAACAAATATTAGCGTACGCAACACTGCTTTGGAACCCCCTAGAAATATAAAAACAAAAATACAGCAGTTTCGCCCCAATGCTGCATGAACCACTGCACGAACTATTGCCCGAACCAAGGTTCGTTGTTTCATCGGCTGAATAAACTGCAGTAAACATTCGCTTACTCCTTAAATTAGGAAGTACTGGCTCACGCGCGTACGTGCAAACAACAGATCTCACTCAATGACGGCGAACACTCGCTGTCACAGCGTTGGCGTGACGAAGGGCGCGAACAGAGCGGACCGAACGCTTCTGCTGCCTCTTCCGTCAAAGCGTCTCCGCAAAATTGCGTTATCTGAGCGCCCCCCCCCCCCCTCCCCCCAGGTTTGCGTCCATCGGAAATTATCACCAAAACAGAGCGAGGGTGGCGCAAGACCGGGCTAGAGAAACGGCTAGAGGAGGAGAAGCGCGCTAAACTAGCGCATCCCTCTCCCGGCTTGCGCGCGTTTTATCACGTGACCTCCTATAGATACTTGGGGCGCCCATCGAGCCCGGCTCAGCCTCAAAAACTTCCTTTAACGCGCACAGCCAACGGCGCGGGATAGGATCTTATCGCACTTGACTTTATACGAAAGCTCACGGTAACACCGACAGATATATTTCGACGGTTGTGTCCATATAATTGCTATCGCAAAATTCGCAATAAATAGAAATTTTCACTAAAGACCAACCACGCTGCTTCTCCATGCCGTGAGAGAGCGGTGAACGATAGTTCTAGAAAATGTGTTGCTAAATCTCCGCCAAATGACTACGCTCGCATTTGGTGACAACGGCACACAGTCGCAAGAACTTGTGGAGGAAATACCGGAGTTCTGGCAGCTTCAGGTGCACTAGATCATTCAGTAACATGGGCGGCTTTGTAGTTCTACCTCACATCAGAGCAAACTGCACTCGACAGAAATAAAGGGCAGCCGCACCGTTATAGCTAAGCAAATTAAGGACAATTACGCCGCGTCTTCACACTTCGAGCATGCTCCGACAGCCCCCCGATAGATATTTCAACCGTAACCACGCTCGGACGGGCAAATTTTGCTTCTGCCAAGTGAACGTAGCGGGCATTTCAACACGCGTGTTAAATTCATGGCTGTTTCATTCGTGAACATTACTTAAGTGACGTAAAATTATCAGTGAGCAAAACAGTTTTTATTTCAACGCGAGGAAACAAAAACGAAACTAGCGCAACTGTTTTGCTCAGTTGTGCAGATACAAAATGATCCAAAGCCGAAGCCAAGGTCGATTCAAATAGGTCGCGAAGCTTCGGGCGAAAAGCGGTTCAGTACAGATTGTCACCGACATCAGCATGGGGGGTTATGGGAGCAGCGATTGAAGCGCGACTATGTTTGGAGGGAACAAACATTGGGAAAGAAAAACGCGTTTTTTAATTCAAACGAGACACAGTTTGATTCATTCAACAAAAATAAAATTCCTAGTCAATTTTATATATTCGTGATGACTTAAGAAAATACGCTTAATTTTATTATTATTAATAAATGCATTTATTTTCAGCGCCCATCGCTACAGGGGGCGTTGACGCGACTATCACTCGCAGTGCAATGCACGTCTTGAAATGGGCAGAAAGGCGCACTCGTATCACCTGTTGAAATACGCCCCCCTCACAATTTGTGCTTTCTTGCTTGTCGAAGTTTGTCTGAATTTGGTGACGCGGGTACCTTCATTGCTTCTTAATCTGTTCAGTCAAAAGTAGTGAGTTACGACCGCCAGATAATTGTGTAGTTGTTTTCGTGCGACTGCGCTGACCAACGGGGCTTGGCATCCGACAATAGGATCAGCACTCTACACCTAAAGCTTTTGTCGGCCTCCAAAGAAAGTATGTACTCTGCAGGGATGCGATTTCGACAACCGTACGGCTGGCCTTTTCCTGCATCGCTTTCCACGCTGAAAGCTCGAAACGCCCATCAAGTCGAATGGCGGGGCATTTGAATATATAGCTCCAAAGGAAGAACAACAAAACAAATTTCGCGCCCTTGAAAACAAAATGACGTCACTTCTGCTTTTAACGGACATGGCGTCACGTCATTTTTTTTTCCGCCGGAAGTGTTCCCACCACATACAGATGGCGCTAAGCCCCATGAACCGGCGATGGACCGCCATGTCTTGAACGTATGGGCTCCTATGGAAGCTTCGCTACCAGGTACATTTACCTTGCCGAAGCCGTCAATAGCATGACGCCATTTTAAAGTTGCGCTGTATCACGCGCGAGTGCGTTGTCGTTGAGTGGTTCTGAAATCGCTGCGCTAGGGGCGACTGCAACCAAGCGTTGCGACAAGTTACGGTGGGAGCTTCTGTCCGTGCTGTGTGATTGCGACGAGGGGACCGCCGCCAGCAGCAGCGTATCGCCGATTTCGTCTTTCGGTTTGCACTGCATCTTTCATTGTGATATGGGAGATCGCAACGGACAGAGACGACCAGATGCATACGAACCACTACCAGCGGGGACCTGTGACCTGTGCCATATTTCTCTTAACGTCTCAGGTAAGCATATCAGCTTTTGTTCCGAGTTTACAAACGGCGCGGACTCGGCCCTTCCGGTATGGCTACATTTTGCGCCACGTTTCTCTTGGCAGTTCACAGACGTTTCTTGGGCATGCGTGCGCGTATGTATGCGAAAATACTACTGGCAGACGGAAGCCTCAGGAGAGCATCTGAAATTATTGCAAAGCTGTACTGCCAGGAGAAACACCGTTCTTAACGACTCCGGTGACGAGTGGCCTGTCGCATCGAAAAATCCGTATATCAAGTACTGCGTAACTTGAAGTGTAGATACAATACTAGCACCAGTGTGACTTTCGCTGGCGAAGACAGGTAGTCGAAAAGACAGCTTGTGTATTCTGAAGATTTACTAGCGCTTTAGGTATATTACCGCGAATAATAAAAGCGCTACAACGCTGTATGGCAGTGTCAGGCGATGTGGCAGCACAGATATCTTAAGAGCGGTAAAGCGGCTGCATGCACAAGCGAACAGACACAGCGCTTTAAAAGCGCTGAAACAGAAAAAAATTTATGTGCATTTGGCTGTAAGTAGAAAACACAAAACACGTTAGCTGACAATCTAAGCCGATGTATAATGTTATTATTTTTTATGTAATCTTTATTTTCATGGTGGTAAATATTTAAAAGCATGAATTTGCTGCAACCTTTATATAGTAAAACCTACAAGGCGTACAAAACCTGGCTGTGTTATGCACAGAAGTTGTGGTATTCCTACTGGATTTTTTATTTTGAGTCCGGTGTTTTATGAAAAGGAGGGTCTTTTTATTTGTAGTCTTATGTTAGTGCAGATATTTGGCAAGCAGAAATGAATTGATTGCAAAGTGGTACCTCCTGGTGATCTGCATATAAACCCAAGTTTATCCTGTCTTGGCTATTGTAATGTGCATATAACAATTTTAAGTATATACTGCTGTAGTTGGCTTAGTCACTGTCGCGTATTTTGTAAAAGTAGAAGGCTATGATTATTTTACTGTTTTCATGCAGAAATACCTTTCTTTCTTGTACCAAGAAACGCTCACAGCATTGAATGAAATGAAGTGTGGTGTATTATTCTACTAATTTAATAAAGGAAATTTCGTCTGCACTGCATCAGAGATTAGTTTACTTTCTTTTACTAAACAATGCGTTATCTCCTCTGCTACTGCTGTTCTGTGTATTTTTGTAATTTTGAAATGTACTTTATTTTAGGTATTCAAGAAATGCCAACATCCAGAAGACGCCATCTTATCCAGCACGTTATGGGTGAGACAGATCGTAGCAGGCACTTTCGCATATCTCATTAGCATATGATGCTATTTGTTGTAATTTTTGTGTCCACTTTCCTGGCCTTTATTCATTTCAGCATTATTGTGCAAAGGGTAATACTTTTACATCGAGATAGAGTAATCGTCCAAAGGAGAAACATGGCTGGAGGTGACGGCACACATAAGCCTCCTTTGTTCGTATCTCTATGTTGCGCAGTTACTCTGTCATTGTCTACCAACAAGCCCAAGTTCTTCATCAGCTACATTTACTAATTCTCCGTTATTACAATTTCATTGATACAACATTGAAAGTACAGAGGTTCACAGGAAGACAGAGACTTGAAATGATGAAGAGGCGTAGAACAAGGAGCATCGCTGGAGCCAATGTTTCGACAAAGAGAAGGAGATAAGTTTTCTTGTCAAAACATTAGCTCCAGTAAAATTTCTTGTTCTATCACTATTTATGATTAAAAGACAGCATTATTGCTCTTGCTGAAGTATTATGCATTATGGAATAAAAATTAGCAGGGTTAAATGTCAGGAATGTGAAATTTCTTGTGTATTTTAATGCTACAGCGAAAGCCAGAAAAACAAGATGTAGAGAACCACATTGTTATTTGTCGCTACCCAGTTTGGCCAGCTTCATCAGAGCATGCACTTTGTTGCATTATCGACCACTGGAATTCATTAATTGAATTGCTTCGTGATTACTTATATTTAGAGATGCTGAACTTGTTTTAATGCAGCTTAACATAGTGCGTGTAAAAAATATACAATGACATTTTAAGAGGCTTGCAGTTGACTAGCAGATCATTTGATGGTATGAGCTCGGGTTTCCACTGAGCTTCCATGCACAAATCGGATGCACATTCTTTTTTTTTTCATTGCTTGGATTTTCATAAGCATAAGTACCATTTCTTCTTTGTCGATGTTCTAGTTGTGTTGTAGGACCTAATTGTTTACATTTATTTGTATTGGTATCCATGTTACACAGACAGCTGAATTTTTCTTGTAAATTGTGACATGTTAGGACTAAGAGCATTTGTGCAAATTTGCTGCAGGTACACTCTGGTGGCTCCCGCCCTTGCATCCTACCACCACTGTGTCCTGACTACGTCCACTAGAGAGTTCGAAGCCTTTGGCAGCTCCTGCTGTCCTGCCACCACCGTGTCCTGACTACGTCCACTAGGGAGTTGGCAGCCTTCGTGATGATGCCAAGCAGGCTGGAAGCCGACAGAAAGATTAAGGTAAATACGTGTGATTAAGTGGCAACTTTTTGAGTGAAGTGGCTTGTAGCCACTCAGCAATGAAAGAGTTAACTTCAAAGCAGTTTAGACTCCCTGCTATCTGTGCAGGGATGCTCAAGACCACGCAGTTTGCCTTAGCCGCCAAAAGGCTATGTGGATTACACGAAATGCGCTGCAAATTTTGAAACCAGTAGGAGACCACTTGTACAATTTTTTTTCTTGCTTAACAAAAAACTGCTCTGATAAAGCTTTAGCAATCTAAAAACAATACAGTGTACACTCATACGTGGTAGTGGGCATAAATTTACTAGGACTGCCTCAATAGTAAGTATGCCGATAAACACACCAAAACTGACTTTTTTTGCTAGTTCATCCTCATCTCTGTGCACTGCTGCATAATTTATGTTCCTGAAACCAGTTTTTGCATGCAGCACAACTCCTAAATATGTGGATTACATAAATTTGCAGCATTTGCTGTAAGCCAGATTCATGAAAATAAAGTTAATAGGCCATTTTGTCCATTTTTAATGACCCATAATAAACTGAGCAGTGGCTAATAAGCAGTTCAATTTTTGGTGTAAGGCCTCTCTTTATTGTCCTGAAAAATTTGGCCCCCTTAATGAAGGAACCAATTTTTCTGCTATGCCTTTTATGATGCATAGATTGGTGCATTACACAAAATCTCACTTAGTGCTTGCGCCAGTAAAAAAACTTTTTAAGTTAAGTATTTCTTGAAATTAACATTTGCGCTATATTGAAGGGCCTCCAGTTTTTCAAAAAAAAATTTCAAGTGGTCGTGTGCCAGGTTGGTACAGCTCGCATGGAATAGCCTACTTACACAAATAGGGAGGGCCATACCCTCCGTGGTTGCTCAGTGGCTATGTTGGGCTGCTGAGCACGAGGTCGTGTGATCGAACCCCGGCCACGGCGGCCGCATTTCGATAGCGTTGAAATGCGAAAACACCCGTGTACTTAGATTTAGGTGCACATTAAAGAACCCCAGGCGGTCGAACTTTCCGGAGTCCTCCACTACGGCGTGCCTCATGATCAGAAAGTGGTTTTAGCAAGTAAAACCCCATAATTTTAAGTTTTTTAGGGAGGGCAAAGTAAACTTGACTTTATGTTAAGATACCATTATTGATCTACAAAAGACAAAATGAAACATTCCATCCTATAAGCAGCTCTTCACACTCATTTACACTTTTGCACATTTTTATACCTGAAGTCTGGTGGCTTGTGTCTGTTTTCATTATCTGCTATGTGCCGATGGTAAACTTCAGGTTTGCCCTATGGTGAAGAATATTGTGGTGCTTATAGATATCGATCTATGTTTTTCAGGTTGCCTCGAAATTTTACCAAAGCCGTACCACACACTCGGGCAAGGCCTTTTTGCAAATGGCGTATAACCAGGTTCAACGCATGAGTGTCGAGTGAGTCTGGAGATCAAGGCAACCTGCTGTGCAACCAGCATGCAACCTTTGGTGGCCCCTCTACATGTTCCACCTATTTCACAGCTGCACCTCCGCCGCAACTTATCCAAACAGCATCACCAACTGTGGTCACTCATCGAACCATGGATGAATGTTGGGGTGGAGTGATTTGAAGAGACATTCTATTTGTCTCTTCAAATTCTTCGCAAATACTTGTGTTATTATAATTAATATGTGTCTTTAGTGCCGAGTTTTTAATGGTTCCTTTCTATTAGAATTCTCACCATCGATTCCTGGTATTATAATGTATGTCTTTATGCCCAGTTTTTCGTAGTTGTTTCGTACTTGTGTATGTAATTGATAGGTTCATACTTGTTATACAGAAGGCTAAAATGGAAACTTACAGCATTTTTTTTCTTTCTTTTGATAATCTACAGCACTGCAAAGGGTTCAAGAAATGTAACCTAACGTGGGCTCTTGTGCAGGAAAAATTTAAGAGCAATATAGAGTACTTATTTCAAACACCCATTATTCTTGGAAAAGTCAAGAATATAGGAGCACAAAAAAGAAAATATTAAACTAGAGAAACATGAGTTCCCCTCATAAGTCTGATAATAATGCGACTTCCTTTCACTGCAAAGATACCAGTAATGTACTCGCATACAAGGTTTCAAACAAGAAAGCTATGATGCCCTTGGCATTTCTCAGTGCCTATTTGCCACACTGATGAATGTCAAAGGCATCGTAGGTTTCATGCACACATGGTTGTGTTACACTTTTGAGTATTGCATTTCTCAAACACAAAGGTTTACAGCAGTGCTTTAAATAGCAAGTGCATTTCCTAATTTATTAGTACAAGAGTAACAGTACAGATCATGTAAAAATTGTTTTACAGACTATATGTCCATGGATGCACGCTTCTGACGACATAGCAGTGACGTGTTCGTGGGATGAATGTCTTTATTTCAGATTTAAATATTGGCTTCCAGGTCTGGGTTAGTCTCCTACACTGAGTAGTCTAGGTCAGAGCCCATTTACTAGAGAAAGTGAATTAAACTAGGAATTATAAACATGAAAAGATCTTGTTTAGGACACCAATAAGACAATCGGCAAGGTTCTTTGGTTATTCATTTCCAAATTTGTGAGGATATATTTTATGACTGGTTTCAATGTTGTGAAAACAAATATTTGTTTATTGTCACACTAGAGTTGGCTGCCCCCATTTGTATACAACCCCTTTACAGGCTAAAAATTCAGTGTGTTACCCTATTTACTCGCATAATGATCGCACTTTTTTGTAAAAAAAATTGACTCAAATTCAGGGGTGCGATCATTACGCTGGTTAAATTTCCCGCAAAAAGAAAAAAATATATTATCTGGCATTTACTACGGGATGACAACAGGTCAACAAATAGGCGGCTGCTGCTGCATGTAGTGCAGGACACGAAAAAAAATGGTGGCCGGCAGAGCAAGCCGAACGCGCTGATTGCGTTTTTCTTCTCGTGAGTACATTACAGTGCATTCAAACAGTTTCTTCCATATTAGTAATGAATAACATCGGCGAGTTTGCGGCAATAGCATAGCCATGCCCACTTTGAGGGGACAGAGATGGGCACGCTTAGCTCTGCCAGTGACATAGGAACACATGGTGGGCATGCTGCGGAAACTGCGGCATTTGTCTTCACCACTATCCTAATGTGGCACGTTTCCGCTAAGGGTGGGCGAATATCTTAGCTGCGTTACAAACGTCGGTGAATGAATAGGGTACACTTCTAACGTATCAGTGTAAACGTGGCTGCTATCATTGCCGCTCGTGATTTGTTGCGTGCCCACAAGTGCAGATGAGAAGAATCGAAAGACGCCTTTTTTGTTGTTTTTGTTGACCACAACCATTATAAAGCCTACACATAATAAAGGAAAGTTTGGTTGTAGCTTTTTTTTTGTCGTAGAAGTGCAGAAAGTGATGAAAGGAATGAAATGGGGCATCTGCTTAAGAAAGTTTTTTGCGTGCAGTCTGCTTGGTTTGTCTTGAAGAGTCGTTCGCAAAGCAGTCGACAGATGGTAAGCGCGATAATTATTAGCTAGATTTGGCACATGACACATCACTGCGGCAAGTTCAGGGTGAAATCGTTACATGGGAAATTAAAAAAATCGAATTTTGACGACAAAATTTAGGAGTGCGATCATTACGCGAGTGCAATCATTATGCGAGTAAATACGGTAATAGGCTGTTTTTGGTTTCGTGCACTCTATGTTAAGGGATGCAAATGGTGACATACAACAGAATGCAAAAATGACTAATGAATTCAAGCAGGGCATGGGGCTTTTTAGGCAGATGCGTGCGTGTGCTATTTATAAAGCTCCCCATGGTATGCCTAAAGGCATTTTCTAACACTTTGGTAGAATACACTGACACCCCCTTATTAACTCTTCGAAACAACTTTTATATATTTGTACTAGAGATTTGAATATACTGTCATTCATAAAGTGTTTTATTAGATTTGAATTGTCATTTATTTTTGTGTAGCTGCTGTTTTTCAGTTATGTCCTACACAGTGGCAAAATATTTTTGTGGGCACTTTCCTGTGTATAAAATTTTCAGAAATAGCTTCATGCTGTATCTTATTTAGCTACTCGTATACTGCAAAGTGGTGATACCTATCCAAATGGCTTGTACAATTACTGGAACTATGCAAAAATATATTAGGCCACATTAAATAATTTTACAGATTGCAATTTCAATTAGACATCAGCATTCTGCATATCTTGAAGAGTACGTATGCCAAATTTCGAAGTATAGGACAACTATAAGTGCATAAGGTTATTCTCATGCTATTGTGAGAAAATGTTTTTGAAGTATATTCAATAGTTTTTTTTCACAATAGCATGAGAAGTATGCAAGATTAGTAGGCAGGCCTCTCTGCCTGCCTACTAATTTTGCATACTTCTAGTAACTTTACATGCTCTTTGAATAGATATCGGCACTTTGCAGTCTTCAAAGAGCTGAGGTAGCTACAGCACACTGCTTTTTGTGAAAATTTACACAAGAAAGTGCCCGCAAAGATCAGTGTATTTTCCCATTGTGTAGGACATAACTCAAGAAGCAGCTAAAGAAATACTGACATATATGACATCTGCATGAAGAACTCTACAATTTGCTCTCTTTTCAAGCCTCTAGCACGAATAATAAGACTGTTTCGAGTAATATTCAATCAGCAAAACATGCCCCTTGCTATAGTGACCTACAACCTAGAAACGCAAATTGAACGCAAGTCTTTTTGTTGAAGCGACTCTGGGCTGTCTTCCCAAGGGCTTCTGTTAAACACTGAAATTTCCTGCATTTACCAGAAGTGCAATACTCAAATGTTTGTGTATGTGCAATTGGTATTGGCAAACTAACAGAAAAAAAGACAGTTCTGTGAAATGAAGAATTGACTATAACTTTGTTCGACATTTACATTTTGACTCCATATCTTTGTTTTGTGCTTTGTACTGAGTGTTTCAGCAGTGACTGCCGCTAAAAATTGAACATAACTGCTTCATGACAATGCGACAATTTTCGCTAACAGAAATTTATAGCACTGGCAGGCATTATAATTACCGTACTCAATAACGTCTAGTTTGTAAGAACTCGGACTAGCACCAGTTTCGAGATACACAACCCAAAAAGACATGATCAGAAAGGTTTATCTTCCACACAGAATTGTCCCATAAAGCTTACAAAATGTTTTGTGGCTAAGTAATATCTGCAACAGCAAAGCATGTTCCACCAAGTATGGCGATAAATATTTCAGAGCTGTCAGTCTGAGGACTCCTACAAACTAACAATACCTTCAGCACTGACTAGCCTCAATAATAGGAGGTCAGCCATTTTGCTGAAATTAATAAAACTTCAATTATTGTGATCTTGTTTACGAAAACATTTGCAATTGTAATTCAGTTCTAGTATCTGTCACTTTTGTAAATATTTTCCAATTAGTTTTTCAGACTACAATTTTTGGTAATAGAGGTATTCATTGCAGAAAGATCTAGTACATGGCACTTAATAATAAAGGTACTGGTCATCGTAGACTTTCTGTTGCACAGCTGTTTCTTTAAATCTGAAAGGATGTACCCGCCTCCTTATGTTAGCTAGAAACGGAAATCTGTCAGTATGTTTTGTTTAAAATACAGCTGATCAACCCGATAGTTAGGCTGCTTGCCAAATATAAATTATAACGATAATAGTGAAGGACCATAATAACAAAGTGATGCTGACTCATAACTATGCCCAGCTACATCCACGCAGCTGTGCCATACAATGTGCATGTGTTCAGAAGAGCCAAATGCCCCAGAGAGAAAGCAACAGTAACTCATTGTTTGTCATCTTGTTCAAGCAGATTATGCGCTAGCTGTAATTTATGCTCAGTAAATACATAAATCAGTCATGTCAGGTGTCTTACTTAAGGTTGCAAGTTCGAAGTTCTTGTAATCTTGCTTGTTTTTATTTTGTTTTCTTTGTGAGAATGAGTCACTTGGTTGCCTTCGCACATATTCTCAAAACTGTTTCATCACTGGGAATCAGGAAATTTAATTTGCATATGAAATTCCCAGTTACTAATTTGGTAGGCTTTGAGCTTAATTCTCTTATCTTTTATATGTTTATCTACCAAGTAGTCTTATCGTTCATTGAAACATATCCATGTAATGCAGAGAGGGCACCCAAATTATAAATATCTCTTCTTGCTTTCTACCCTGCTCCGGTGTTTTCAAAACCTAGCATTGGTGCAATGGCCTGTCTGCAGAAAAGTAGTAAAGTGGCTAAATTTAAAGGTCAACAACATAATTAAGATACAAAGCAAAAATAAAAGTTCGCAATTGTCCCCCATAACGAGAGTTCTGCTTAGAATTTTAAAAAAATTGACATCCTGCTGTGGTGTGAGAATTGCTTTGGGTTCCAAGGGGACTACGTAGCACCTGTACTAGTGTATACAAAGCAAAAAAAAAGATCACTCCAGATGGGAGCGGCAGTGGGAAGTCAAGCACAGATGCTTTATTTCACGCACCATTAATGTGATTTATCATCTGCTCCTGTTGTATGGGAATGCATACATTGGGAAGACAATCCTTTGCGCCATTGTTACCTTAGCGGGACACCAGAGAAAGGTAGAAATCGAGAACAGGTATTCACACTTGGTTGCCCACAGTGTGTTATTTGGATGTGTTTCACTCTACAAAAGACTACTGTGGTAGGTAATCATAATGACAAAGACAAAAGAATTAAAAGAGGTATGTGTCTGTCATCCGTCCGTGACCTCCAGTGTTTATAGAAACACTTCTTTGTGTATATGTGCCAAGCCGTAGGGAGGCTTTACGTAACTCAGTCATGCTTGCTAAGCTAAAGATTGGAATAAGGAAAATCACAAGAACATTGTATGAGTGATTTATAAATGGCACCTAAAGTAACTTATTCATGTATGTCCTGAGGATAGCTTACAGCCAGTGCATAATGTGCTCTTACAGGATGACTTGTGATGAGTAAAAGAAGCCTTCCTCACATCTTCCTCTTTGTTTCTTTTGGATCTTTGTGCACTATGTGTATTGTTACAGCTGCGTGCATGCAGCTGGGTATAGTTTGTTTATGTGTTCTGCTTCCCCTCTTGTACTCGTCATTCATGCGCTATCTTTGCCGTAACAAAATACAGCTGCCTGTGCTACTTATTTTGTCAACGTGTTTGGATTATGGAAAGTTTTGTATTAGCGGTTATTTCTACCTGTGAAATTGTCTGTGTCAGCTATTTTACTTAGTCTTGCAAAAGTATGCTTCTCAACATAAATAAATGATCAGTGTAAGTGTTGCTGTATTTATTTTTGTAATTTTGTCAGTTATGAGGTTTTTATACACTGTTGCATGTTGTATGACAGAATAAAATTGATGCACAACTTTTTAATGTGGTGTTTTTCAGATCAATTTTCATCACGCTAACATGCACAAATTGTGTGGGAAAAAGTGCCAACAAGAGTACCATAAGGTAAAACAGCTGTTTTTACTATTAGACTGGATTATCAATTGCCAACCAGTTGTTTTCAGCAAGCATAGCATAATGCATAGGTAATGTAATCTAAGTTGGAATATTGTTTTTATTGCACTTCATTATATGGGTCTCCTTTGTACATAAGTGCAGCCTCTCTTATTTGTTATGTGTAGCTTACTTGCTTAGAATGTTAAGTCGTAAGTTAAGTCTTTTAGAACAGGGAAATAGGTTGAACTTATGAATATTTTGACATATTATAAGAGACTTGTGCGGTGGTGAATTAACCTTCTACATGAGTTACATAATATTTTGGGGTCTCATTATGGTTCTGAGTGGCATTGCAGTGTCATGCATATGCAGCTGCAGGCTACATATTGGATATTTATTTAAGACTGTTTTGCTTAGTTGGCTATTGATTCCAGTTTAATGGTAAAGAGAACTGTCTTGCTTTCATAGTGATTCTGTGCTGACTTATACTTTTGAATTTTCCAGAAGACAGTAACAAAGATTCATGAAATATTCACTTTTTCTTGCTAACCTGCCATGTGCTTTTTGTCAAGTTTACTGTGGATTCTTTGTTATCCTATGTTGTCTTTTCATAGTAGTCTTCTTGAGAACTAGCCGTAGTCGTGTGTACTTACAGCAAGAGTTGTTGACACATTTTGAAAAGCGGCTCGACACTGCCATCCAAGAGTGAAACGACTTGCAAGAGGCCGCATTTGCCGCTAGCATTTGCAAGAGGCCGGCACCACGCACTAAGGGTAACTTGACACACATGGTGGAGTCATCGGACTCGTCTAGAATAGTTACCTGAATCATTCTTGCAGTGTTCACGAGACACTTTATCTTGAGTCGTTCGACTCATTTAAAATTGTTAACGGACTCCCTCAGCACTAGTCTTGTAACCCTTTTGAGAGGGTATAGGCGACTATTACAACAGAGTATGCATGACTATTGTGTGCAGAGTCACGCGAACACCTTGTATTGAGCACAGATAGTCTCGGGACTCTCTGCCAAAAGAGAGTTCGGGTGTCTCCCACAAAGTTAGTCGTATACGTGACGAGTCCAGACTCTTCGAAAAGAGTAAGGGATACTCTATTTTTTCTTAGTGTGTTGAGAGTACTGCATTAAATAAATAAATAAATAAATAATTTCTAAGAACAACCGCAGTCGGGGCAACTCCATTTCAGGGAGTGAGTCTCATATATTTAAATCTATTTTCGGGAATTCTTTTACACTACGCACGCCGTGCAGTAAGCTCACTCTGCTTTGCTCGGAGTGAATGTGCCATACACTAAAAAAATTACACCCTTTGGGGCTTACCTTGTACCCAAACAACAATCGTCACCTTTGTGCGTGCGTTTCCTTTCTTTAACGCTCTGCGCTCGGTGCTTTCTGTAAAAAAAAAGAAAGAAAACGCCATTCCAAGCCAATACGCGCATACCTTTCGTGACCGGTCTGCAGCTGGCGCTCAGGAAAGGTGCGCAAAAAAAAAATCATGAGCAATACCACTCTGGGAAGGTTGATGACCAGCGAAGCTGTGTAGCAAATGACAAAGAGGTGACGCGGAATTTCGAACAAAGGTATGAACATGTTTATTGCCTTAATGCGTAGTCATCGAGACGAAAGGCATGCACGCAACCACATTTATTTTTATACTTTCGCGTTCATTCGTGTTACACATTCATTACATACATTCGTGTTTTCATTTCGCGATATACTGAGGCAAGGAATCTCAGACCGAAATCACCGCACCGATAGGCAGTGGGCCAGTGCCGTCAGCGCCTTCGCACAGGGAGGGGCAGTATGGAAACGCTGGCATGATGGCCACCATCAGAGTCAGCTGTGGAAATTACAGTGGCACAGCTCGGCTTGCCATTGAACAGTCCGGTACTGCAGTCTTTCGGAGCTTCTGTGCTTAGGCACTCACATAGGAATGTGTGCATCGCCATAAAAAAAATACACTATTGAATCAAACCAATTTCATTGTTGACCGTATTATTCATTTTATTCCTCCTTTATTGCCTCATTTATATTATATATACTTTTTTATCGAATGACTGTTTACTAAATTGTTTTGAACTTTCCTCGCTTTTATTCATGAAAATTATAGATTTTTATATGTATTACCTTCGCACTATGGACTCTTGGCCAATCCCCGTACGTGGTTATGCGCCAAACGCGTGAAGGTCATCATCACCATCATCAAAAGAATCTGAGACCAAAATCACCGCACCGACTGGCAGTGCATGGGCCAGTACCGCCAGCGCCTTCGCAAATGGAAGGACAGTGTGGGAACGCTGGCACGATGAGCACAATCGGAGCCAACTGTGGAAGACGACGACGAACACGTGAGCAGTGGCACGAGCCATTGCTGATGATGATAGTTTTCGCTCACACACATGAAAATTTTACGGAACCCTAGCCATAAACAGCTTCCCTGTAAAAGTTCGGCAGCATATTACGCTTCTGTAACACGTTAAGGCGAAAGCCTGCTCACCTGGTAATGCAATAAGTTATACGATCGGAGGGTCAGACTTCTTGCAAGACAGATAGCAAGCCACAGTGTGAAGTACACGTTTGCGCTTTAGGTCGACCACTTGAACGACACATGCGAGCACTTGATGCACTGCCTAAAGATGCAGCATGCTTGTCGCCAGTAAGCTTTACAATTGCGTAACACAAACCGGACACAATTACGTTGCATCCTCTTAGCAGAGGACAGCAGCACTCGCTGTCGAACGCCTTGCTCCCGCCACTTCGCACGTCGCGCCTCGTTTGTCGCTTGGCGAGCACCCTTGGTCGTAACGTACTCGCGAGGCCTACCGCGCAATCCGTTGCCAGCGTCCTCCATCGCCGTCTCTCTCGCTTCGCAGTCGACTGTCGCCACAACCACCACGTGACGTCAGCAACGGAACGCCTGTTTTTATGTCTGCGCGCGCCGCTCGTTCCGCCCTCCACCGCCCATCGCTCGGAGAAGATCACGTGGTCTTTTTTTTAACGCGACAGCGTTAAGGAGCGCGTGTCGCAGAAAACCCGGTGTCGTCGGTGTCATCGTCCGCGGCGTTGGCCGTGAGCGATAAATCTCAGAAGGCACTTCATAAATAAAAAACATCCTGCAAGACGGGCTGGTGGGAATCCAACCAGGGTCTCCGGAGTGTGAGACGGAGACGCTACCACTCAGCCACGAGTTGGTTCCTTCAAAACGGGACAAAATCGCCTCTAGTGAATGCGGTGTTGCCTTAGAAACGTGCAGTAGAAAGTTATATTGCGGTGTATATCGGTAATTATGACCATGTAACTTACAGAAGTCGCAGTTTCACGAGTAGCGCGTTTCCACTAAATTTCTTCTGCGCTCTGCGCACACGCAGAGCCATCTTGCGGCAAAAACAGAAGACCCCCTCCTCGCAATGTACGGTGCTGCCCCCACACGTGGCGCGCCACTCGCCCCATGATCGCTTCCGCCTTCATGGCGCGTCGGGGCCCGGCTATCTGTGCCGATCGCGACGTTTGGCAGGCGTAGCGCGTTTGAGTAGGCAGTGCGAACGGGGTGCGATAACGCTATCGTGTTCCACTCTTGAATGCGAAGCTCGAGCGTCCTCCAATTTTTTTTTTGTGCTGCTCCACTAGACGCCGTGTTTTTTTTTTTCAAGGCCATCGCGCAACCAGCCACTCAGAAATGATTTTGTGGGATAAGCCCTGGGCCGATTTTAATGAAATTCCTGGCATTTGACTGAAAAATTAAATTCTAGTGACTGTTAGAAGTGGAATTTCGATTTATGGCCTTATTTTTTTACAAGGATATTTATATAGTTGTGTGTTTAAAAAATGGAAGCTTTAAGTTTACAAATTTGTCCCTCTGCGTCAGAAACAGATATCGCCGTTCTGTAAATAGCATCCACCAGAACATCCAAAGCGGGCAAATTTGATATAATAATTTATGTATGTTTACAAAGGTTTTGCGAAAATACTACTCGCATATTATTGGTGTACTTGAGAAACATGTAAAATACATAAATTTTTTTTCGCTTTAGATGTGCTATTAGATGTAATTTACAGAATTACAATATCGTTTTGCATTGCTGAGTTACGGAGTCGTGAACTTGATAGTTCCGTTTCCTGAGAATTTGCGATTTTTCGTAATTAAAAAAAATGAGCGACCTAAATAAGAAATTCGCTTCCATCAGTCAATAGATTTTGGCTTTTTCTTTTAAATGTAACGAATCCCGTAAAAGTTGTTGCAGAGGTTATTGAGAAAAATTATTTCTCCTTTCCTATGTATTTAGATAGGAGCCCCCGAGCTAAATCTTTTGTAGTCTGGGAACAAGGTAAGCATCAAAGGGTGCAAACTCTTCTTACAGCGTAGAATAAGTTGCTTTAAGTGGAGCTAAATAAGACTCAAAGCAAGCAGTTACTCTTGAAGAAAGAAAGAAATGGTTCCAGTGCTCGCTTTGTTCTCGGGGCTTATGCAAGGCGATCGCAGCACTGGAAACGCGCGCGCAAACGTTGACAAGTTTTCCTTCGTCCGTATCCTATCCGTGCAGTTTTTCGAAAATTTTCTGGACGGAGCTCTGTCGTTAGTGTCTACGGGAGCTGCCAGTGTGGCTGTTCAGCCATCGTGGGAATTATTGAGGGTATGCATTTATTTGCCTAAACCTCGCCCTTTCGACTTTGAGACTTCGCATGTTGATTGTTGACAGTTTATATCACGCTATAAGTTCAAGAATTCGCAATGATTATGCAAGCACGCAGAGACTCAATGCCTTCAGGCGTTTCGGAAAATAATTTTCGGCGATTTAGAGACATAAGCCCAATAAACGAAGCCACAATTATGAAGACTTACGACACGATTCGGCCTATCAAGGTAGATTATCTAAGAGGCGGGCATTAATTGCATAACAAATTGCAATGTCCATGTAGTTAAATAAAATATTTACTAAAGCTAAGCAGTAACCCGCCGTGGTTGCTCAGTGGCTATGGTGTTGGGCTGCTGAGCACGAGGTCGCGGGTTCGTATCCCGGCCACGGCGGCCGCATTTCGATGGGGGCGAAATGCGAAAACACCCGTGTGCTTAGCTTTAGGTGCACGTTAAAGAACCCCAGGTGGTCAAACTTTCCGGAGTCCTCCACTACGGCGTGCCTCATAATCAGAAAGTGGTTTTGGCACGTAAAACCCCAAATATTATTATTATAAGCTAAGCAGTAGTGGAACCATGCCTGCTTAGCCCAAAGATAAGGACTAGTGGTACTCTTGAAAGATCCGTTCCGATATTCGAAAAAAAAAACGCATTGGCCTTACAGTTAAGCTCATTTCAAACTGCTTGACCTACGCATGAACATCGGCTTGATAAACACAACAACAGATAAATTAGCTGCGGCTAGGGCCGCACTTGTCTGCTTCCCACTGACGTCGGCGTACAACCGTTAACGCGCTCACATACGACTGTTTCCAGTATGACTGCACGAACATGATAGCGATTACAGATAAAATAATTGATAAAAAATGTTCCAATGCGTTATTTCGCTTTGCCATTCCAGGATTGGGCATTCCGACCAGTAAGCCTTCAGTTGCACAGCTGAAAATGTGCTATAAAGACTGGCTGTCGGTCTCCTTAATGGGCCGGATATTAAGGAAGTGGTGCTAGTTTTACGATTTCTGCTAAGCAAACATGACTTCACTGCTGCTCAACTTTAATCTTGTAATTGGATCATGTGCCCCAAAATTAACAATTAAGAAAAGGAAGGTAACACATTCTTAAATTTATCCACCTGCACATAGCAATTATTCGCACAGGCAACGCTGCCCTAAAGGTAATCCACTTGAACAGACCTAAATCCGCTGTGTTTCATTGGCTATTCCAAAGTTTCGATCTACGATATACAGTAAGCTGAATATTTAACGACGTCGACGCGTACATGGAAGCACCAGGTACTAACGCACACGCTTTTCCTCACGTCCTTAAGTAACAGCTTATTAATTGAAGCACGTTCCGTACGGAGATTGACGCCAAAAGCAAATACGCAAGCAAAAATTATAAATGAATCAGGAAAAAAGTTGAGCTGCATGGAACGCAACATCTTTCGTACGTTGAAATCTTGATCAAGAACTGCGCTTGTCCCTATGGGCCTTCTTTGTCCCATCTTTTATTCGCGCTACCGTACTCCCCTTGAAGATACATTACCAAAAAGCCCACATTGCAACCCTCGTGAGCTCAGGCGAAGTATTAAAAAAAAGAGCACAAAATTGTACTCATATCGCACGTTATTTGCAATTCATAAGCTCTGATGCAAAACGCTATGGGCATACAAACGAATGGTGCCTCTTGAAGGAACTCGGCAACCACTGTTCCATATTTGGCAAGATATCACGCCTGCTCAAAGAAGGAGCACTTGTCGGCGCGGTTCATGGGCGCATCGGGTTTACAGGAGAACGCGCGGCTAAACGCAGCCATGTTGCTCAGCACCTTGGGACACAGTTCACCGCGGCCGCACAGGCTGCGGCAGAGAGTCACGAAGAAGAGCATGTCCGGCGTCAGCGAGATGTCCTTGCTCACGGCGTAGCGTCTTGGCTCGGCCGCTCGGTGTTCCTGAAAGGCCCGGTACGCGACCTGGGCGGCGGCCACGTCCATGAGCACGGAGGATCTGCCGCCAGCGCACGAGATCTTCTTCTGCAGCTCTTCGCTCGTGGCTCTCGACATCCAGCTCCTCACGGTTCTGTTGGAGTCCAGGAACGCGCCCTTCTGCGATGTTGATGTTTTGTGGAGCGTGTAAGCAAGCGTGGCCTCCGAGATGGAACAGCGCTCGTGATCTCGGGGGTTGTAAGTGTGTGCACAGAGGGAGTGCGCTCAGGACATTGCCAAGGTCTGATTGGCACACGGCGTTGCTACGGCCTCTCTGACTGGCTCAAAGTACCATCGTTGCAGAATTCGATGTTAGGCGGAATCTATACAATAGCACCCTCTGAGACCGCGTGAGAAAAGATGGTGTTCAAGTTACACCCTCCCCGTGGCGGCACCCTCAGAGCATAACGAAATGAATCGCGAAGGCATTAGCTTTCATATATACTGGGTCTATTCTATCATCCGTCCCTGACAGTCCCTGACTGGTCCCTGACTGGTCCCTGACAGTCCCTGACTGCCCATACAAGGCAGTGCTTTCAACCAATGAGCGTTGCGCAGTCCTGGACGGCATACGAGACGGCCAATCAAAATAGCCCGCTGCCGGAACCGGATTGAAGGGGCCAGAAATACGTTATGGCCCCCCACGAGCGTGTGCACACACACGACCTTCACACGATTACGCGCACCCGCGGGGTCTCGGCCAAGCGCGGCGGAGGATGACACCCACCTGCGGGTCGAAGCCCCTGACCAGCTGCCTGGCCACGGCCGTGCCGAAGGCCGCGTAGTTGACCGAAGCGGGCGCGTCCGTGTAGAACATGGGCGGCGCCGCCACGGCCAGGTGCAGGAACACCGAGTTCCACCAGTAGTCGTACTGCACCGGGAACGAGTACTCGCCGTGCCGGTGCAGCAGCGAGTCGTTGAGGGGCCAGCCGGGGAACGTGCGACGGTGCAGGTCGGCAGCCTGCGCAGTCATCGCCGCGGGTGCAAGGGCTGTGCACGCATAAGGTTTGCTCGATTCCGAAAAAAAAGGTGCACGGCGCGACAAACGAAAAGGTGCAGGGCGTGGTGCCAGTTATGGTGTGCCGGGCAGCGCCCACTCGCTGCAAGGTTCAAGGGTGCACTGCACCGCGGCGGCACCTTGCCTTGCACACCGTTTGATCGTGCACGCGGGTGCAGGGCGCACCGCTGACCCTCGGGGAATCGAAAGCCTAGGTGCAGCGCACCGTGAATAGGTGCAGAAGGTGCAGATAAACTTGGCTGACTCGAATAGACCTATACTGTACTGAGCGTGTGCTGTTTTTTCATTGCTTAGTAGCTTAGACAACAACGGCATGCTCGTCGCGAAGATAAAAAAATTAATTATGGGGTTTTACGTGCCAAAACCACTTTCTGATTATGAGGCACGCCGTAGTGGGGGACTCCGGAAATTTTGACCACCTGGGGTTCTTTAACGTGCACCTAAATCTAAGCACACGGGTGTTTTCGCATTTCGCCCCCATCGAAATGCGGCTGCCGTGGCCGGGATTCGATCCCGCGACCTCGTGCTCAGCAGCCCAACACCATAGCCACTGAGCACGGGTGAGAACAGTGGCGCCGGAATCTGCGATTGCTCTGCTTGCTCTTCCTGAGCTTGCGGTGGCTGGTCGAAAAGCACGAAGGCGTGCAACTGGGAGTCAAATATGCCACTAAAAGGGATCCTCAGCGAAGAACAGTTGCAAAGCGATGTCGTATACGTGCTGAAAGGGCTCGACGGTGCTATACTGCCACGGATTTTTTTTTTTCTTATTCGGGAAGGAATTCATTCTCCCCGGTAGCTCCGAGAGGCCAGTGCCAGAGTAATCAGAGACCAGTCATCGTCTCTTCCTATCGGAACGGAGCAGTCCCCGGCAATTAAAAAAAGAATTAAGTTTTGCTCGGCATATGAATGAATCTTTAGTGCCTACGCGTCACCGTAACGTGAAAAGTGTTTTCTTTTTTTGCGCTTTTGTGACGTCGCCCGACAGATGGGGGAAGTGAGCGCAGCCTGAGAAACTTGGCCGACAGTGGAGGACTAAGGACGAAAAACGCATATAATCGGAATGAATTGTTATTATTTCGTTCGCCCTAATCATGCGTTATCTTGTGTACGTGTGACAGCAGACGGTTTTTTTTTCTCGCAGTTTTCGGTGACGCGTGTCAGACAGCTGAAGAGGGCATAGTCCGGGAATTTCTGGCGATTCGTCAAGGGCTAATGGCAGAAATTAAATACAAGCAATTTGGAATAATTTTATGTTAGCGCACCCTAGTATACATCGTGTAGGAACACACCTTACACTAAATAAATATGTTGAACACAGCGAATAATTAAATTTGGAAACATGTGGAATTATTCCTTCGTACAAAATTTTACTGCAACAAGGGTACGCGGGTCACACAACGCTCAAGATCCATCACGTCGTCTGAAACCAACGACAGTGTTCTAGTTTCCAAGCGAGCGGAAGTGTTTTTGTGAAACGTTTACATTACAAGTCAACGTTACCAAATGTCTAGCCAATGCATGCATCATACTTGGCGAATTTTCTGACAATACTGACTTTGGAAACTTCACTTACTGAAAGGCGCCACCAGTGCTATGTGGCGTGTCAAGAACAAGGGGACGTCGCTGTGTGTAATGAACGGCTGTAGAAACCGAGAATACGTATATCTGATCTTCCGAAGGCGTGTTGTCATCGATTGAGTCCAGATTTGGATAACGTAACACGACCTCCCCCTCTCGTAACAACAAAGTAATGTCATCAGCATACGCTGATACTTTTCTGCATCCTGGGGCGCTATAACGTAAAACTATATTCCAAACTTTTATATTCCAATTCTGAAACCAGCCTTCCGCGATTGGTCAAAATCATTTTTGGGCCACCCCCACTTCACCTGTCTGTCACGCGACGTCACGAAAACCTCGATAGCTCCCTATCTGACATGACGTGTACACACTAACTATGCATTATTTGACCGAACGCAAGAAAAATAGTTATTTCTGATTCGACGCCTTTTCGCCATTAGCCTTCGGCTATTGGTCAACAGTTTTTGGGCTGCACCCACTTCACCTGCCTGTCATACGATGTCACAAAACCGCAAAAACTCACCACGCCAAAGTGACGTGTACGCGTTAAAGACGCATTAATATGATGAACAAAATTGAATTTTATTCTGAATAGCCACAGGCTGCTCCGTTCTGGAAGGAATAAAAGATGGCTGCCACCGATCGCTGAGGCACTGGCTGCTCGCACTTGCCGGAGAGCATGGGCTTATTTGCACGCAATAAAACTCTTTGCGTGGCCGTGTAACGTTCGTGGCCGTTCTGGCAACTCTTCTTTACTGAGGATTAGTTTTAGCGTCATTCTTAACCTTCCGTTGCATGCCGCCGCGATTGTCGACGAGCCAACGCAGTCTATGTAAGGTAAAGCGGACCAATCACAGACGCCGGCACCACCCTCTTCATCCGGTTATCCATTGTTAGTGCAGTTGCTCGGCCCCATCGAATCCCTCTCCACTTGAGCGTGCTCCTCGCCTCCTGTGAGCCAATTAGATAAGCCAAGCCGCTCAGTGTAGGCAATGTTATTTGTTTTTCAAGCAAACAAAACTGATCTCCTATGAACGAGGAGAGCGTTTCATTGCTCTGTTGAGACAACCCGGCGGGTGACCGCCCGATGATTGCGTCGGCGGTTACGCAAGTTTGACGTCAGGAGATTGGAATAAAAACACATTGGAGTAGTTTTACGTTATAGGGCCCCTGTTCGCTGCATAGAAAGTCCTCTTATAAACGGGCTCTCACTAAAACGCTTTAACAACGAGTCAATCGCAAGCACGAATACAGGTTACAAAGGAAAGCTTTGCCACATTCCCCTTCGCTACGTGCCAAAAGGCTATTAAGTAATAGCTCCCATTGTTCCCAAGTACAAAATGCACAGCATGCTTACAAACACTTTGGAGAAGTTATACCTTTGTAGCACCTCAAAAATATACGGGTGTTCTGAATTATGGTTTTCATATATTCGAATTACAATACAACGGTACCATGTCTGCAGCCTGTGCGCAAGCTGTATTTTACAAATTTTCTCAGACATTTTACTTTGAGCAATTCAGTTAGATCAATAACGCACTTGCGCTAGGCAGAAGGCCTACAAGGCTGAGGATGTATGCTTTATCTAATGACTCCGCCACCCATTCGAACAACAATTCGAAGCTATAATCTCCGCGGCTTGTGCGCAAGTCGTAGTTGACGCATTTGAGAGCGCAGGCGTTCCAGCGTTTAGCGTCGGCGTCGTCCCCTCGCCGATCGAGCGCATCAAAGGATGAAAGAGCGAACGTGGAGAGCAGCGGCGGATGAAAGACGGCGAAAAACAGCACCACACTGTGACTCCATTGTCAACCTTCCTCCCACCAGACACCTGGATCAGAGAAGTCAACGTCGACGTACCTGGCGCTTTCCCACCTTCCCAAGATTGTTGCTACATTCTTACCTGTGTCGATCGCTTTACTCGCTGGCCAGAAACCTTTCCTATGCGAGATATCTCTGCTGAGACCGTCGCAAAGGCAATCCTTGCAGACATGGATTGCACGCTTCGGAACACCATACAGCATCACAACAGACTGCGGACGCCAGTTTGGGTCTTCCATCTTCGAGGAACTTCTCGCTCTCCGTGGCACACATTGTATTCGCACCACTGCGTACCACCCAGCAGCTAACGGCCTGGATGAGCGAATGCATAGGCAGCTCAAACCTTCTACAACTGCCTACGGAGGAACATGTCGGTGAACCGAAGTCCTGCTAGTTATTCGTACTGCCTTAACGCTGAAAAGTCACTTGAAATGTACAAGCGCTGAGTTGCTCTATGGCACAACCCTTCGCCACCCTGGTCAATTTATAGAAGCGAGCAAAAACTAGCACTTGCCCGATCCTCTCCTGTACGTGTCACGCTTGCGGACTATGATGCACAGCCTCCACCCCACGCCGACCCGAGCGAAGGAGAACACTCTTGTCTACGTGTCCGAATTTGGCAATGGAACTGCCGTGGGTACCGCAGGAAGAAAGGGCTGCTGGCACAATTGATCGCTCATTCCTCAAAACCACCAGGGGTCATAGCCCTACAAGAGCCCGGTACCCGACCAACACTACATGGCTACGAAGAATACCACACAAGTCAAGACGGCAAGTGGAAGGTAGCCACACTAGTAGACAGAAACATCACAACCATACAACACAAACCCATAGACGACGTGGACGTACTACATGTACTTCTCGAAATAATATACAAAGGCAACCAGAAACAGAGCGCCTTCGTACTCAACATTTATTGCCTCCCTAGCCAAAGGCGGTCAAACATAGGAAAACTCTTTGGGGACACCCTCCGCCTCGCTAAAGACAGTACCCTGGTAATCATGGGCGACTTCAACGCTCAGAACACCCTGTGGGGGTACCAGAGGCAGGATTGGAAGGGTCTCCAGCTACAAACACTAATTGAACAGTGTCACCTCACACTCATCACAGACCCGAACATACCGACGAGGGAAGGGAACAGCGTAACACGCGACACCACTCCCGATCTCGCCTTCATCACTCAAACCACTCGAGCCGAATGGCTCAACACACTCGAAAACCTAGGCAGCGATCACTTCATATTAAACATAACACTACAGACTGGACGCCTACGCAGGCAGATCGGCACAGCTAAACTCACTCACTGGCGAAAAATCAGGGAAGCCCAAGAACAGGACGCCGACACAATCACGAATCTGGAAGATTGGTGTGACAACCTCCGTCGACATAAACAGCGCCACACAAAGGGAATCGCAAGAACGGAAGAGACCCCAGAGGTGGATCCCCACTTACTACACCTGTGGGATGCGAAACGGGGCCTTACCCGCCGCTGGAAAACACAGAAATATAACAGGAAACTGAAGACGCGCATAGCACAAATAACAGCGGAAGCAGAGGAATATGCCATGCAACTCGCTTCCGCGAACTGGTATAGATTCTGTGACTCCTTCGGTGGCACGCTGGACACGGCCAAGACGTGGCACATCCTCAAAGCCATCCTGGACCCCACCAAAACCAAAGGAGAAGGACACAGGGCTCTGGAACGGTTACTACACACCTACCCAGGCAGCCAACAAGACCTAATCGATGCCATCAAGACCAAGTGCTAGGAGATCCCACTCCCACGCAACCATGTAGAACACCCTACACAGGACAACCCAACCCGCTAATGGACGAACCTATCACCGAAAATGAAATGAGAGCGGTCATCGCAGCCACCACCCGTAACACAGCGGCGGGCACGGACCAGATCACAAATTCGATGATCAGAAACCTGAGCGACAAGTCTATCTCTGCGCTCACGGATTTTCTCAACAAACACTGGGAACAAGGTACGGTACCGGCGATGTGGAAACACGCACGAATAATCATGATCCCCAAACCGGGCAAGAAATTGGCAATTGAAAACCTCAGACCCATATCGCTCACGTCCTGCCTAGGCAAGGTGTACGAAAAAATTATGAACACGAGACTACAGAGACACTTGGAAGATAACAAACACTTGCCGGACACCATGTTCGGTTTCCGCGCAGGCCTGTCCACACAAGATGTGCTACTCCAAATCAAGGAAGAAGTCCTCAGCAACGTTTCCCGCTGCGGCGAACACGTCCTCCTAGCAATCGACATTAAAGGGGCTTTCGACAACGTCAGCCACCAAGGAATCCTAGAAGGGCTAGCCAACATCAACTGCGGCGTGCGAACGTACAAGTATGTTCAGAGCTTCCTGAGCCACCGCACGGCGGAGCTGAAGATGGCAGAGATCCAGACCCCAGTCTACCACCCTCCCAACAAGGGAACACCACAAGGTGCTGTCATCTCTCCCACGCTGTTCAACGTCGCCATGATCGGCCTCGCAAGCAAACTGTAGGACGTAGCAGGTCTGCGGCACGCAATCTACGCAGACGATATAACACTCTGGACCACAACAGGGTCCCTCGCTGAAAAAGAAAAACGCCTGCAAACTGCAGCAAATCTAATCCAAGAATACGTCAGCCAACGGGGACTACAATGCTCGCCCGAAAAATCTGAGCTCCTACGAGACTGGCGAGGCCGGGGTAACCACGCAGTCCCCACAGACCCAACAAGAAGACTCGAGGTACGCCTCAACTTGGGCCTCATACCAGAGAAGCCATTGCTGGGGGTGCTGGGCATGTGGTTACAGTCCAACCAGCGCGCTACACACACCCTTACACTCCTCAAAACCAGTGTCAAAGCGATATCACGCATGATCTCCCGCGTAACATCCAAGAACAGAGGAATGAAGGAAAGGGACACCCTCCGACTGGTCAGTAGTCTGGTGGTGAGCAGAATCACATACAGCCTGCCTTACTACCACCTCACACAGTCCGAGACGAAGCAGGCCGACATACTTTTGAGGATGGCATTCAAGACCGCTCTCCGCCTGCCGATGAGTACATCGACTGAAAAATTATTGGCGCTAGGGTTGCACAACACCCTCAGCGAACTGACAGAAGCCCATTACGTCTCGCAACAACAGAGATTAGCGCGGACTCACACGGGCCGGCAGGTCCTGCAAACCTTGGGGTTCCCAGCAATAATAACACGAACCCAAGAAACCTGCTTAATACCTCGTCACGTCCAGGACAGGTTTCACGTTGCACCGATACCACGCAACATGGACCCTAACCTACACTCCGGCAGCAGGAGAGCAAGGGCCCAGTACATGGAGAAAGCGTTCAGGTTCAATACCACGGCCCGTTTTACGGACGCCGCCATGTATGGGATGAACAACAAGGGCGCAGATAGTGGCAGTGGCATGCGACCACCGAGGCCACGTTACCTCCGCTGCATCGACCCGCCCCTGCACGATCACGGAAGCTGAAGAGATTGCCATCGCGTTAGCCATCCGCGAGGGCCTACACGCAAACCAACCACTGACGATCCTCACGGATTCCCAGCAGGCCTGCTGCAACTTCCTACAAGGAAGAATTGGAAGACCTGCTGCACAAATCCTAGCCCGAATACTTAAGGAGGACCCTGAGGACTTCACCACCCAAACCATCATCTGGATACCGGGCCACACTGGCATCACGGGCAACCTGCAGGCCGACAGAGCAGCTCGAGGATTCGTACATAACCGAGCACTCATCACGCCGGCTGCAGAAGACCCGGACCCTGTCGACCTCGAGTATTCAGCCATCGTTAACTACCACAGAGGGCGTCGCTTGCGACATCCACCACCCCATCGAAATCTAAAGACAGAAGATGCCGCTGCCTGGCGTAGGCCCCAGACAGGCACTTACACGAACCTACACATATTACATCGGATACACCCCACAGCCTACAGGGACGAATGCCCATGGTGTGTGGCCACGCCAACCCTATACCACATTACGTGGGAGTGCACACTACAAAACATAGAACACCTAGACACGAACACCACGAGGGAGCAATGGGAGACACTGCTGTCCAGCTCAGCCCTCGACGACCAGCTCAATCTGATAAAGAGAGTTGAGAAGATGGCAAGAGCCAGCAGAGCCCTGGACTAAGGGCCCCGCCCATTAGCGGTTTGCTGATTATTCTTTTTATAAAGTCTATCTATCTATCTATCTATCTATCTATCTATCTATCTATCTATCTATCTATCTATCTATCTATCTATCTATCTATCTATCTATCTATCTATCTATCTATCTATCTATCTATCTATCTATCTATCTATCTATCTATCTATCTATCTATCTATCTATCTATCTATCTATCTATCTATCTATCTATCTATCTATCTATCTATCTATCTATCTATCTATCTATCTATCTATCTATCTATCTATCTATCCGAATACTTGACTAACAGCACCCACGCTTTCATGTGCCGCGATGCTTCGAGCAACCCCTTCAGCCACCACACGACGGCCTGTTCAAAGTACTTGTCGCAACCCGGACCCTTCCACAATTGAAATTCTTACGCGATCCGAAGTCATCTCCGTAGGCCGACTAAAACCAATGCAAGTAGAGCAACAACTCAACCACACCGACACCGAGTAATGAACAAGATTCACACACATGTGCGATACGAATTCAGGAAGAACTGTGCGTCAACCTCAGCGGCTTGGGACATGACTCACTATTAACCTATACTTGTGCTGTCGACGTCCTTGCTATAATATACTTGTCTCTTCATATTTAGGAGGAAGGGGAGTAGTGTGGGAGTACACAGTTTCGGTTCAGCAAGCTTCTGTTTCGCCTCCGGCGTCTGGCAACCACTAGTGGCCCCTGTACGCCGCCGGAGGGCGCCGATTAAAAAAAGAAATATACAGATCCTACGCACTGTGGGAATCGATGCAAGCGAAGCTTTCTTTGCTGTTTGCTTTGAATGACGATAACTCGCAGTGACATTGGCGGTGAATGTGTAATTTCTTCAGCGTTTAGTCCAATACGAGAGGGGTGAGTTGATTTGAAACGTTACCTTGCGTTCACCACTGCTGCTTGTCTGCGTAGTCCGCAGAACCCACAGGGACATGTATATGTTTGCTTGAGGCGTTGTTGTGCGTTATTGTTCATAATTTCTGACAGGGTTGAGCATTATCATGGCCTCACATGGTACATCGCATCGGGACAAAAATGTTAAACTTTAATTTAACTGTGAGCTGTACGTAATTCGATTAATTATTATAATTGTGTGTACACACTGCATACATACATTCGCGGTCTGCAACAAGTTTCGATGAGTAGCGAAGACACTCCTGTTTCGCGCCACGCTTCTTTCGGGCCTGCGTGTCCTCGGCGCTGAGTGCACGCTTGTAGCCATTTTGCTCGCGTATGTTTACGTGCTCCTTCTGCATAAGTGGCCAGGACGCTATTGAGATCCGAGCTCCAAGCGCTGTCTTCAGGCTATGGACGATTGTAATGTGTACACTATCGCCGCCCAGCACGCGACCTCCACAGTCCAACACATGACCTGCATTTGTGTCGCATAGGACAGCTAAAGTCCCTAGATTTTTCTGCTCTAAAAGCAAAAGAAGATATCTAAGAACTACAATTAGGGAAAGGAAGCACAACACGTGCCAAACGCACAAACTGTGAAACGCTGTCGCCGCGGCCTCGGCCGGGGCGTAGGGATGCTCGAAGGCGAGCGCCATCTGGTAGTGTGGCACGAAACCCAGCAGCGCGCGCGAGGAAGATCTAGGATGACCTAGGGTCGGGGAGCCTACATGCAAGCTCTGTTCTAGGGTGGTGACAACCTTCGTTAGGGCACTTGCCACCGCCAGCTAAATTGGCGAGTTAAACTTTCCGAAAAAAAATATAAGATGCGGGACAAAAAGCGGTGAGAGACCAGCCGACCGATCACGTTCCCGCAAACCCTTGGTGACGTGAAAATAATTAACTTTTTTAGAAATAAGCATTGCCCTCAGCAGCCAGAGACATATAGCGTGTCCGAGCGCAGTGCACGGCACGTGCACATTTTAGTTAAACAGGGTAGTAAGCACGGTCCTTATCAGAGCACGTTTCGACAAACACCCCTTTATAGATTATGAACAAGTGGAAGGCAATGACAATGCTTAATGCAGTTCATATTCTCGGCGTTAGTTAATACTACCACGAGCACGCCACGGTGCCTTATAACTCGTTGCTTTACACGTGTTTTTCGTTCTTATCGGTGACAACGCTTGTGTGGTTGACCAGGCGTACGTGAAGAAACTTTTCAGCAATCAAATGTGCTGACCGCCTCCCATGCCAGTTGTTCAGCCTCTCTGGGCAACATAGAACGGGCGAGTCTTCCACATAGGCTGTCATAATGAGGATGAACACTTCGTCAATGCTTCTCCGGTAGAGATGATGCACACTTTTTTGTTTTAAAAACACTAATAATTTGGTATAGGAGTACCAGAAATTCAGAGTCTAGGCAATGAAGACCAATTATTTCTTGGTGTTTTATCAACAATACATATAATTATCTTTATTGGTCCTCCAGAACAACATATATGCAACATACATACTCACTGATGAGCTTTACTGAGTAACCACCAAGGTATGTCACTTGCAAAGTGGCACAAATCAGTGCACCATTGTCGCTGAGCCGGATTCAAGGTGTAAGAGAGATAGTATCGCTAAAGAAAGTGCCGTGATTGAATGCGGTTAAACTAAGTTTGTCGAGCAATAGCACGGTTTTGCTTGCTTTAGGAAAGTACACAGACGCTGCTCGGCACCGTCAGTGACTACCGGCATCTACAATTGCACCACAAGATAACACGCAGACGTTCCTCGGCCCGGCAGCAGCAGCGAGTGAATTGACCTTCATGCCGCGTCTGGCTTCAACGCGAACTAAGCGTCGAAAGCACAGCGCGTACGAAGCTACCAGCACTCGATCGGCGCTCTTTGTACACGTCGCAGATCGCTTTCAAGACATGGGCGCTCACACGGCGTATGCGGCAGCCGCCGGTAGTGGCACGCTAAGTCCCAGTTTGACCTTGTCGCAGCTTGAAGGTCAGATTTACGGAACCAGGCGTTTTCTGGGTTTGCACCTAAAGTAGTAGAGCTATCACTCTAAAAAATATTTTCCTAATTATGCTCCTTGTGGCAACATGTCTTGCTTGTAAAACGCGGAATTTTAATCGATGTTGACAAGTTAATAATAATAATATTTGGGGTTTTACGTGCCAAAACCACTTTTTGATTATGAGGCACGCCGTAGTGGAGGACTATGGCAATTTTGACCACCTGGGGTTCTTTAACGTGCACCTAAATATAAGCACACGGGTGTTTTCGCATTTCGCCCCCATCGAAATGCGGCCGCCGTGGCCGAATGTTGACAAGCTGGCTCCAAAACATAGAGTTTCCCTGTGACCTCTGTAAGGACCATATTTGCAGAAGCACTGTGCGATGTCTTCGACACTGGCTGTTATAACCGCGACAAAGGACGAAAACCTCAACCAGCTCAATCAGCGATAATTTACGCGCTTTCCTCTGAACACGCCTCTGTGTGCGCGATGGTAACAAGCGGCAGGGTAAGGGGTTAGAGCTATCGTATTGGATGGAGCCTATCTAAAGGGAGCCTATACAGTAACTCTAGCAGGGGTCGGCGGATAGCGGCCGCCGGAGAGCGGTGGTGCCGGTGGAGAACATTCCATTTCCGAAGACCGGGGGACAATTATGTTCGCCTATTTTCCTTATGTCAAGCGCTCGGGTGATATTAAGACAATTCTTTCCGTAGAGAATTGTCTTTAGGTCACTGGTTTCAGGACGAAGATAATATTTTAGTTTGGAACAAAAATCTTTTTTTTTTCGATTGACCCAGCACTTAAAAAAAAGGCAATGTCACTAAGCTGTTAGTGGACTACGGCTGGCTCGGCTCTCTTGCGCAGACGTGAATGGCAAGTGCATGGCGTTTTTGCCGGTGGAGCTTGTTTGTATGTTTTAGGTTGTCGCCGACTATAGCTTTGTCAATGTTTTCAATGTTGCACGGTTACCTGCATCCAGCCTTTCAATGGCGATGAAAATTGCCTCGGGAAGGCGTCCAGGTACTTGTGGATGGCGCTGGGAGGCAGCATCGGTTTGAATCCCTCGGCACCGAACAGCGACCAGTACGGTTCCAGGTGCAACCGCTGCGATATGGCCACCGCCTCGATTCGGGCGGCCGGATCTATCCAAGGCGCCGCGTCAGAGAGCAGCCGCTGGGTGGTGTTGCGCAAGTCTTCGAAGATGGCTTTGACGGTGCTCAGCAAGGGCGGCTGCAGCTGTTCACCGACCCTCCACACGAAAAGCCACTTCTGGAAGCGGCTCTCGGTGAACGAGTAGCATTTGCGGGGCCTGAAGCGAGCCACGGCTTCTTTGTTGCCGAACGTGGCGACGGCGGCGGCGTACGCGTTGGCGTACGAGTAGTCCTCGATGAAGCGCCACGCGACCTGCTCCAAGATGGCTGCGTTGCTGAACCTTGAGGGCAGAATGAGGAGGAGAAATGCGTCATAGAAAGAACCTGCGGCAGGGCTATAGCTATACGCTTTAAGTGGATCATTCATTGGTACCACAAGCATTCCCGGATTTGAAGGTCGTTGCACGCGTAGTTTCTTACGCCTAAAACTGACTGCTCCGTCAATATCATCCACAGGTTCATGGAGACTTCTACTTGCGCAGAGTATATAGTGCACAATCTGGACCGGCCCTCTTTTGGAGTCGGAGGCTCGCAGAGCCAGAGTTAGTTTAGAGAAAATATTCGCTAACACCGATGAACATAGGTGGGTTGCTAGAGTGCTCAGACATCTTTATACCTCAGAGACCCGGAACGATGGAAGAGGTAAGGAAGGTTGGCAATCACACACACACTACAAAAAGGTGCGAAAGAGATGGTAAACTTATTGCAGAGGATGAAAACGATGAGGATGAGGATATGAGGATGTTCAAAGTATTTTACAAAGACGGCAAAGACAAAGCCAAGAAATAATATTTTTACGATAACACAAATGGCAGTGCCTTGCTTTAGGGTGCCCGAATTGACTACTTGAGCACAAGGAACACAGAGGAGCAAGTATTTGCAACATGGTGACACCTGGGAGTGCTGCAGAAAAAGAAGTTCACAGACGATTCCGATACTCCTTAATACGACATTTGAGCGCAGCTCTATACGTGTTTTCATTTCGCGATATATTGGCTGGCGTACGGATGTTTCCTTTCACTGAAAGGGAGGGGGGACCTAAAAGCGCCACGCGTGTAATTCACACTGCGGCTCGTTATGTCTTGCAAGAAGTCTGGTCCTCGATTTTAAGACTCAATTCATTACTAAGTGTGCAGCAGGCTTTCGCCTTCAAGTGTTACAGGGAATGTAACATGCTGCCGAACATCTTTTTTTATCACTGGCGCTTCCGGTACTTTACACCTCAGGCACACTATGCGAATGCACAGCATTGAAGAAATAAAGTGCACGCGAGGTTGACGAGCAATTTGTATTGTAAAAAAAAAAACATTATAACGAAGTAGACCGAAAAGTGACACAGTGTAATAAGGTAGTCTCGAAAAAGACAAGTCGCTGTTTTTGAGAGCTCTGATGTTCCGTTCCCCACATAAGTATGAGACACGCAATACCTCTCGAAGATGTTGTTGGTCACGGTGCTCACAATCTTGTCGACGAGAAGCAGATTGTCGTCCGGTGAGAGGCAGGTGTTCATTCAGGTAGTCCAGCCAGCGGTGGCTGCTCACGTTCGGAGTGAGCTGGTCGAGGTGGGCTAACCGCAGCTTCATGATGACGCGGTTGGAGCTCGCGATGCCCTCGGTGACGGCGCGAACCCACGCGTCCTCGTCGGCCACCAGGTCCCGCAACTGGGCCAGCGGCGTGTCTCCGGCCTCGTACAGTCTGTACATGGTGCGCACGTATTCCAGCCGCTTGCCGCGCGCTTTGGAGTAGTTGACCCACTTAGCGCGGTGGAGGCTGACCTCGCTGTAGGCCATGTGTAGGCTGTACCTGCACTCAAAGGGTGGAGTCCGTGCGTATAGGAACGATTGGGAAACCTGGGACAACTGTCACGAGACGCACTTTTACAGTGAGTAAAATTCAACCCAAGCGTAAAAACGTATGCGCAATACACATCCCTGATGCCTATCGGCTGCGGAAGAGAAGCGGCTTTTCAATAAGACTTTTATTGAGGAAGTTCACAGGGACCGCTAAACGTTCGTAACGCGACAGCATTAAAGACCCCGTGTCACAAAAAATCCGGTATCGGCATCCGACGTCGCCTAGCGAAAAATAATTCTGACCCGCTAACAGGCAGGCCATCCGAGTGACGCAGAGGCGTTGCTGAACTAATTTAATTCCTGAAAGTACCATGCGTCAGAAAAATCGTAAGGTAGAATGTAAACACAATTTACAGGCAGGACAGCATCGGCCTGTAATATGAATATACGAGAAGACATATTTCTGTTACGCGGAAACACAAACACATTTTCCAACGTTTCTACTCTTCATAGGGGGGTCATGGCCTCCAAGATTGGCGCGAGCCAATTTTGGAGGCCATGGAGCGGCGCGTCCGTTTCCTTGCGACACCTCCAGATGGCACTCGCCTCCGCAGCATTGCGTGTCACTTCTAGCAGAAAGCGCACCTTCGTGAACAGAAATTGGCGCCAGCGTTTCCCGTTAAACATCACAGTTACATAAGCTGCAGCTGCCGGGAAGCGTGAGGGATCTTCGAATGCTATGGCGTTCACTCTTAAACGCGGAACTCAAGCGTCCTCAAATTTTTTTGCGTAAAAAGCGTCATACGAAAGAACACACACACACACACACACACACACACACACACACACACACATACAGGATTGAAATGACCTTGCATAAAGATTATATTCTTAAGGACAAAGTGGGTTAACCTGTGTGGTAAAATTTGTAGAATAAAGTCGAATGCCTCTACAGCGGAATCACCTGTACAACGACGAATTCATTATGCTCCGGTCGACTTCCTATATATAGCATAAAGGCCTCGACAACAAAGACCACTACGACGGCTTTGCCTTTACAACGAGCAAATTTAGGCGTCCCTATAGTTGAAAGACTAGCTCGGAAAGCTGGCCCCTACTTGTCGCTCATCCGAGGGTGTCACTCGCATCGAGCAGCGACCAAATCACGTGGGACCTGGTCACTTTTTCTCCTTGCACTCTCTTCGCCGTCGCCGTTTTTCATCCCCCGCTGCGCTCCGCGTTCGCTCTTTCATCCTTCGCTGTGCTCGTTCGCTTGTTTAGGGCCCGTACATGGTCGCTCCGCACGTCCGTTCCGCCCTCGCCCGGTCGCGTGCGGATAGCTCTCTACTGGTGAGCGAGGAGCGGACGCAAGTTTCCCGTCCGGCCGCCTGCTCGTCTCTCATTGGCTGGTCCGAGGCGGACGGTTTGGCTGTCGTCACAGCAAACATGGCGCGTGCTCGAAGCGAAGCGAAGCAGGGACGCAAGGCCTAGGCTACAGCCGCGTCAGAAACAGTCTATTTTTTTCTCCTGTTTGTGATTTTTACCAGAGATATGTGGCACCCACGGAGATAGTCATCGGAAGAAGCAAGCCGGTGTACGCTTCCAGACCTCATCAGTGCGTGCGATCGCCAACAGAAACAGACGGAGCGCAGGAAGTGTGTGTTGTGTTTACGAGAGCGTCGGAGGAAATATTTCAAGCCGTCGACTTCGTGATTTCTTGTGCCATGCTTCGCGTGTGCGTCGCAGACGAGAACTCCACCACATACACGTGCATTCTGAGCAGCACACCTGTTCAAGGCGTGTCGAAATAAGTAGCGTCCGATTGGCGCACCCAGCGTACACGTTTGGTTTCTGCTCTGTGTATGCCGATCGTTGCCGCGGTGTGGTGAACGCCAGCCCTTCGCAACTTACCAAAAGTAACGATACGATCAGTAGCGATAAGTTTTTATCGCCTAGTTATCGCTGCCATTCTGCGTGTGCTATACTGCGTATGAGCCGTTTTGCCGGCTGCGATGCGCCGTGGTGATCGCGACGTTCGAGCTGTGCTCTTGCCGTTATGAAGTGCGTTTGCGAGCTACAAATCGTGATATATATGTGCGATGTGTTGCAGCGTTACTGGGTGTAGAAGTGGTCGTACTACGCGATGTTCGTGTGCTCAGAACTGAGCTGAACATAAGTGTTGCCGATTGCGTTTTCTTATGTAGTAGCCCGATAGAGAAGCCCTATCACACCGGCCTTTTCTGCTTCGTACATCTATCGTTTGTTTCAAAAGTTGTTACTGCACGGTTAAAGATGCTTCTATCGGTGGGGGGAAATTAGGGAACAACATTATAATTGCATACGTCAAGACGTTCAGCGCTGTCGTGAAATGTGGACGCGCCTGAGAGCACTAATGTCATGAATGCAATTAAAATTTCCCGAGACAGTATTAAGAGAACGGTTAAAAAAGAAAACATATGAGAAGGTAAGCACAGCAGCTTGTGAACCCGCTCCTATAATACCTCGACCCGCGTCTGTTTGTAAATGTATGTTTTCTTGCGTTTGTCAATTTTTTTTCTATTTCCCAGATTTCTTTACGTTGGAGTTCTTCTTAGTTCTCGCATTTGTGTGTGAATACGTGCCTGTTTCCATGCGTGCTTGCGCTTACCATTATTTCTGTCCTTTTATATTATATTAGCATTTGCTTTTGCTAGTTTTCTTTCAGGAAAGTCATTACACATTTTCATAAACCAATCTCATTCAAAGCACTAACTCATGTACACGGCAGGGCAGGCCTCTTCCATCTCATTAAAACCTTTCTCACTGGTCTACCTCGTCTTCTCAGTCTGCCTACTCGCTGTGTTTTCTGTCCTTGCTTCTTGTGTTGTTGCTGCAGTGTGATTAACCAACTTGCTCAAAACAGATTTTCATCGCCTATGAAAACAGAAAGGTTTAGAGATAGATTTTCTTAAAACCGTCATGGGGGTTGCACAGCAACTTAGCCTCTTACCTCAGTTCATGTTTATGCATCAGTGCATGTGGCAGCTCGTCAGAAGTGCACATGAAAGGGTGCCATATTGTGAAACTACACCTTGCTATGCTGTTGCATTTTTCATGCAATCAGTCTTAGTAAACGGATGGTTTCGCTGCCCATCACATATGATGGCAAAAAAGTTCAACACGAATAACACTGTGCAGTGGGGTGTCATTTCCTGTCTGATGCTTTTGTCGTTGCAAAGAAATTTTTCAGTAAATGGAGCCCAGCAAAGCAGTGCACTGATAGCTTTTGCAACTTTCACCATTTATTACTTCACAAATGTCATTGTTTGAACCTGGCCGTCGATCACTATGCCGATGGCTTGTCAATTAAATAATTGCCTCAATAAAACACATTCAACTTCACTCAGAATTTTTTAGTACAAACAATGCTAGCAAAGCTATTCAGGGTGAATAATTGTGCTTACATTGGCGTTACTTGCCGTGAGATAAACAAATACAACAATGGCTGCGACATGACTGTGATTTGACGTGCAGACTGCTAATGGTGCATTTCAAGCGTGCCCTCGACTACTGCTATTAATAGCTGCCCGACTGAGTATTTTGCGCCTAACTAAGCTAATGATGTTTGATAATTGTTCTCCTATTCACATTACTTGCCTGGGCCAGGTAACCAAAATAAACAATGCCACCACATGAATGTGTATTTGCATGCAAGCTGCCAACAGTGGCTGTCATTTTCTCATCGAGTGCTGCCGTTTCACAAACAGTGGCGACGACTTGACTGCGCTTTGACGTGCAGACTGCTAATGGTGCCTTTCAAGCGTGCCCTCGACTACTGCTATGAATAGTTACCCGACTGAGTATTTTGGGCCTAACTAAGCTAATGATGTTTGATAATTGTTCTCCTGTTCGCATTACTTGCCTGGGCCAGGTAACCAAAATAAACAATGCCACCACATGAATGTGTGTTTGCATGCAAGCTGCCAACAGTGGCTGTCATTTTCACATTGAGTGCTGCCGTTTCACCAACAGTGGCGACGACTTGACTGCGCTTTGACGTGCAGACTGCTAATGGTGCCTTTCAAGCGTGCCCTCGACTACTGCTATGAATAGTTACCCGACTGAGTATTTTGGGCCTAACTAAGCTAATGATGTTTGATAATTGTTCTCCTGTTCGCATTACTTGCCTGGGCCAGGTAACCAAAATAAACAATGCCACCACATGAATGTGTGTTTGCATGCAAGCTGCCAACAGTGGCTGTCATTTTCACATTGAGTGCTGCCGTTTCACCAACAGTGGCGATGACTTGACTGCGCTTTGACGTGCAGACTGCTAATGGTGCCTTTCAAGCGTGCCCTCGACTACTGCTATGAATAGTTACCCGACTGAGTATTTTGGGCCTAACTAAGCTAATGATGTTTGATAATTGTTCTCCTGTTCGCATTACTTGCCTGGGCCAGGTAACCAAAATAAACAATGCCACCACATGAATGTGTGTTTGCATGCAAGCTGCCAACAGTGGCTGTCATTTTCACATTGAGTGCTGCCATTTCACCAACAGTGGCGACGACTTGACTGCGCTTTGACGTGCAGACTGCTAATGATGCCTTTCAAGCGTGCCCTCGACTACTGCTATTAATAGTTACCCGAATTAGTATTTTGGGCCTCACTAAGCTAATGATGTTTCATAATTGTTCTCTTATTCACATTACTTGCCTGGGCCAGGTAACCAAAATAAACAATGCCACCACATGAATGTGTGTTTGCATGCAAACTGCTAAAGTGGCGGTCAATTTCGCGTTGACTACTGCTGTTTCACCTACAATGGCTATGACATGGCTGCGGTTTGAAGTGCAGATGCTGAAGGTGCCTTTCAAGCATACCCCGATGACTGTTATTTCATGGTGTACTTGATGTACACAAACGTGTACAGCTATTTTAAAAATTAAAATATCACTACAACATGGGCTCATGTCATTTAGAACATACTCAAAAATTTTTAGAAGTGGAAACAAAGTTTCCAGTTACCGTATGCTCATCGGATACAAAGGCTCAACTCTTTGTATCCCAGCTGCAACACATGTCATTAGGAAGCGCTGCACCACAACTTCTGTGCGGTAGTTAGACCCCACTGAAACACGTGTTACATCAGTGCTTTGATACAGCCACACAGATTGCACAACCTGAGGAGCAGTTACCCGCCGTGATTGCTTAGTGGTTGTGGTGTTGGGCTGCTAAGCATGAGGCTACGGCATCGACTGCCAGCCACAGCGGCTGCATGCAGAGGAGGATGATTTACATATGTAACAGTTACTCATCCCTTGAAATGTGAATGACCCAAACCTTCGCGAGCATATCAGTCGCAACCATCCAGCAGCGCATAGTAGAAGTACAAGCACAAGTAGAATAGTACCAACGTCTCAGCTGGTTTGTTGTGATTACCTTGCCTGCAAGTTTCTCGTTTATATTGGATAGGCTTCCTACTTCCTACAAATAGCTTGTATACATATTTGACCTGCACCACAAAGAGCTTATGTGACAAAATATGTGTACACCGTAGTGTTATGTTGCTTTTCATGGTGTCTCAGTTTACTTAATACAGTTTTGAATTTACAGATTGCTTCACATGTTTATAGCTAAACACCACTGAAAACTACTTGCATTGTGACTGCAAGGTCACAACACGAGGATTTGTGTGGTATCTTTCCTGTTGATCGGTGTGTCCTTGCACTATAAATGTAAAATGTCACACCTGCAAACCTGAGCATCCACCCTTACATTTCAAACACTTTTTTGAATGCTCGGCAGTTATGCTTACAAGCACATTGTGACAGCAAATCTACACCACCTTAATTTAAGTGCGATGTAAAGGATTGTTTGTGCATATCCAAGCTGTTCTAGCGTGCCTGCAGGGATACAGCATTGTCCAATGGCACCGTATAGTTCAGGCGTAGTAAGGTGGCAACATATTGGGTAGCCAGGCTGGCAAGAAAGAATGCAATTGTTTGATTTCACTCAAAATAAGTTTTCCTATCAGCAATGTAAATTATATGCTTTCAAATAAGTACTCCCCTTGGAAACATATCTCATGAGTATGCATATATCTGCATAAGGTCACCGCAATACATACACATTGCTTTAAGCCAGTCATAATGAATTGTACACTCACTGCTTAACCTTCAATTCCTTGCTGCATGTAGTTAACCACTCATGCACAACTTTTTCTGCACACGGTGAGAACTTCAGACATCGCTGAGCATATCATTTAAGAAAAAGGCATTCCATGCATCCAACTGCTTTAAGCACCCTCTTAAAATTGGCAGAGTGAAAAAAAAAAAGCACGAGCAAGCGTATCAGCAAGCTGTACTCGGGGCCTCACACGCGTTCTCAGTGGTAGAAATGTGCCTCTTGGCGACCTACGCAAATGCATTCCGCGACAGATGTGCGTGTGTTCTGTATTCTTGCAAGCTGTCACTAACACTACAGAAACCGCGCCACCGCGCTTCCGGCGACAATATCAGTTTCGCGTGTCGCAGAACGGATCACGTTGGATAATTAGAGAGGTGTTGTTCAACCAGCCAAGGCAGCGTGCACTGAAAGTAATCATCCGAGAATACGTCGCGTGCTGCGACGTGATGCGATTGCAATACATCTGTAAAAGGTGGCGCAGATAAGACGACTGTGCAATGTTTCGAAGAAGGATGACGGTGCCAATGCAACACATACGGCTGCAGAACAGAATGTGGCAGCCTAGAATCGCATTTTCGCCGGAACGCGGAAAATTGAAATCACATCTGCAAAAATATGCCAGTGTCGTCTGCTGTCAAAGGTCGTTGCCAACCTTGAACACCTTTGCTCCGCCGAACGGTTGCCAGCTGTCAACAGGCCGCGTCGCCCAATAGGAGTGCGCGTGCGTTCCGCTCGTGCGGATTGAGCGTGCATCGAATTTTGCGACACCTTCCGCCTTTCGGGCTTCCGCTCGCGACCGGACGAGGGCGGAACGGACGGGCGGAGCGACCATGTACGGGCCCTTACGCCGAGGGACGGTGACGCCCAACGCCGGAACGGGCGCATAAGAGCGGCCCTCTAGATAAGAAACACTGCTTGTCCCCGCGCAACGTGCAAGAGCTAGATTTGTGTGTACTACGTCACACATTATTTATTAAACTGTGCTTGGTCACAACCTTATGGGTGACCGGCGAGCGTTTTCTTTTAGCAAGGCCACCGCGATAAACTGCATAGTTCAATGCCCAGTAAACTTGAGGGACTGTTTTAATGTGTGAAGCCGGACTTTTCCTGTCGGCTTCGTTGATAAGCAAAAAATGTGGAGTCAACTCACACTGAAGTCCAACTCTCCATCTCCTATATAGCCAGCCCCCCCCGCCCCCCCCCCCCCCCCCGCCAGTGAGAGCTTATCAAGGAGTACCCAATATTTATGCAAGTCTCTATACCAATATTGATCTCGTATTTTGGCACATAATGATCTAAACTTCTTGAAAAAACTCGTCCAGAGCCTTAAGAAAGAAAAATGAAAAATACACTCGTTTACTGCCTTTGAAAGAAGGCAAAGGGTTCTACAGAGATCGTGGCGTTCCCCGTGCATGTCCGTCTTGAATAAATGGATTCTAAGGTTTTAAGTGCCAATAGCAGGATTTGATTATGAGGCACGCTGAATCGGGGGACTCCGGGTTAATTTTGACCACCAGGTGATCTTTAACGTGCCCTCAATGCGCGGAGACACGGGCGTTTTTGCATTTCGTCCCCAGGTCTCGCAGTGCCAAAACAGAACGCTCACCGTAATAAGTACGACAGAAGTGCTTCAATAGTTTGTCCACTTCGTCCAGTGTGGGATGAGACTAAGTGCCACTGGCCTTTGTTGCGATTGATTTTTTGTTGTCACGACGGTGAATGAAATCGCGAATTCAAATTGAACAATGTGCGCGGTCCCGGCGCTGCCTGGTTGTTACTCAATAATGGTAACCGGAGGTAGCGCCGCGGTAGCCCACGGCATAGGATGCGCATGCGGAGTGGGCCTAACTTGTCGTACTAAGCTAAAGCACACTGGCATGTCAAACCAACTAGCCCATCATCTCGCGCGGTCTGAAAGTCAATACAAGCAATTCATGTAATGCAGCTAAATTCACATACTGCAGGCACATAAGGTAAACGGAGAAGACGTGTCTAACGAGCAAAGCCTTTAATGAGTAATGCTTTTATCTATTCAAAGGTTGCCGAAGATGGTGAAATTAGGGAAGCGGGCCGCGGGGGCGGTGCCGCCTCTAGCTGACCGCGTATAGAGACACGTGCCTGGTGTCGCCGGGCAGTTGTTTCAGGCTTATCTCGAGCCAGAAGGGCACGCCCCAGTTGATGAGGAGGTCGAGGATGACGTTCAGGGCGTGCTTGGTGGCGCCCACGCCTGTCACCCGTTGGGGCCAGTGCAGTCCGCGGTCCCTGAGGAACGACAGAACCTCTTCGAGGCGCTCGTAGGTGTGGCCCTTCCGAGAGACGCAACCCTGGTACAGCGCCGACGCAGCTGCAGAGACGAGTTGAGGTGTATTTGTTTCTACGAGAACATCGGTTACGACCTAAGAGCGAGAGCAGGCGTCCCGAAACTTTCTTGCCCCACCTGCCTGCCCTGAGGTCTGCGGTACCAACGCCCTTTCCATTACTCTGATGCGGATGTGGCGGTTTTAATTGATAAGTCCAAACTGAAATGTAAAAAAAAGAATATGCCGGAAAAGGGATGGGGTCGGATTCGTTTTGGCTACTCGTGGAAGACTAAAATGCCGTTTGTGGAACTGGGGGGTGTCGCGGAAGCCCAATTTGGGAACCCCTGAGCTAAAGATTGGGCCGAGCGCGTCAATACGCTCTCAAGCATCTTGAACAGGTCTCGTAAGAAATCAGGATTTTGCCCGGTTGCGTAGGGAATAGAAACGGAGCGCGCACCGTCGAGCACTCTCACCAATTCTAATACGATCGCCCTTTACAGTCTAGGAGACAGACTAAACATGTCCGTCCGTGGATGAGGAGATTCCGCGGCCTGCGCAGAACTATGTGCAATAGGAAGGGTTTCGGCATGATGGTAGTGCGGCCATACAGATATCCGAGGAAAACAAAATAGGGGTCCTATAACGCAAAACTATTCCGATATGTTTTTATTCCAATCTCCTGACGTCAAATTTGCGTAACCACCGACGTAAGCATCGGGCGGTACCCGCAGGGTTGTCTGAACAGACCAATCAAACGCTCTCCTCGTTCACAGGAGGCCACTTTTGTTTGCTTGAAAAACGAATAACATTGCCTACGCCGAGCGGCTTGTCTTATCTAATTGACTGATAAGGGGGCGAGGAACACGCTCAAGTGCAGAGGGATTCGATGAGGTCGAGCCACTGCACTGAAAATCGATAACCAGATGAAGAAGGCGGTGCCGGCGTCTGCGATTGGTCCGCTTCCCCTTAGCTTGCGGTGGCTGGTCGAAAATCACGGCGGCATGCAACGGAAACTTAAGAATGATGCTAAAACTGATCCTCAGCAAAGAGTTCGCAGAATGAGGTCGTAAACGTGCCAAAAGTGCTCGAAAACGTTACACGGCCACTCAAAATGTTTGATTATCCGCAAATAAACCCATGCTCTCCTGCAGGTGCGAGTAGCCAGTGCCCGAGTGATTGGCGGGAGCCATGTTTTATTCCTTTCAGAATCGTGGCAGCATGCTGCTATTCAGAAGAAAATTCAGTTTTGTTCAGCATATTATTGCATGAAAACTCTTGACCAATAGTCGAGGGCTAATGGCGAAAAGGCGTCGATTGAGAAATAAATATTTTTCTTTTGTTAGGTCAGATCATGCATAACCAGCGTGTACACGTCATAGCGGACGGGGGAGCAATTGCGGTTTTCGTGACGTCGCATGAGAGGCAGCTTAAGTGGGGGGGGGGGGGGGGGGGGTCCAAAAAAGTTTTTGACCAATCGCGGAGGGCTGACTGCAGAATCGGAATAGAAAAAACAGTTTGGAATAGTTTTACGCTATAGCGCCCCAGATTACGCAGATCCAGTGCACATCTTGGAATCCCCGAGAAGCGACGCTTTCCTGAAGGAGTAACCCAATGCTATAAATTTGCCCATTGTCTTTCCCCTTGCGTCTTCGATGTAGAAGAAGTTCGCGTGCGAGCATGTTCTCTCATGCACCCGCGCCACGCCGTCTGGCAGATGCGGCGGTCACCTCAAAGAACTAGTCGGCTTTGTCACGATACTAGTGTACGTGCGGTTGTGGCCTAATGGTTAGAGCACCGGGCTGCTGTGCTGGGGCACCGATCTTCAGTCCCACCATCGAGCACGTAATTTACCTTTTACAGCGAAACTGTTAAGGCTACTTTCTCTCCTGCTATCGTGTCTCCGTGTAGAAAAAAAAATCCCGAAGATAGTGCAACACAGGCCCCATCCACAGCGGAGCTGCAGTTCGCCATTGAGGGGCCCGCATACACAGCTTCACTGGTCATCCTTCTTCACAGTGTGGCAAGACACTGAGTTATTTTCTTCTTTTTTTTAGGTATGAGCTCTCCAGCTAGACAGCAGCAGCATATCATCGGACACGGCCATGAATGTCCGGGATGCGCTGCAAAGGGAGATACGACAAAAAAAAAAAGCGTGCCGGTATCACTATTAGCATAGCGTATATGATGCTGCGGAAACGCGTTACAGCGTTCTATTTGTCTAAATGCAAGCGCGTAAGATGGCGAGATGGTCGATCACAGCAACGTCACAACCCTCATGCGCAACATTTGACTGCACAATGCACAGGGATTGTACGTGAACAGGATAAGTACGTTACACTTGCAGTCAATTTTCTGACCTTCCTACTGCTGCTGCTGCTGCAAACAGAGACGCTCGCGAGAATTCGAACATGCTACCGCCACCTGCGCGACGACATTCAGCCGGGAGGCTAATCCTACATCTCGTGAAAAAATTGGTAAGACGCTTAAGCCTCGCCTTTATGAGTAGAACGCGATAGCATTAAAAGATCCCTGATTGCTTTTCATGCTTCCCGGCAACTGCATCTTACGTAACTGTAATGTTTACCGGGAGACGCTGGCGCCGAACACTATGCACGAAGGCGAGCTCTCTTGTAGAAACAGCACGCGATGGATGGATGCTATGATCGCCCCCTTTGGAAGAGGGTGGTGGGTTGCGCCACCAAGCTCTTGTTATCATAGTGGATAATGTCCTACCTATATTAAAAAAAGAAAAGGAAAAAAAACACGAAGAATTCCCATAACCAAACTTTTTGAACTCCTTTTGGGAAATTTATTTTTATAGGCCTCTATTGTTTGTGGTTGCTCTACTTCCACCAATCTTCCAATCGCCTCTTACCAATCTTTATTCCGGACATCAAGGAGGGCTTCAAGGAGGCCAGACGTGCCTAAATCAACCGCTGGGCAGATATCTTCACATTCTAATAAAACGTGCCGCATAGTTTCCATAGCTTTACCGCAGCAAGCACACGCTTATTCCTCCTTCTTCAATCTATAAATGCGTGTTCTAAGGCATCCAAATTTCGGTTCTAGATGTAATGGGCTTCCCTTTGAGATATCATAAATTGTTTCTCTCCCAATCTTGTTTTCATGCGAAGCATATTACTAGAGCTCAACCCAGCTCCTCAGGCGCGGCGGTGTCGCCTTCAATACCACGTGACACCGTGACATCACGACAGAGGAGAAACGGGGCTCCAACTCGCGGCGTCGCTCGCGGCGTCGCCCCCCGCATCGGACGCGGTGAGCGTCGAGCAGCGCAGCGTTCGGCGCGACAACGAAATGTGCGCCTGAGCAAACGGCGCACGCCTGAGCCGACGCCGACGACACCGGCTTTTCTGCGATACGAGCTCCTTAACGCTGTCGCGTTAAAATAAAGGCTAGTATGCTTCGCATCCTGGGCTTAACCTTAGCTAAGCCACAGCCAGTTTTTTTTTTCCTTTTTTTGCGACAGAGAAACTTCGTTTCTCATTCGACCGCTCTTATTCACGTTTCTCCAATAGAAACATAATAAACCTTCACCTTTGTAAAAGCATACAGAGAAAAGCCGAGCTACACAGCTGCGCGCGTCACTCACGCGATGGTCTTCGCTGCTTTTCGAGGAAGGTGGCGCCGAGCTCGTACCAGCGCACCAGCGTGTCGGTGAGCGCGTCCGATACGATCTCGCTCCGCCAGCGCACTTTGTCGCACACGTAGGCCATCGGGTCCCTGCACGGGTCTACGGTCTTGTTGAGGGTATTGGACAGGTGCTCCAAGTGCTCCTGGCAGCCTCTGCGCGGCGAGCATGGGAGAGCCCCGGACGTGAGACGACGTCATCGCTTCGACTCGCGAGAACATGTTGCCCCTGCCGACTCATCGTGACTTTCGGGCAACAAGAACGCGTTAAGAAGACGCAGGTATTCTGTCAGCCATCGGGCCACACGCACAACAAAACAAACAAACAAACAGACAAACAAACAAACAAACAAACAAACAAACAAACAAAGTACGAGCGAAACAGGACCATTAGGACAACGACAGTTAGAGCCGTCGCTGAGTCGTCTGCCCCAAACCACATCGAACGTTTTACGGTCCACATGCTCTGGCACCGAACTGCGAAGCAAGGGCGTCGCCGAATAATTGGGCGCGCAATTCTTTTACTCATGCGATAAAAAGCAACAGCAGACCAATGAGACGCAGATGAAAAAAAAGAAAAAAAAAGACGATATGACGCACGGCAGCGACACGCATTTTCGTTTCCCGCAATACCTTCCGGCGTTTGGCTTTGGTTAATCCGAGAGAGCCGTTTCTGGCAGTGCGATTTCATTGCACCACTACACAGTGTTGCCACATTGCTGTAGGGTTGAAATGCGACATAAAACTTATACTACGAATTTTCTACAGCACCGAATGCGGTTCATTTTTTGCCGGCTTGTTGTGGGACGTGTGTGGTCTCACGTGCTACGCATGATTGCAAGCTTAAGAATTGTGGCGTCAATGCCCCTTTACCGAAGATTACAAGACGCAGGTTTAGGAAAGGAGCTAAAGAAAAAAAATTGGCAGTGACTTGGCTCGGCTATGCCAGGATATACGTAGTGAAAGCTAAAGCATAGCATGGTTAGCCTAGGTTAATCTTGATTGCAAGTCCAGGTTAGTCTGGTTGTCTAGCTGTGTTGCGGCGTTTAGCCAGTCGTTCGGCGCGCTGTTTGTCTGCTTCCTGGGCGATTCGTTTCCTCTTCATCTCGTTCCGATGTCGATTCCAGGCCTCCCCCTGCTTATCAGAATTGTCGCCGTCCATACTGCCACCTCAACTGTGGTTGCGGCGCACGCGAGCACTCCTTTTCAATCCTCCGACGTGTTATCAGGCATGCGACGCAGCTTGCGAAGCGAGCAGAGGCGAACGCAACGACGAAGAACGCGGTGCGACGTTATGTGCCTCCTCGGAGCACGGTCACGGTGTAATCGCAAGTTCGCGGCCAGTAAAGCTTTCGCTTTAGAAACATCAGAGGACACCTAAGCACTTCTTATGCGTTGTGAATGCGAAAACATTAATGTCCAATTGAACGCCGCTGAGCGGCTCTTCAAGTTACAAACTCCTTGCGGGCAAGCGAGCACGCTGAGACACTCGCCGTGTTTTGGTCTGGCGTCACCGAGGTGCAGTTAGAACACAGGCGAAAGCTTGCGCGGAGAAGGAACGCGCGGATAACGCAGGCTTCCCAGAGCGAGAGCAAGGGTGACGTGCCGTCGCGACGATGTTCTCTCCCCTTCCGCAACACCTGGCGCGCTAGCAGAACAATAGATGTTCCCTTTCGTAACCAATAGGAATTTAGGAGCCGTTTCGCTGCTCCAGACGGCAGACGCCGGCTTTTTCGTTCAATGGGCTATTTGGCACTTTCGCATTAAAAAAAAAAACATCTACCACCTAAAACCAACAGCTGCCCACGATCTTGTCGACCAAATACATGAAAACATAGTCATGTTTCATGCAGGTTTATTTTTAGGATACTCGCACCCATGAGCTCCATTCACCGCCACCACCATCACCACCATGTCAGTGCATTTTTCTACTATGCTGGTGTTCAAAATATGACCGCCATGACGTCGCTTTCGCACGTACAATATGCAAACGCGTGCCCTTCGATATTTGTTTGGCAGTATACTCTTAGGGAACTGATCACTGGTTGCATGGAATTTTCTGCAATGATTGCTATAGGTAACTCTCGCACTGCGGTTTTCCAGTTAACATGCGAGTGGTTCTTTGTTCACGGGTTTGTCTAATATTCGCGCTTGCTTGTAGCTTCAAACGCTCTTGTCGGCTTATTTATTACGCCGTATATATCTCAATCTCCATGCACTTAGTTTCTTTAAGCACAGGAAGACAATTACACAATGCACTCATACATACTCATTGTGAAGTGTTGCATTCATAATACAATCTTTTGTTAAAAATCACCGATTTACGAAGTCACAAAACCGTTCGAAGCCACAAGGACGATGTTTAGTAGACAAAACCATGTAGCCTTCGCCGTTCACAGGCCGGCTGAACCACCATTCTTGATAGACACTAGCGCCGGAGTACCCACTAGAAATTTTTGTGAGGCAATGCAATATGCCGCAAGAAAGGTAGATATAGAGTACACCGTTATAAGACTAGACAGTTCACGCAAAAATGAACACGTAATTACTTCCACAAAAAGAACACACTAGGAACAAAACCTAAATGGATAGATGCTTGCGCACGTTAATAACAAAAAAACAAAAATCTTTTCTAATTCATATGATGCCAACTTTATAATTTCTGCAAAATTAGGGCAATCAATGTACTAACTATTCATAATCCCACGGGGTGTAGACACAGGGATGGGGAGGGGCGCACACCCGGAACCTACCTTCCTCCTCGCGAAATTCGCGTATTAGGGTACCTGGCACACAATGACGAATGACAATACCCGCCCACCTTCTCCCACTTTTCCAGGTGAAGCGCCTGCTGCTCAACCCCCCCCCCCCCAAAAAAAACAAAGAAAACTAGCTCCACTGTTAATCATTTCAACTACACAAACTGATTATCGAAAAGAAAAGTGTTTGAAATAAATAAGCTGCTTCTTTCTATATCGTGCATCACATTGCACTTTGCCTTGCAGAAAATGCGTTGGTTACGCCTCAAACCTGCAGTCGCAAAGGATAGATTTCAACATACTAACTGCTGTAGGACACTGAACGGTTTTAAGAAACCGAAAGTGAGAACATCCCGCCATCAGTGACTACCCCCCGCCCGTGGGAGCGTGAACAACGGCGTCACCTGGTCGTGCAGCCTTTGTACTGGAAGGCCATCTGACGGGCCTTGCGCGTCGCTGACGAGCCGAGGATCAAGGCGGTGAGCAGGCCGGCACCGACCAGCGCCACACAAAAGACACAGAGTGGAGTCGCGGTGCGGGCGCACGACAGCCCCGCCACCTTCGCACGCCGCCACGACGACTCGGAGGGGCGACGCTGGTCTTCCCGGCCAATCAGGGCCTGCGGACGACGGGAGAAAGAAAGCCAGTTTATTTAGGCAAAACAAATAACGAAATATTATCGGACGGAACGCGTAAAAAAAAAGGTAACACGACACGCGCACACTGTAAAATAATTTATATCTTAAAAAATTAAATTAAATTATGGGGTTTTACGTGCCAAAACCACTTTCTGATTATAAGGCGCGCCGTAGTGGAGGACTCCGGAAATTTCGACCACCTGGGGTTCGTTAACGTGCACCTAAATCTAAGTACACGGGTGTTTTCGCATTTCGCCCCCATCGAAATAATTTACGTCTGTTAAACGTGAATAAAGGTGTAAATCAATGCATAACTCCCGCATTTACACCCTTCGTGTGTAAGGGTGTTAGTTATATAGTTATTTGCACCCTCGATAACTTTTAAGGCCGCCAATAAAGGAAGCTTCATAAGGAGGTAAGATTCGGGATACCAGCGTTGGAACGAAGAAAAAAAAAGAGACAGGTGTAGCGTTTAGACACAGGAAGACAGGCGGTGCGGTTTAGAGAACGAACTGGGGTGGCCGATATTCTGTGTGAAAATTTAGAGGAAGAAATCACATTGGTTATACCGTGTAATATAACCGATTGTCTGTTAGACATGTAGAATGGGTAGTAAGAGAAGGGAAGCGCAGTCGATGACGGCAATAAATTAGGTGGTGTGGTGGAGTAAGAAAACTTGCAGTCATAAGACGGAATCAGATGCCGCGAGGCAACGGTTATTGGATATCGACGGCAGAAGCCGTTCTCCTGCAGTGGAACAGTAAATTAACTCACATCGAAATGAACGTACGCTAGAGAAGCGCGCCTCATTGATATAAAAAAAAATCCCAAATGCAGTTACACTAAAAAAAAAGTCGCAGTTTAGCGCGAAAGGCGGGGCATCGATTGCGATAGCAAATAACAGGCAGCTCTACGGCAGCAGCAGCGAGTGACTTGACCTTCGCGCCGTCTATCGCGTCAGCGCGAGAGCGGCGAGAACACAGAGCGCAAGAAGGTATGAGCCGTCTGCAGATTCCTTTCAAGAGATGGCGCACGCGACCGCGCGCATGCGTGCAAAGTACGCATTTGTTGGCGGAGTCGAAGCCGCCTCCCTCCCTCCTGCACTGGCTCGCCGCTTTCCTCCAAATATGGAGCGTGAGATTGAGCCCGATTGAGCCACGATAAATAGTTCCCTTTGCGCCCAGTAGCGAAATGCGCTGTTGCTGCCGTTGCATGACGGCGCCCCCCCCCCCTTCCCTCCTATCCCCTCCCCTGCCTTTCGCGCGACAGTAGACGGCGCGCTTGCTCTCCGCTTTCAACACAGCCTTGTTCGTTCTTTTCGTTTCGCAGTCATTCTCGGGCGAGGATCTCTTCGTCAGCTTTACAGTCACAGTATGGTTTGGAAAACCAACACTTCGCTGCGTACCACCACCGCCATTGTTTATCATATTGTCCAGTTGAGAGCCGGACAACCTAAACCACTGAGCTAATCACTGAGCTCCTTGTTCGTCTTGCAGACTGGATGACAGAATCAGCCACTCAACGGTGATGTGGTTGTAGGCGATCTCGGAGATGTGCTGTAAAATAATTTACGCCCTTAATATTTAGTAACGGTGTAAATAGGTCTTAAACTGATACAACATTACACCAAAGAAGTGTGCAAGGGCGCGAGTTATAGACTAATTCATACACTTATCCACTTTTAAGGCTGTAAGTTATTTTACACTGTGGTTGGGAAGTTGGATGTGGTATACAGTTGCACCAGAGAACATGAAGGCTGTTAGCGTGGTCTCCGCAATATGACTGGCCAACTTAGTCAGCCCAGCGCCGGAGTGTACACCGCGCCAACAAGACCTCGGACCGAGAGTTTTAAAAGGACGCTAAAGAAAAACGTTAAATCGATCTAGATTGAAAGATTAGAAGTCCGCAATAGCAAGTTCGTCATTCGTAGCGAGAAGAAAACTCTTTTTTTAGGTGTCAGAATATCATAGTGGCACCACCTGTTGTAGGAAATGGTACCTCTCCTGTACCGCCACCCCTGACCGATTAACAGAGAACACCATACAGGGAGCTCATGTGAAGATTGCGTAAACTCGTCCGTTCCCGAGCTTGTGATTCAGATGATTCAATTCTGCGGTTTTACAAGGTAAAAACACGATCTGATTATTAGGCACGCCGTATTGGGGGGTTCGGGATTAATTTTCATTAGCTGGGTTTCCTTATCGAGCACACTACTCACAGTACACAGGCGTGTTTGCAATTCGCCCTCAACAAAGTGAGGCCTCGCGGCCGGGATTTGATCCCACGACCTCGTGCTTAGTAGCGCTACGCCAAAGCATGGGCACTCAGCGGCGAACCACGGTGGGTGCGGGCAGTTAAAATAGAACAGCCGTTTCCGGAACATCGGCGGCAATTTTCTACGTAACAAAGTGAAATATTGACACACAGGAAAAGATAATAGACTTATAGACGGATGTTGCATGGATCTAGCTCGACCTAACATTTCCCTTTAGTGTCTTAGTAAATGTTTTCGCACTCTCATCACTCCAGTACTTCTGTCAACGTTTGCTGCTCTCGTATACGTGGGCTGTTAGGTGACAGTCGTCACGTGCCAGGAGCTCAATGCTTCGAAGAGAAATAATGATACACACGAGGCAGACTCTGCCTCATGTTTTCACAAAAGTTACCGGAGGGGTCTCCGGCGTTACAGTTTCTACGGGAGCTGCGATAATCGTGGCTCAGCCAGCCTGGGAATGGCGGTTAGTGCGTTCATTTTCCTGACTTTCCCTCCTTCCGACTTCCATCAGCTTTGTGACTTCGCAAACTGGTCATTTTCGACAAACTGTTGCGCCACAAAGGCCACAATTCGTAGCCATTATGCATGCGAGCAGAGTCTCGTTGTCTTCCGCGTTTAGAAAAATAGGACTGCTTAGAAATTCCGCTTAATGCAGGCAAATCATGCACAGTACACCGAGTCAGAAGAACGTCTGACGCTCCAAGCATGAAGACTAGAAAAATCAACGTATTAGCCGTCATTGCAATCGCAGCGAAACGGCCGTGGCGCGATAATTTCATTCAGTAATTCAAGAAGGAAACGCTACGTCGTAGCCAGAGTTTGCAGTTGGCTGACCGCGGACAAGATCTGGCACAGAACAATGTAGCTATAGCTCGTTTCGCGATAGTTTGCGCCTAATATATTCTGGAAGATGAACGCGTGAAAAACGTTGGTAGCGTATTGGCGTGTTTCGCTCAAAACGACGCGTAAGCGCGTACGCATGGTAGCGCCTGTTAGATATGGAGCTGTTTCCTGCGCCTACTTCGAGTTCCCCTGGACCACATCGAATCGCAGCACATTCCAGAGGAGCGCTCGAGCAAACAAGTTCACGTGCAAACAAGTTCGGAAGCCGCCGGTAGCTGTTCTCTGCTTGACTCTTCCAAAAAACGAGGGGATAGCACGGCACTGTTGGAAGTAAAGTGGGTGCCAAACCAAGACGGCGGTAATAGCTGTGACAGGCGGACGTGCCGGGAAGGCCCAAGCCTACCCCTCTTCGCCTTTGAAGAAGGCATTTGCCACCACTGCGGAGCCGTACCGCCGGGAGCAGGTGGGCCCTCGGACAATGGAGCATGAGTGCCCCCCATTCTCCGCCTTGGAAGAAGCGCATTGCAAGTCTGCGAGGCAAGACCGCAGAGAGCCGCCGGGTGTGACACCGCGACACGGGCGCCAACCATTGGCTGAAAATGGCGTCATCTGAGCGGACTCTCCCATTGGCCAGACATGACGCGACGTCCAGTCCTCGAAGGGTTTAAAAGAAGCATTCCAGAGAGACCAAAGCATTCCCTGATTCCCTGATTCACCTCTCTCGAACTTCTTGCCGCGGGCCGCAGCGTCCGAGTTGCTGCTGGCCCGTAATGACTGTACGACTGTTACTTGACTCTCACCTCTCTGTATATAATGTAAAATAAACCATCCCAAGTTTGGTTTTCATCCCGAAGTCCGTCCTCCAACCCCTACACGCCAGGTGACTACGCGGCATACAAGATAAAAAAAATTTCGAAATGTTTTCTTGCGTTGGTCTTGTAAAGTGTCACGAGATTTTCGTGATACTATAAAAATAAAATAACGACCTGTATCGAGAGAAATACGGTATGTCCAACGAACTTGTCGGAATCAACTATAGGGAGGAAGCACGAAACAGTAATTGAAACCTATCAATTAAATTTTATGCACAGACGCACATGATGGGCGAACTTTTTCTTTAGTTCCCAAGTTGGAGCCACGAACTGTTCACGTTTTTGTCCCGTCGCAGAAGTTTTGGTCGTTAGGGTTTCCGGCAACGCGACAGTTCGTGTTCCGCACCGCGTTTTGCAGTGTAGCGTGCCAGACGTAGCGTCGCGTAGCGTAACGTAGCGTAGCGAATGCGTGCATGCCACGGCTGGACGGCAAGACGCGGATACAACACAAGTGGCATAAGCGACCGCGGATCGCACTACTTCCGAGTTTGGCGAGAAACCAACCGAGCAGGCTCACCATATTTCCGAGGAGGAAATAAAGTAAGGCTACGCTTTAATGAAAGAATTACGTGCTTGTAGACACATGTTTGTTGCGGCAAGGCTATTTAAGTACCGCCCGTTCTCCATTATTTAATCCAGCTAAGAACAAAGCCGTTCACCAGCCGATCTGTAGAACGAATGACTATAAAAGCTGTATTGGTGATATAAGTGTGGCGTCCTTCATGCTGGGCTATTCAACAAGACAACCGCGGCGAGCAAAGTCCTGTATGGTTAGAAAGGAAAGCTTCGCTAGAAGAACCTCCTGGCTCATCATTTAGGGAAATGTTTTTCAAAGCATTAGCAGCCGACGCAAATGAGCAGTGCTCTGGAACTGAGTGTTCAGTGACGTGTGACTTCTTGCGCAGAACGTCGCGCAGGTGCCGACGCTAATGTGCTTTCCAAAGTCGATCCAAACGGGCCGCGCAGCTTCGGCCGAAAAGCGGTCGAGAACCAATTTTCACGAGCATCAGCAAGCGCGTCTATGGGAGCAGCGATTGAAAAGCGACCATGTGAGGAAGGAACGAAGACTGAGAAAGAAAAAAAAGACAACCTTTTAATTAAAACGAGAGAGAGTTTGATTTCGTGCAACCCCCCAAAAAAAGACCTGCTCAATGTTATATATGTGTGATGAGGAAAGAACAGAGAACTGCCTTTTAGTTATTATCATCAACAACAAAAACCACTCGCCTGCTGCTTTGAATCGCGCCCACGCGTCACCCACGCGCTGCCTCTCGCGATCTCCCGATGGGCGAGGCAGTCGCGCCTCGCTTCGTTCCGTTTTGCAATGTGCCGCACGAGACAGATCGTCCGCGGCACCCGCGCTACGGAGAGCGCTCTCTTCCCAATATAAACCGTGTACACATATAATCATGAAACAGAAAATGAAAACACGTATCGAGCTGCGCTCAAATTTCGCATTAGGGAGTGTCGTGATCGCGGTGAATTTCTTTCTTTGAGATACCGTGGAATTCCGTTGAGTTGTGGCATTCCACACGTACATACCTCGCTCCCCCCTAGGACAGGCAGTTTCCCCATTCTCTATATAGGATATAGGGACGTTTAAAAAAGTTACTTTTGTTTTTTGCATGAATTGCGATTTTAATTTGCAGCAGTGTCATTTATTCTGCCTTGTGCGCTCGATTATACTTACAATCTATAGTTCTGTGTAACATTACATTTTTTTGCTGCGTACACTTGTTTTATCTGTGCGCGTGCTTGGTAATCATATCATTCCTTTGCTGCATTTGTATTACCTGTTTTCTTTTTTTTTATATCTCAAGAGACCCTCTGGCAGCACAGATCCCTTCGATCTCTTCCTGTAGAAGAATCGACATTTGGGCAAGTAGGCACTGGTTGAACATCTTTAAGGGGCAGCGTAGAAGCTTGTTAAGCGTGTAAAATTAGGAGTGCCCACAAGAATGAATAATCCAGAGCCTGCCGACAAGAAAAAAAAAGCAGTTGTAATTCCATATGCACATCAACCATCACAGAACCTCAGGAATGTAGCCGGTATATTTGATGTAAAGGTTCCTTTTTCTTCACCTAACAAGATGATCAACATTTGCAGTAAGATTCATAGGAAGTAGGCACAGGCTGCCTCCACGCTTGCTGGGAAAGGCTGCACTGTTAAGCACACGTCTCTGCCTGTGCAATGTACAGTGGGAGTTGTTTACGAGCTTCAGTTTTTCTTTGGTAACGTCTATATCGGCCAAACAGGTCGATGCCTGAACATTATATTGTCAGAGCATAGACGCTCGCCAGCGGGTAATGCCTACTCACACGTCACGCGGCATTGCTCCGAGCACGGGTGTACTCCATTCTATGAAGACACCACAATTAGTTACGCACATAGAAATTAGACTGCGAGGGAGATTATTGAAGCCTACCATATCAAGAAAAAATGATCCCTATGTGTAAGCATGCCTTCATTAAATTTGCATGACAGTGATTTTGCATTTTTAAACCACTTCATAGTACAGCATTAGATCACTGGGTTTTGCTCTTTGTCTGTGGGCTGATAATGACGCCATCGATGGGAGGGCAGGTGGTTATAGGTTGTAGTACTAAAGTTGCGTGTGCCTTCTAAGAAAGCTACTCGTGAGTTCAGCGTAGTCCTTCGTGCTTCCCGCCTTCGGTCTTTGTCGTCTAGCGCTGCCCCTTCAAGATGTTCGACCTCCTCCACCTGTATGCTTTATTATCCATGTTTGTCTTACAAGAAGGAATGAATAAAGATTCTCCCGAAAACACGGAGGGTGCTCACCAGGTCTTTCATGCGAGCCAGCGAGTTGCTGCCGATGGAATCGCTACGCTTGGGCGAAGGACCCGGGCGGGAGTCCGCGGGGCTGTCTTGGGCGGCGGGTGCGAGCTGGGTGGGCGCACTCGCGTCGAGCGCAGCCGGCTGCCCAGCCGGTTGCCGGTGCTTTTTCGGCTTCGAGGCTTTCTGGGCGGGCGAACCGGTGCGACGACTGTGTCTCGATTTTCGTTGGGCCGTCGCACCTTTCGCGGTCTTCGCCGGAGTTCCAGAGGAACGCTGCTCCATGGCGAGGCTCGTCCTTCTTCGTCTTCTTCCTCCTCTTCTTCTTACGCCGGACGTTTTCGCCCTGCTCGACAAACGTCCAGCGCGTTCTTCCTCCTCGTGGCAGCGCTGCGTCGACGTTTTCGCATTGCGGATTCGCACGAACTGTTTGGGTGCACTTCGGCGCTGCTTGCGAACGTTGTAGTGGATAGACGTTGCGTGCCACGAAGGTTGCGACCTGTGTGGTTCATAAGCACGAGCACTGCGTAAGATTACACTTTGCATCGAATCCCAATAAAGACAATTTTAGACATCGTTATTTAGTTCAATAGCATTTATTTGCCCGCTTCGAGAGATCTTCCATTCACATAGATTTCAATATGTGTGCCGGATCTACATAATAATTTTACAGCGGAGCTGTACATGTCTAGGGTACCATAAAATTTTCGCGTCCGCACATAAGAAGAAATATCATCATCAATGGCTCATACCCCCGTAAGCAATCAAAAAGGTGTAATGGCTCATAGCCCAGGAAGCCAGAGGCAACAAGCACTCAGCACAGTGAAGCGGACAGTGCTTACATTTTTTCTAATCACGCATACAGAACAGCAAGTTGAAAACTATCAGCATCAGTGGCTCATACCCCCGTAAGTCAGCAGGAGGAAAGAGAAAAGAAGAAGGCAGGGAGGTTAACCAGAATAACGTCCGGTTGGCTACCCTACACCAGGGGAATGGGAAAGGGGAAAGCAATGATCACAGGGAGAGAGAGGAGGGAAGGAAAGAAGGAAATTGCGGCAAGTTCGCTGACGCGTGTGGTTTTACAACGATTGCCTTAATAGTCACAGGTGGTCGCACAAACCCGTCGTCCACACAAAAGTGCCTTCACCGCTTTATGGGCCGACGGGCGATGTGGGCGGTGTTCCAGCAGCACCTGCACAGAAAGCGGCCAATTGTCCAGTTTTTAGAAAGCTTTGGCAAGTTCTTGTCTCTCTAGGGCATATCTTGGACAGTGGCACAGCAGGTGGTCGATGGTTTCTTCGGTGCCACAGACCTCGCATGCCGCACTGTCAGTCACTCCAATTAATGTAGAGTATGCCTTTGTGAAGGCCACTCCTAACCAAAGGCGACAGAGAAGCGTAGCTTCACGTCGAGGAAGTCCGGGTGGAGGTCGGAGCTGCAGGGAGGGGTTTAGTCGATGTAGTCGTGTCAGTCGTAAGTTTTGCGAGTTCCACTCGGTCACTGTGAGGCTACGTGCCAGGTGTCGAAGCTGCCTTGCAGCGTCAGTCCTTGAAAGCGGAATCAGAACGCTGTGCTCTTCTTGATGAGCTGTGCGAGCAGCGTTATCGGCGGAATCATTGCCACTGATTCCACAGTGGCCAGGTACCCACTGAAAAACGACTTCGTGGCCTTTTTGTTGGACGCCATGGTGTAGTTTCACGACTTCGTATGTCAATTGGTCATGACATCCGTGTCGGAGAACTGACTGCGTGCACTGTAATGCCGGTTTTGAATCACAGAACACAGCCCATTTTCTGGGTCTTTCCGAATCAATGAATTCCAGTGCTCGACGCAGGGCCGTTAGTTCTGCCGCCGTTGAGGTCGTGACATGCGATGTCTTGAACCGCAGTGTCATTCCTCGCGTTGCTATAACCACGGCACCACCAGAACTGCATGACGTAGTCGATCCATCGGTGTAGATGTGCACGTGGTTGCTGTACTTTTCATGCAGAAGAAGTAAGCTCAGCTGTTTTAGAGCAGGGGCCGGTAGATCTGTCTTCTTCTGTAGTCCTGGAATCATTATCTCAACTTGTGGACGGCTCAAACACCACGGAGGAAACGCTGGCGTGGCCGCAGGTGCGTACCCTGAGGTAAACGACGCACGATTTAGGCCAATCGGTGCACTGGACGGTTCTGGAAGACTTGGAACTAGTCAAACCTTCGATCTTCAAATAGGTTGGGATGTGGTCGCTACCCCGTGTTTCTAAATCAGAAAACCAGTGCACTCTTCTCGAAAGCGACCGTGACACGAAGGTTAGGTCCAAGCAGCTGCCATGCGCTGATCCACGCAGATAAGTAGGGCTACCATCATTTGACAAGCAAAATTCCCGTTCAGAGGCAAAGGACACCAACGTTCTGCCCCTAGAGTTAACTTTGGAGCTTCCCCATAGGTAATGGTGGGCGTTGAAGTCACCAGTGAGCACCCACGGCTCTGGAGTAGATGTCAAAATTCCCCGTAGGCGCTCACAATCTAGACGGCTTGTTGGAGATAAATAGGCTCCAAGAATATTAAACGTGAGCTTTTTCTTCTTCACTGTTAAGCAAACGTATTGATTCGCTTCGTCAGGAGGCACTGGGTGATGTACATAAGTCAAGTCACGGCGTATAAACACAACAACCTTGCTGCACTCTCCGTGGGTAGAGGACATAAAGCACTCATACCCGGACAGTCTGATGGGAGCTGACAGGTGGGGCTCGCAAATCACGATAATGGGGAACTGGTGCGTAAAAACAAACTGTCTAAAGTCGGACATGTGTGACTTAAGCCCTCTGGCGTTCCACTTCAAGACAGATACATGCTTGACTTTCTCTTGAAACGACGGCATCGCTCGGGCCATGGTTTTACCCTAGAGCCGCAAGCACCGGACTCAAGGTGTCCAGCACCTGCAGTGCGCTCTGTGCCCATGGGGTTTTCATGCTGCTCAGTAGAATGCGCATGGCGTCCATAAGTGACTTCAGCATCACTATGGCTTGGCGATCCTCAGTCGTCGTCTCATCCGCGGTTCGTGAGGTCATTATGGGCGGCGCACTTTGGTGTAAGTCAGCAAGCAAAAAAAAAATATACAATGGCTCATAGCCCCGTAAGATTCACGGATACTCATTTTACGTGGGTTAGCTGCGATGACACCACACCTTCGGTCGTTGTCGGAGATTTTAATGTGGACGTGTCGGGGCTGGAAAAAGAGTGGTTTACGTGTTTCGTGTTGCGCACATATATCGCTTGAGATGTCACACCGATGCGGCCCACCCGACCACCCAGCGGTGTACGTGTATCGATTTGGCGATATGATTTATCCAAGAATGTGTTTGCATTTGCGACTATACCGATCAGTGTATATCATAGCGACCACAAAGCCACTGTTACCGATGCAATAAAGTATTTACTACAAGATTTCTTACCGGGATGTTTACACCTCCACTCGTCATTCACCTTTACAGGGCGGAATGAGCTTGAATATTTTGTTGTTGCTCGAAGGCTGCTCCGAGACGTAACACACGAAGGGCGTCGATCTCATGTATACGAAAAAAATGCATTTAATTGGAGTTAGTGGCAGATTCGTTCTTTGGATATTTTCACGTATAACACGTTGTACTAAATTATGTCAATACCACAAAGCCCCTCCCCCTCCCTCCCGCTGAACTCGGGGGAAGAATGACTTCCATCTCCCCGATTCTCCCAGCATTTTTAGTGGCACTCGGACAAATTGATAATAGTAGAAGCTTTCGTTTCCTCATCGGAATAATACGACATAATATCGTAGCGCCGATATTTGATTTGATTTATTGATTTCCATTTACACACACACATGTACAGAGGAGTGGTAAATGGAGGTGGATGAGGGAAAAAAGCCGCACAGACGCGGCTTGAGGTAACCTCACCCCCTTAGGTACAATATGGCTGCATGGGGTTACACATCAAGCGCCATATAAATTACATTTATCTAGTGGCCATAAAACATTGCAATTATATAATATATGAAATAACAGTGAAATGTTTCCACAATAACAATGCCAAACACACTGCGGCATTGAAATAAATAAATGATATACACTTGGTAACAGACAAAAAAAGAGGAACATAACACACATTACTAATCACTAACAAACGTGCTCTGAAGTGAAAGCAATAGAGTTTTAAATTCTGACAGTGATAAATCCTGTAAATTGAAGCCTGCTCTGTCGTATAAATTCAGTAATCTTGGAAGGTTATTACACAGCATTTGACAACCATAGTTAGTTCTAGAGCGCGGAACCTTCCAGACTTCAGGTGTACGAGTGGAATAACGGTATGAATTGACGGATAGATTTGCAAGTTCTACAAGTAAAGTATTGTTACGTTTGGTATTAAAGTAATACTCGCGTAATAGTCTGCAGTTATAGATTTTATGGGCTGTCGCAATGTTGTATTTCTTGAACAGGTTTTCAGTATGGGCGGCAAACGGTACATTAGCGATGACACGTATTATTTTCTTCTGCATACGAAATAATTTACTCAAGTTACATTCAGTTGTGGTGCCCCATACAAGATGCCCATAATGTATGTGAGACACGAATAAGGCATTATAAATTAATAATTTTACAGAGACGGGTAAAGTATATTGTCTGTAATTATTATTAGCGCTATATTTTGAACGTATCATGGCCCCCAGAACGTTTACCCCTCTTTAACTGTCGTTCAAGCTTATTGATTGTCTCGCCCATATTACTTGAACAAGCACACAGAGCATAGTTCAACTTAAATATAGAGCTTCCAAGGAGCAACTACGCAAAACACCTCTTGTGTAGCGTTATTAAACGGAGGGGCTGCTAACACAGTTCTATAATAGCTGTGAGAATGGAAATCCATAACAAGGAAGCCTCTAAAAATAAAGAAAAAAATGTACTGAGATATTCACGTCCTAGCTTTCTTTGAAAAGGAAGCCGGCGCAAACAGCTGACACGCCGGGCTTACGAATATTTCGGCATCGTATGGTGGTAATATAATCTGTTTACGGATCACAATAACTATGAAAAGCAAACAAACAAACAAAGAAACAAAGCGAGAAAAAAAACGCGTGTGCAAATAAACAAAACAAACGTAGAACAAACAAAAGAAACAGCAATTCGAAAATTCGAGAAAAATTAAACCATAAAAAAGCGGATTACATCAGGACGATGTCTTGATAACATTCTGGCTGCCACAAAACCCACAATTCTGACTCGTAAAGCGCAAGAGTTAACGTGTCTTTTAACGATCCTCGCCGACTATAGAACGATTTACAGCACAAGCACACAATTGTTAAGCTCCGGGAATTATAGCTGCAAGGGCGTTCAAGAGAATGGACAATATACGCCGACTTCACTCTTTTTCGAGCACTTGCTGCCTGTCTTTCAAAAACTAATAACCCTCGTCGCCCGGTGCACCATTACGACGACTAAGGATCTACAACATCGTCTCTCTTCTCGTCTTCGTATAGATTCATTGGTGGAGTGAGTATCTTGGAATTCCTGTTTCTGAAGGTTTTCATGTACCGCGTATTAAGTACATATCCTCGTAAAGAACATGCGGTCTCGAAGCCCTTGACGTGGTCACGCTATTTGAGTAAGCCTTACGCGCAGGTCTTGCTTTGCCCGAAACAGCAACTATGGAGAAGAAATTCGCCGCTCGCTCGTCCTGGCACTGATAGCCATCGGTCTTCTGGCAAGCCTTACACCGGAGAACGGGTACGTGTTGACAACAGCTTTTAGTCATTTGCGTTCCGTGGCCTTTGTTTTTTTAAAGCGAATTAAGCTTTCTTTGCCTGTTCCTTAGAATTTCCCACTGCTGCTCCTGCTGCTGCTGTTGCGCAAACCGCGTCGGAGGGGGGGGGGGGGGGCGAGGAGTTCAGAGCGTGTATATAGATGACAGGTGCGAGTACGTGAGTAAGAGAGGAAAGGGACCGCTAGAAACTCGTTTTCACCCCGCCGCGTCGAATGTGCACAATGCCCTCTGGAGCAGTCTGGGCGTCGCCGCTTAGTCTCTTGACAGCTGTAATTATCCCTGACCACCCTCAAAAGCATTGCAGGAAATCCAGCACTTCTCTTTCTCTTAACGTGCGAGTCCAGAGGGGACGTAGATAGAACTGTAGAGAAGAGGGAGGAGAAGAGGTAGTTGCCATACAAGGGGGAGGGGGGTGAAGGTGACGTGAGAAGGCAAGGAAACCCTACTACTATACGACAATGGTTGCGGGGAAAGTGGATAACCTTAAGTTCGGGGTACGGTACAGTATGTTCCTGCTATGTCTGAAAAGTAAACACGATGCAAATATGTCAAGGGGACAAATTACGCAGGGCGCGCAGAAGCAGTGTCGCATTAATTAATGCGCACCGCAGGGCCCAGACGACAGTGTGGAAGTGGTCCACCGTAAAACACACATCTTTGTGCCCGCCGCGGTAGCTTAGCGGCTATGGCATTGCTAGAGGAAGTGGAATTGATCCCAATCACGGCAGCCGCCTTTCGACGGGGCCGAAATAGAAAACGCATGTGCACTTAGATTTTCGTGCACGCTAAAGAACATCACGGTGTCAAAATTATTCCGGAGTCCGCCACTACGGCTTGCCACCTAATCCGAGTGGGATTTTGGAACGTAGAGCCCCGTAATCCAATTCCAGTTTAGTACTGCCACAATGCGATGTGGCTCGTGAGGAAATGACAACACTCAACCATCTCAGAGGTTATAAAATGTGGCACGCAGCAACGCCTCGAGTAATCACCTCTCCCTCTCTGTTCTGTGTACTACGCAGACAAACAGCAGTGGTGCACGCAAGGTAACGTTTAACATCAACTCACCACTCTCGTGTTAGCCTAAACGTCGAAAAAGTTAAGCTTCAGCAGTTCACATCACCGCTAATTATCGTCATTCAAAGCATCCACAATGGAAAGCTTCGCTTACATCGATACCCACAGTGCGTGAGATCTGCATAACTTATTTGTACAGTACTTGTGAGCAAGGCGAAGGAACTGCAAAATGGAAACTGTTAATTATTTTCGTCTACACAAAAGAAGAAAATAGCGGGAAGAAAGAAACTTTCGTGTTCTACACCCCGGATTATCAACACAGTGCAAACATTCAACGACTGTAATATTACAACTATAGCCTAAGTTCTAGCCTAACTACTGTAAAATAAAGTTTATAGGTTTCCTCAAAGTCCTCGAAACTGACACAGATGTTTCGTCAAAACTGGAGTGTGGAAGGAAGCAGCGTTTCTGACGTAGGAAAAAGCTGATTGGTAAAGGGTGCACGAGAGCACCGGCTCAAAGTTTCCGAACACTCTCGCATGCCCTGTCTGCAATGATGAACCGTGACCCAATTCTTGGCAACGTTTTTACACACGACACTCATTTAGAGCCTAACAAAGTCATAATGAACAAATTAGGTGCATGACATGGTGAGCTGATTTTTGTTCGTCTTAAGCGCTCTCTGTAAAGTGTAAAACGAGAAATGTAAATGCATCGACAGCAGTAAAGGCAAACTGTGGACGTAGATGTCGTTCTTTCAGTGTGCAATCATTATGACGGATGCTATTTTCTTTTTCTTTCTTTTTTGTAAATATTGCTTAGCAAAACAAATAGCCATTCCAAATCGTCATAGATGCCCTGCTCACGGCACATGAGTGACTAATTTAAATAACCGAAATGGAATGTTTGCTTTCGCGCGTTCCTTCGGCCACGCGGTTTGGAGCGCGCTCGAAGCTGAGGCTGTCGCATTACAACTGCAATGACACCATTGCTTCTTTAACGTAGTTTATATCTACGTCAGAGATACGTCATCACACGTAACCACGTCAGGCATCACACGTCAGGCACACGTAATCTGGGCCACACATGTTACTGCTTGAGGGACACTCTCACGGTGGACACGTTGTTAACGGTGTTGCCACGTTGCTTAAAACAATGATCCCAATATGCCGATATTAAGTATTCGCTAGAGTCCTCAATAGTGTCGCAAATGCGCTAGAAATGTGTCTACAAGAATAGGGTCAAAGTAGGGTACGACACGAGAATCGTCAAGTAGTGCAATGGCATTTTAAAAATCAGGTTCCATAACCTTCTTAACGAATACCTATGAAATACCATGGGTTTCACATATGGTTGTTTATGAACACATGATACTCTTTCATGTTGAGCTAATCAAACATGCGTGCATTTATCAGGGAGATATCGTCCACCATCACAGCCGAGGCATTTTCAGATAAGAAAGAGCGCAACCAGATTGATCGACAAACAGCTACTAATCGGTTCTGACGAGGAACATCACTTTTACAATGACTGGAACTCCCAGTCATGCCATCACTCCGATTCACTTTGTGGCATTCACTATGGAGTTTTTGTTTATGTTTTCTTTAAACTGTGGCACGTGGCAGGCAATTTCTTATGTTATTTACCATCCTCCATTTATATTACCGTAATAATAGGCCGACATCCCAAGTGGACATGTGCTGTTGCCCACGAGGACTCCAACTAAGGAAATACAACTAAGAGTTGCGTTATTTCGTCATGGTTCATAATGATGACAGACGCATGAAAAAGAAAGAAAACATGAATGCAAGATGATAGAAAAGAAAGAAAGACACGAAATGGAAAAGGGACTGTTTCTTGTCTTATGCGTTGTTATTCTTCTCTAGGCTTAATTGTTTGTCGTAATTATTCACCTGCGGCCAGAACCACTACTACTACATCAGGTTGCGTATTTTCCTCTACTTTGTCGCAAACGAGCAAAACAAAAGACGTTATCTTGGCACTTCATGCGAAGTCACGTATCAGTAGGCTTTTTTTTTTCTTTCGTAATCGATTTCTTTTCGCTCGCTTGCTGGTTACACAAAAAACTCCGAGATCTCCCATATTTGTGTAATCATGCAAGGGTTGACTGTCAAATGAAATATACAAGTACATTTAGCGAAAAGTAGATTTATAAGAACTGCAGAGAGTCCTGGCCCGAGGCACATTCTTCTAGCCAGCTACTCTACACCGGGGTCGGGGAGAAGAGAAAAGGAACGATGACGTAATAAGGGAGAGGCAAAAGCACATTATCGAACAGGTCTTGTCATGGCCTAGAGCCTAAACACGTACTTTCTGGAAATAAAGTAAGGCTCGAAGTTAGTGTTTAATAACAAATGTACAGCCTCACAAATAAATAAATAAATAAATAAATAAATAAATAAATAAATAAATAAATAAATAAATCCTATATCAGCAGTTTACGAGAAGATATATACGAAGTATCTATCTTCTTGCTGGCAAGTCGCTTTGCCAACGTTTCGGCAAGGGGACTTGTCTTCAATTGCGCAACTGTTTTCGTTGGCATCATTTGCTTACGTAGCTCACTCGCACAGACAAGTAGGATAGAGCAAGGCGAAGGAAGGCGAAGGTGAGGGAATCGTTAAAGGCATATCGCGTGAACGGTCGTTACGCGTGTAAGGCCAACAGATAATGAAGCCAAGGGCAGTTATTTGTAGTTTTAATTGAAATTTAGAAATGACAAACTCAAGGAAAATGATAGGGGACCACGAAAAAGCAACTTGTCGCCGGTGGGAGCCAAACACAACTTAAAAATTACGTGCGCGTCACAAACGTTTTGCCTCGGCGGCAGCAGTTCCCGCGTCCCCATGCTCGGGTATTTTATATGTGTGCGCGATCTAACTCGGGTTGTGTTAGCCTGCGCCACTCATGATCCTGGCGGCGGATGTGGGACACCCTTGTGACTGATGGCGTCACGCAGTACGTTTACTTTAGGAGCAGACAGCTGACCCACAAACCTTCGCATGCCACCTGAAGTAATCAGTCATGTTGAAGTCGAGAGCCTCGCTATGCAATGAACGAGAAGGGAGACCAATGTTCATTAATCCCGATCATGTGAGCCCAACAGATGACGAAGCAACGGGAAGCATAACAAAAGTTATTTGTAGCTTTAATTAAAGTGCAGGAATGAGCACCCATTTTCATTTCCCTTTAGTTTATCACTTGGTCACTTCAATGAGGACTACAAATAATTTATGTGCTTAGCTTCATTATCTGTTGGCTTCAAACGGTTGATAATAACTATAATAGGGCGCCTGCTTACTCCTCACTTACTCTCGCTCATACGCGTAAGAACGCTTTTCTAAAGCGAACAGTTTCCACTACCGGCAGCGATTTTGTAAACGACGGGTGCAGTTCCCGCGGCCAGTACTAACAAGTTGACGTGATCTTGGGCGCTGCAATGGGAAGCTATTCTAATCAGTTCCCATTCGAATTCCGCAACTAGCCCTCCATGAGAGGTGAAACATTTTTCGGGCTACCCCCCACTTCAGCCGTCGGTCACGCGATGTCACGTAAATTGCAAGAACTCTCATCCTAATATGATGTGTACACACTGATTAGGAATAAATACATCGAAAAAGAGCAAAACAAATAATGCTGATTGTACGCCGTTGCCATCAGCCCTCCGCTTTCAGCGAAACTTTTGCGGGCCGCGCCCACTACAACTGTCTGTCATGCGATGGCACAAAGCCGCGAGAACTCGCCCCGTCCAAGTGACGTGCACGCCCTAAAGAAACATTAATGTACCGAAGAAAAAAAATTGTTTTGGAATAGCCTGAGATTGTCTGGTTCCGTAAGAAATATTAGATGAATGCACACGCATTGCTCAGGCACTGGCTACTCGAAGCAATCAGCGAGACTGGATTTCTCAGCGTATAATAAAAATAAAAATTGGGGGCTGAGTACAACGTTGTCCAGGCCTTTCGGCAGGTACAGGATATCTGACAACGATTCTTCGCTGAGAATAAGCTTTAGGGGTATTTTTGAACCTTGCTTTGCATAAGTAACGATTTTCGGCCAGCCACCGCATGCTAGAAGCAAGGGGAAGCGGACCAATTGCAGACGCCGTCACCACCCTCCCCATTCGGTTGTCGACTTTCACTGCACTAGGTCGGACCCACCGAAACCCTCTGCACTTGTGGGCGCTCCTCGGCTCTAGTGAGCCATAAAAAAAGAAACCTGTCAAGGCAGCCAGCGCTATTGGCTTTCAAAGAACACATAAGTGATCTCATGTAAACCATGAGAGCATTTGGTAGGGCTGTTCAAACAACGTTGCAGGCCGCCTTCCGATACTTGCGTTGGCGGTTACGTAAATTTGACGTGCGGAGATTGGAATAAAAAACGGATTGCAATAGTTTTCCGTTATAGGGCCCCTTATAGACTGCTTATTGGAGAGTATACGGCAGCGTTAGAAAGGCGGGGTAAGATAAGACTTGCTACGCAATAAAAGGGTTCCAGTAGAAATAAGAAAATTCGACTTGCTGATTCCGAATCCTAACTTTTGGATTGAAGCTCATGCGCATCTTATCAACGCTACAGATTTACTGGCGTGTGCTTAAGCGATCAGTGGCTAACATTGCTTGCGCCTCTCACTACATTTGCGCTCACTTTAAAAGCAACGACAACACCTTTTGCGGGAACTGAGTGGCTGCTAATCAGAACTTTACAGTTATTTTTTTCTTTTGCTGAAATGAAGGATTTCAGTTGAACGATTACTTAATGTAGCATTTCTGCAAGCAGTGCTATTTGGTGCTCATCTAATACATTGCTTGTTTCCTCCACATTCAACACAGGGGAGCATTGGCGGACGGTGGCTATAAGTAAGTACGATGACAATGACGACAGATTATTAGTGATAATGACGACAAATTTTCACAAATCACCGCTTCCTACACGTAAATTGACGGTTATACTTCCCTCTGATCTTAACGTCATGCCCTGTTTTTGCCCACAGGCTTCCTAGAATTGAGAACTTCATTTTTTTTAAACGGCGGAACAGTTCTGTGTCACTGGTTGTAGCAGTCTGTAGATGTAATGACTTCGCCAAGTTGTGGCCATAACGTGAATGCAGGTGGCGCCACGTGTAACAGACAGGTAGTGCTAGTTAGACTGTTGTGGGAAGCAAGCTCTCCCTTTAAAAGTGCCCTAAAAAAAGAAATCTTCAGTGAAGCTTTTGACAACACATTTCCCACCCAAAAACGAAATGGATCATAATTATAGACAGGATAGGCTTCGAGTGCCACGGAATCACCCAGAACGGCAGGTTCAATATTCATGAAGTTCTTGACACTATAGACGAGACGTCATTATAGTCGTCAACGGAAAAGAAAGAATTAACGAACGAATGAATGATGTCATTGAACGAACCAAAACAACTGACGGGCTATAGGTGTGGCATAGTTGGCGGCTGCGGATAAATGTCAAACACTTGGGGTTCTTTAAAGCCCATGCAACTTCGAGTACGCGTACATTCTTGTCTTTCGCCCCGGGTCGTAATGGTTAAGTAAGGAATAAATTTTATTAGAAATGAAATAATAATTTCGAAAAATATTTACGCGTCGTTGTGGGACTTAATCCCGATTTCATCACGCTATATTGTGATGCTCTACCCAATCAGATACAGGCGCGTTTTATGGCTCGTTGTAATAACCTTTCGTTGACGAGCGTTGCATACGGATAACATGCCACAAAACAATTTGGGTGCGAAAGCGTGACATGGCCCATTGAGCGAAAACGTCAGTGGCGCCTGTAGCAGTGATACGGCACCCAACTTCCCTTCGGCTGCGACACTAGGTCACGAGCGTGCCTCGCACTTTCGTACCCTCGCTCTCGGAAGCCTGTGTTATCCGCACATTCCTTGTCTGTGCAAGCTCTAACCTGCGCACTAACTACGCCTCGGTGAGGCCAAATCAAAACATGCCAAGCATCTCAGCGCGTTCGCTTGTCCGCAAGGAGTTCATAACTCGAAGGACCGTTCAGCAGCGTTCAGTTGGATATTTATGCTTTCGTATTTACAACTCATAACACACGCTTACGTGTACTCGGACTTTCTTCCTGAGTATCGGTATCGAGTACGAAGTTCCTGGCTAAATGTATTCGGCCAACACTAAATGATAGACAGCAAGCGTGATGTGTTGGTTTAGATTGGGAACACAGGAAAGGTATTTCACGCAACTCGCTTCCTTTTTCGAGCACGGTCGGAGGAGACAGACCGATGCAAGATCTCTGGCTGCAGTGGTCTGACACATGTGATGTAAAGAAAATGAAATCTGCACATATGGTTCACGTATTAAGAGAGCTGTCTGTACAATGGCGTAGCTAGGTCGTCTGGCACCCGGGGCCCTTAGCTCTTCTGTCACCCCCCCCCCCCTTCGGGTGTAGTCGGGGAAGGCGAGGATATCGACAATTTTCGGGTGTCTTCAGACGCATAAGACACCCCCCCCCCTCCTGGCCCCGTGCACCCGGGGCCCACGGCCCCCCGGCCCCCCCTGTTGCTACGCCACTGGTTGAGTGTCATCAGCCAAACATCGCACCATTCTTGTACCCGTCTTCACTCGTCTGTTATTGTGGAACGGTAAAAGCCTATTTATTTATTGAGCTGAAATAAAACGCTTGCTTCGCTGCAACTATTTACTGTCAAATTTCACTTCAGTTGGCATTGAAGTTTCATGGATTCAGTGAAATAAACTGTACCGTGGGCTTTTGAAGAGTGAAATGCTCAGACTTCATACACTTTGACCACGTCTGTTGCACACCTCATTGCTTCCGATGATGAAAGGACTCCTCAAGAGCAGCAGATGCTCAGGAGGTATCAAGTACGACGTCATTTTGAAAACGTCGCATGACGACTTCGTTTGCTTCCGTGATTGGCTAGTGGACTAACCCCGGGCGGTTCGTGTGCCTTGGTTGCCAACTTTTTTTAAGTTGCGTCCTACTATAGTAAGCTGGGGTTCGCGTTTACTACACCAAATATTGTGGGCTTCGGTTCCTGTCAACTAGGCAAGCTATGGGTCAATGATTACTGCAATACAGAAGTACTCCTCACTGTCCCAGAGGATGTGGCGATCTCCTGGCCGCTCCCTCACCTTCATCGTGGGTGGAAGTGCTGCTTAGCTCCAGCCCGGACCTGCAACTCCGAGCCGTGGAGCGAGCCGAAGAGGTCGCCGTCACGCATCGCCTGGCGGTCATTTGGCCTTCCTGACGGGCCCATGAATTAGCTCCCCACTCAGGCGAATAACGTTGTCTCTCTCTCTCTCTCTCTATACAGTCTCATTGAAGAGTCAGTAAGGTTTCGCTGCTAGGGTACCGACTGTGGGACACTTTACTTGCTCATTTTATTCTAAATTTATGTATAGGCCCTCTAGAAGTTTCATGTTAGCATTCAGTTGCCTAATGCTTCGTTTTGAATATTTGCCTTCACCCCCTTTGGTATTTTGTTAGATGCACTTTTCAATCAACCCAGTGTGGTTAATCCCACCTGTGGGTACGAGCCATGTTTTGAGGCAACAACACTCTGAGAACGAAAAGGCACATCGAGTTCACTCCATTTTAGGAGTAACTGACCCGTCACAAGCATTCGTCCTCTTGGGGTGTAAAGGCAAGTGTATGAACTGCATACTCCCCACACGCTTAAAAAGTTTCCACCCTTCGGGGCGTAACTTGTCCCACAACAGTAATCGTTTGCCCGCATTTCCTTTCTTTGACGTTGCGAGCCCAGTACTTCCAAGTCACGAACGGCATGCGCGTTCTCAGCGTGGCATAGCATTATTGACAGGAAAGCAGCGGGCGCAGCGTTTTCAAGATAGGAAAAGCAAGCGAGGCAGATGACGATTAACGTTGTGGGACAAATATACACCCCAAAGGGTGCAACTGTTTTCAGAGTGCTTGCGGTTACTCCTTCAAGGACTACCAGTAGCTCTTTTTCGATGCTTTTTTAAGGTAGTAGCGGTCATTCTATGCACCTCAGATAAGCAATTAACAACGTGCGCTAATTCTATGCTGCGAAAACAATTGTTGAGCTGAGTAAACAAGAAAATAAAAGTGCCCCAAGGCAGGACTCGATCTCACGTCTTCAGAGCGGCCCGGTGTTGATGAGCGACAATACTGAGAGCATGGTAAACATTTCAGCCCAGGTGCGGCAATACGCAAGAAACACGGCATTATGTGTATGCTATGCAAGAAAAGTCTAACATTGCTTGCTCTTGCAAACATATATGCGAGTACAAAACGAAAGCCCCCGATTATTTTTAAACGAACTTAAGAATAGTTACTGGCCGGGCTTTTAGGTACGAAGACATACTTTAGGAAACAGCGCAAGAAACGGGACACAGAAAAGGGGCCACACGACACAGCTGCTGACTTCCAGCAAGTATGTGTATTGCGCGGTCGCGGAATCTGTAGGCAGAGAAGCAATGAAAACATAAATGGCGTGATAAACGGGAGTAGAATGACTTGAGCTTGAAGGTGGGCGGAATTTGCAGATACGTGGCTTCCTTAGTCTAATAACTGGATGGATGGTTAAGTAATGCATGAAGGAGCACGTTGGATGATGACAAATGCCTCGATAATTTCAAGCGTGCGCTGGTCAGCGTGCTTTTGGATGACGGTGACGTTTCTAAAACAAGGGATGCATTTGCAAGACCTGCAATGCAGAGCAAGATTGCTGCTGTATTTTTGTTTTATGTTAGCGTGTTCGCCGAGGCGATCATTGAGGCAGCGTCCCGTCTCGGTTGACGCTTATGCATAAGGCATTCAACTTGCCTGGGCCTGAAAACACAACCGAAACACCCAACCTTCAGGCGGCCTTCTTCAGTCTTCACTAAGGGACATCCCGTGCACACAGGACATGACAGCCATTTTTAAAGTATTGATCTCGGTATTGCGTGGCATCTTCCTTCGGTGCATTTCCGCTAACATGTCTGCCGCTAGCTGTACCACGAGCACGCTCCGAAATCCAGCCCGCAAAAGCAGCTGTACCTGGCCTGCAAAGGCCACTTCAATCTCGTGTACGCACGATCTTTGCGGTGCATTACGGAAGGGGGCTTTTGCGATTCCCCTCTTCACTAACCTAGGGTCAGCCAACGAAAAAGGCAAGAGGCTTTTTGCTGAGCGGGCTGCATACCGCCAGCATACATGTTCTTTCCTGAAAGAAAGGAGAACGTCCAGAAAACGCAGGGTGTTGTCCTCCGGTAGCTCCTTTGTGAGCCTGATACTTTTCATAGCATCTACAAAAATGTAGACACGGACGCTGTCACACGGATGCTGATTGCCTATCCCGTCTCCCTTCGCCTCACACTAAAGCTGAGGATGATGACTTCGATGACTACCTAGTTTCCATCTCTTCCGACTTTCCAGACCTGCGTACCTTCGAGAGCGAGCAACGTTGCGACCTTACCTTGAGATCCCAACGGGCAGCTGCACGTGAGCCGGCTGGAACAACACCGTTTACTTTTCGTAATGGTTTGCTGTACAAAAAAAAAATTACTCGGCTGATGGTCCCCCATTGCTTCTAGTTGTGCCCGAAAACCTGCGCCCTGCTGTCCTTGGTTCCATGCATGACGATATCACGTCCGGGCACCTTGGCTTTGCACGCACACTACACCTACTTAGACAGATTTTTCTGGCCCAAGCTCTGGAAAACAACGAAACAGTATGTCGCCAGATGTACTGTTTGCCAGCGCCACAAGCAAACGACGACGGCCCCAGCAGGCTATTTACAACCAGTTAGGCCACCAACGTTACCCTTTGAAAAAGTCGGCATCGACTTGCTTGGCCCGCCACCAAAGACGTCAGCTGGCTACCGCTGGATTATAGTATGCGTAGATTATCTTACTCGCTACACGGAAACGGCGGCACTTCCATCTGCCACTGCAGGAGATGTCTCTTCATTGTTGTTGCATCACGTCATACTCCGTCACGACGCTCCCCGTGTTGTAATCAGTGACCGTGGACGGCAATTCACCGCCGACGTCGTTGAAGAACTTTTACGGCTCTGTGGTTCTGCATATCGTCATTCCACTCCTTACCACCCGCAAACCAGTGGCCTCACGGAGCGGAAGAATCGAACCCTTACCAACATGTTATCAATGTATGTCGCTGCTGACCACGAGAATTGGGATGCCGTCTTACCTTTTGTAACGCACGCGTACAATAGTGCCAAGCACGAAGTTACTGGATATGCGCCGTTCTTCTTGCTGTACGCACGCGCTCCCCAAAGCTTTCTGGACACTGTTCTACCTTTATCGTGCCAAGAAGATCCTTCGATCGCCCAAACTCTGTGTCGTGCTGAGGAAGCACGTGGGCTGGCGCAACTTGGTACGTTGTCCCCACAAGGCAACAGCAAGATTCGTTATGATGCGCGGTATATCCCCGTCAGCTTTTACTCCCGGTGATGATGTTGGTTGTGGACACCTGTTCGCAAAAAGGGATTGTACCCCACGCTTCTCGCCACTTACACCGGACCATTCGTTATACTCAGCCGCTTGAGTGATGTGAACTCTGTCGTCGCCAAAGTGACGGCAAGTAATCGGCGTTCACGGGCGACGCAAGTTGTTCACGTGGCCAGACTCAAGCAGTACAATCACAGGTCCCTTTAACTCGCTCAGCGAGCTTCGTCTGCCCCCGGGGAAAATGTCGCAGCACTTCGCGGCTGAGGCAGAAAAAGAAGTAGAGTGCGCGCGTGATTTCGGGGTACTCTGCGCCGGCTGGGCCTGGCCTGTAGCTTCCCTCTCTCTCTCGCTCGCTCTCTCTCTCTCTCTCTCTAAATATATATATATATATATATATATATATATATATATATATATATATATATATATATAATCTGTCCTAATGTACCCTAATTTGTAAGTAATGTTTGTCTTAGTTATGATGTTGTTGGCATTCACCCCCTCTCTAATACTTTGAGAGCACTGATTAAATAACTAAATAAAGATATATATAAACAAATAAATAAATGCATTCTAAGAACAACCGCAGTCGGGGCAACTCCATTTCAGGGAGCGAATTATTGTCTCATATATTTCTCAAATCTATTTTCGGGAATTCTTTTACACTACGCACGCTGAGCGGAAAGCTCAATCTGCTTGTGCTCGGAGTTAATGTGCCATACACTAAAAAAATTGCACACTTTGGGGCTTACCTTGAACCCAAACAACAATCGTCACCTTTGTGCGTGTGTTTCCTTTCTTTAACACTCTGCGCTCGATACTTTCTTGTAAAAAAAAACAAATACGCCATTCCAAGCTAATACGCGCATACCTTTCGCGACCGGACTGCAGCTGGCGCTCAAGAAAGGTGCGCAAAGAAAAAATCATGAGCCATACCACTCTGTGAAGGTGGATGACCAGCGAAGCTGTGCAGCAAATGACAAAGAGGTGACGCGGAATTTCGAACAAAGGTATGAACGTATTCATTGTCTTGATCGGTAGTCATCGGGACGAAAGGCACGCACATACATTTATTTTTATACTTTCGCGCTCATTCGTGTTACACATTCATTACATACATTCGTGTTTTCATTTCGTGATATCCTGAGGCAAGGAATCCGAGACCGAAATCACCGCACCGATAGGCATGTGGGCCAGTGCCGTCAGCGCCTTCGCACAGGGAGAGGCAGTATGGAAACGCTGGCATGATGGCCACCATCAGAGTCAGCTGTGGAAATTACAGTGGCACAGCTCGCCTTGCCATTGAACAGTCCGGTACTGCAGTCTTTCGGAGCTTCTATGCTTGGGCATTCACACAGGAATGTGTGCATCGCCATAAAAAATACAATATTGAATCAAACCAATTTCATTGTTGACCGTATTATTCATTTTATTCCTCCTTTACTGCCAAATTTATATTATATATACTTTTTTATCGAATGACTGTTTAGTAAACTGTTTCGAACTTTCCTCGCTTTTATTCATGAAAATTATAGATTTTTATATGCATTACCTTAGCACTATGAACTCTTGGCCAATTCCCGTACGTGGTTATGCGCCAAACGCGTGAAGGTCATCATCACCATCATCAAAAGAATCTGAGACCAAAATCACCGCACCGACTGGCAGTGCATGGGCCAGTACCGCCAGCGCATTCGCAAAGGGAAGGACAGTCTGGGAACGCTGGCACGATGAGCACAATCGGGGCCAGATATGGAAGACGACAAACGCGTGAGCAGTGGCGCGAGCCATTGCTGATGATGATAGTTTTTGCTCACGCACATGAAAATTTCACGGAATCGTAGCCATAAACAGCTTCCCTGTAAAAGTTCGGCAGCATATTACACTTCTGTAACACGTTAAGGCTAAAGCCTCCTCACCTGGTAATGCGATAAGTTATACGATCGGAGGGTCAGACTTCTTGCAATATATATAACAAGCCACAGTGTGAAGTACACGTGTGGCGCTTTAGGTCGACATCCTCAACGACACGTGCGAGCACTTAATGCACTGCCTAAAGATGCAGCATGCTTGTCGCCAGTGAGCGTTACAATTGCGTAACACAAACCGGACACAATTACGTTGCATCCACTTAGCAGAGGAGAGCGGCACTCGCTGTCGAACGCCTTGCTCCCGCCTCCTCGCACGTCGCGCCTCGTTTGTCGCTTGGCGAGCATCCTCGGCCGTAACGTACTCGCGAGGCCTACCGCGCAATCCGGTGTGCCCCGTGCCAGCGCCCTCCATCGCCGTCTCTCTCGCTTCGCAGTCGACTGTCGCCACAACCGCCGCCGCCGCCGCTGTGTGACGTCAGCAACGGAACACCTGTTTTTATGTCTGCGCGCGCCACTCGTTCCGCCCTCCATCGCTCATCGCCGCTCGCTCGGAGGTGGTCACGTGGTCTTTTTTTTTTGTGCTCCTCCACTAGACGCCGTGTTTTTTTTTTTTTCAAGGCCATCGCGCAACCAGCCACTAATACCCGTGTCACACGGGCACATTTGGAAGGCCATCCAGTCGACGGCCTTCGAAACGCCAGAACTCTATCGACTCAAAGGAGTTGTCGCGCTGCTACACGGCACTTTTGAAAGGCCATTGAGCGGTTCCGGCGTTTCTCGCCAAATTGTGTGGCGCTGCGTATCTTTATTTTCGTTTTGATGTCACAAAAAGTTAAACAACATTAAAACCACTTAAAAGAACTATAATTTCTTTTTTGTTTCTTTATACATTAAAGCAATTGTTTATACATTGTCTTACATGTATGTTTAGTTTTTAAGTTGTTGAGTAGCGAAACTGCGGCAACGTTTACGTCGCTGTTGTCGAGAGTGTGTGTAGCTCGCGCATATCAAGTGGCAAAAATACTTTATTGAATAATTGATAACACTCATATATAGTATTTTTAGAGCATTTTGGTTTGATTTGTTCTTTCTAACCGTGAGTTGGAGCACACTGTGAACGAGAGGGCATGTTCGCGCTGTTTCCGTTTCCGTTGCTCAACGGCCATCGAGATTTCGATAGAGTTGTAAGGTGCTCCGTTGACTCGATAGACTATTGACTCGGCGGCCGTCGAAATCGCCCGTGTAGCAGCTCGAACTTGACCTTTGAGTCAACTGACTATCGGTTGGAAGGCCTTCCAAACGCCCGTGTGACACGGGTATAAGAAATGATTTTGTGGGACAAGCCCTGGGCCGATTTTAATGTAATTCCTGGCATTTGACTGAAAAATTAAATTCTAGTGACTGTTAGAAGTGGAATTTCGATTTATGGCCTTATTTTTTTTTACAAGGATCTTTATATAGTTGTGTGTTTAAAAAACATGGAAGGCCTAAGTTTACAAATTTGTACCTCTGCGTCAGAAACAGATATCGCCGTTAGTAAATAGCATCCACCAGAACATCCAAAGTGGGCAAATTTGATATAATAATTTATCTATGTTTGCAAAGGTTTTGCCAATGTACTACTCACATATTATTGGTGTACTTGAGAAAAATTTCCAAAAACAAGAAAGGGGCTGGCAGATGGAATGGCACACTGTGGTATAAACTTTTTTAAAACAGGGTTGAAGTACCTCAGACAGGCTGGCCAACGTTTCGATAGGTGGACCTATCTTCGTCAAAGGCGGCCTCGTCATCCTCGGCGTGTTAGTTTTAAAGGGTTAGTGCAGTGACGTCACGGCGCCGAAAAAGGCGCCGAAAAAGGCATATTGACTTCAGTCAATATGCCTTTTTCGGCGCCTCAACCATCGCCTTCTGGATGCCGCCGTAACGACACCTACGTTAAGCGCGTGGGGCAGTGCCCCTTGAAAGACCATGCCGCTGCCTTTCAGTCACCCCACCATTGCACCGCAGACTCCCCGTCGCCACCTTAACTATTTCAAAATTACTCGACCTATTGCTTGACCGGCCGTTCTAATGCCTCAAAAACATGCCGCCAACGACTCCCCCGGATTACCTCCTAACCCTTCGCATCCCCAACACGCTCCCAAGCCCCCGTATTTCTTAAAGATTTCATTTTTCTCTTTCTTTTTCTTTCACCCCCCCCCCCCTTTGTTGTGTCTTGGTACGGCCCTGGCACCCCCTGCTTTTTTTTCCCTTCTTTTCCCCTTTTTTCTGCTTCTATTTCTTTTCTTTCCTCCCCGCGTGCCCACTCTCACGCTCTTGTCCCTTCGTCTTGAGAATGAGGCTCACAGACGTCGGACGGCAGCGCCTGTTCCCTCTTGTAATCTCTCTCTTTAAAACCAGCCGCCAGCGACAACACCCGCACGTGACGTCACTGCACTAACCCTTTAAAACTAACACGCCGAGGATGACGAGGCCGCCTTTGACGAAGATAGGTCCACCTATCGAAACGTTGGCCAGCCTGTCTGAGGTACTTCAACCCTGTTTTAAAAAAGTTTATACCACTTGAGAAAAATGTATAATACATACGTTTTTTTTTCGCTTTAGATGTGCTATTAGATGCAATTTACAGAATTGTGATATCGTTTTGCATTGCTGAGTTACGGAGTCATGAACTTGATAGTTCCGTTTCCTGAGAATTTGCAACTTTTCGTAATTAAAAAAAAAACGAACGGCCTAAATAAGAAACCCGCTTCCATCTGTCAATAGATTTTGACTTTTTCTTTTAAATGTAATAAATCCCGTCAAACTTGTTGCAGTGATTGTTCAGAAAAGCTATTTCTCCTTTCCTATGTATTTAGACAGGAGCCCCCGAGCTAAATCTTTTGTAGTCTGGGAACAAGGTAAGCATCAAAGGGTGCAAACTCTTCTTAAAGCGTAGAATAAGTTGCTTTAAGTGGAGCTAAATAAGATTCAAAGCAAGCAGTTACTCTTGAAGAAAAAAAGAAATGGTTCCAGTGCTCGCTTTGTTCTCGGGGTTTATACAAGGCGATCGCAGCACTGGAAAAGCGCGCGCAAACGTTGACAAGTTTTCCTTCGTTCGTATCCTATCCGTGCAGTTTCTCGAAAATTTTCTAGACGGAGCTCTGGCGTTAATGTCCACGGGAGCTGCCAGTGTGGCTGTTCAGCCATCGTGGGAATTGTTGAGAGTATGCATTGACTTGCCTAAACCTCGCCCTTCCGACTTTGGAACTTCACATGTTGATTGTTGATAGTTTATATCACGCTATAAGTTCAAGAACTCGCAATGATTATGCAAGCACGCAGAGACTTAAAGCCTTCAGGCGTTTCGGAAAATAATTTTCGGCGATTTAGACACATAAGCCCAATAAACGAAGCCACAATAATGAAGACTTACGATACGATTCGGCCTATTAAGGTAGAATACCTAAGAGGCGGGCATTATTTGCATAACAAATTGCAATGTCGATGTAGCCAAATAAAATATTTGCTAAAGCTAAGCAGTAGTGGAACCATGTCTGCTTAGCCCAAAGATAGGACTAGTGCTACTCTTGAAAGATCCGTTCCGAAATTCTGATAAAGAAACGCTTTGACGTTAAAGTTAAGCTCATTTCAAACTGCTTGACCTACGCATGAACATCGGCTTGATAAACAACAGATAAATTAGCTGCGGCTAGGGCCGCACTTGTCTGCTTCCCACTGACGTCGGCGTACAATCGTTATCGCGCTCACATACGACTGTTTCCAGTATGACTGCATGAACATGATAGCGACTACAGATAAAATAATTCATAAAAAATATTCCAATGCGTCATTTCGCGTTGCCACTGCAGGATTGGGCATTCCGACCAGTAAGCCTTCAGTTTTGCGCAGCTGAAAATGTACTATTAAAACTGGCTGTCGGTCTTTTTAATGGGCCGGATATTAAGAAAGTAGTGCTAGTTTTACGATTTCTGATAAGCAAACATGACTTCACTACTGCTCAACTTTAATTTTGTAATTGGATCATGTGCCCCAAAATTAACAATTAAGAAAATGAAGGTAACACATTCTTAAACATATCTACCTGTACATAGCAATTATTCGCGCAGGCAACGCTGCCCTAAAAGTAATCCACTTGAACAGACATAAATCCGCTGTGTTTCATTGGCTATTCCAAAGTTTCGAACTACGATATACACTAAGCTGAATATTTAATGACGTCGACGCGTACATGGAAGCACCAGGTACTAACGCACACGCTTTTCCTCACGTCCTTAAGTAACAGCTTCTTAATTGAAGCACGTTCCGTACGGAGATTGACGCAAAAAGCAAATGCGCAAGCAAAAATTATAAAAGAATCAGGAAAAAAGTTGAGCTGCATGGAACGCAACATCTTTCGTACGTTGAAATCTTGACCAAGAACTGCGCTTGTCCCTATGTGCCTTCTTTGTCCCATCTTTTAATCGCGCTACCATACTCCCCTTTAAGATACATTACCAACAAGCCCACATTGCAACCCTCGTGAGCTCAGGCGAAGTATTAAAAAAAAGAGCACAAAATTGTACTCATATCGCACGTTATTTGCAATTCATAAAACTCTGATGCAAAACGCTATGGGCATACAAACGAACGGTGCCCCTTGAAGGAACTCGGCAACCACTGTTCCATATTTGGCAAGATATCACGCCTGCTCAAAGAAGGAGCACTTGTCGGCGCGGTTCATGGGCGCATCGGGTTTACAGGAGAACGCGCGGCTAAACGCAGCCATGTTGCTCAGCACCTTGGGACACAGTTCACCGCGGCCGCACAGGCTGCGGCAGAGAGTCACGAAGAAGAGCATGTCCGGCGTCAGCGAGATGTCCTTGCTCACGGCGTAGCGTCTTGGCTCGGCCGCTCGGTGTTCCTGAAAGGCCCGGTACGCGACCTGGGCGGCGGCCACGTCCATGAGCACGGAGGATCTGCCGCCAGCGCACGAGATCTTCTTCTGCAGCTCTTCGCGCGTGGCTCTCGACATCCAGCTCCTCACGGTTCTGTTGGAGTCCAGGAACGCGCCCTTCTGCGATGTTGATGTTTTGTGGAGCGTGTAAGCAAGCGTGGCCCCCGAGATGGAACAGCGCTCGTGATCTCGGGGGTTGTAAGTGTGTGCACAGAGGGAGTGCGCATAGGACATTGCGAAGGTCTGATTGGCACACGGCGTTGCTACGGCCTCTCTGACTGGCTCAAAGTACCATCGTTGCAGAATTCGATGTTAGGCGGAATCTATACAATAGCACCCTCTGAGACCGCGTGAGAAAAGATGGTGTTCAAGTTACACCCTCCCCGTGGCGGCACCCTCAGAGCATAACGAAATGAATCGCGAAGGCATTAGCTTTCATATATACTGGGTCTATTCTATCATCCGTCCCTGACAGTCCCTGACTGCCCATACAAGGCGGTGCTTTCAACCAATGAGCGTTGCGCAGTCCTGGACGGCATACGAGACGGCCAATCGAAATGGCCCGCTGAAATGCCGGAACCGGATTGAAGGGGCCAGAAATACGTTATGGCGCCCCACGAGCGTGTGCGCACACACGACCTTCACACGATTACGCGCACCCGCGGGGTCTCGGCCAAGCGCGGCGGAGGATGACACCCACCTGCGGGTCGAAGCCCCTGACCAGCTGCCTGGCCACGGCCGTGCCGAAGGCCGCGTAGTTGACCGAAGCGGGCGCGTCCGTGTAGAACATGGGCGGCGCCGCCACGGCCAGGTGCAGGAACACCGAGTTCCACCAGTAGTCGTACTGCACCGGGAACGAGTACTCGCCGTGCCGGTGCAGCAGCGAGTCGTTGAGGGGCCAGCCGGGGAACGTGCGACGGTGCAGGTCGGCAGCCTGCGCAGTCATCGCCGCTGGTGCAAAGGCTGTGCACGCATAAGGTTTGCTCGATTCCGAAAAAAAAGGTGCACGGCGCGACAAACGAAAAGGTGCAGGGCGTGGTGCCAGTTATGGTGTGCCGGGCAGCGCCCACTCGCTGCAAGGTTCAAGGGTGCACTGCACCGCGGCGGCACCTTGCCTTGCACACCGTTCAATCGTGCACTGGGGTGCAGGGCGCACCGCTGCACCTCGGGGAACCGAAGGCCTAAGTGCAGCGCACCGTGAATAGGTGCAGAAGGTGCAGAGAAACTTGGCTGAATCGAACAGACCTATACTGCATACTGAGCGTGTCCTGTTTTTTTCGTTGCTTAGTAGCTTAGACAAGAACGGCATGCTCGTCGAGAAGAAAAAAATTTAAATTATGCGGTTTTACGTGCCAAAACCACTTTCTGATTATGAGGCTCGCCGTAGTGGAGAACTCCGGAAATTTTGACCACCTGGGGTCCTTTAACGTGGACCTAAATCTAAGTACACGGGTGTTTTCGCATTTCGCCCCCATCGGAATGCGGCCGCCGTGGCCGGGATTCGATCCCGCGACCTCGCGCTCAGCAGCCCAGCACCATAGCCACTGAGCAACCACGGCGGGTTCGGTTACGAATAGTGCACGTTGTTGGGCGAGACGGTCGTTCATCGTTGTAAGCAAGGTGAGGGCCCGCCCTTGTTCTCTTCTCGTCCACGTTTGTATTGCGTAGCACCTTGCTTTACGCACGTTACCATCCTGGGTACACGCAATAGTCGTCGCACTGGAAAAGCCCAACGTCTCTACGACCAAAACAAAGGCCGGACAAGTGTACAGCTCGATGAAGTACATGCTCACCGCCTTTTTTGGCTGTTGTGACATTGTGCGTCAGCAATTTATGCCCAACGGCCAGATGCTGCTGCAGTTGCTGTACGGCGATAAGGCACCCAGCAACTGAGCACTCCGCATAAGCGAGCATCTCGCCCGAAGGAACAATGTTTCTCCTCAACGCTCACCCAAATCGCCCGATTTAGCTCCCGCTAATTTCACTCTCTTTACCAAAATTTAAATACGTGTGCTTATGAAAATCCAGCTAAAGTTGCAGTTTTGACCCAATCGCTGAAATGAAGCACGAATGACGGAAGGTCTTCGAACACTTCTGGAAAGGAGACTTCTAGGACATGTTCGAAAGGATGGAAAAAAGTGCTCCGAGCGCCGTATTGCTCTGCAAAGGGGCCATTTCGACCGTGGCAGTGTGTGAGAGCACACTGATAAAATCCTTGTTTCCAAAACAGAGTCAGTGTCGAAACTTTTTGATACCACCTGTTATGCGATCAAAACATTTCATTACAAGATGCGTGGATCATGTTGAGCGTGTACAAACAGGGGCCGTACATTGTAAGACTATTACATTTCGATTTTATTCCAATCTCCTGACGTCAGGTGTACTTAATCGCCGACGCAAGCATCGCGTTGTGACCCGCAGCTTGTTTGAAAAGCCCAATCAAGCGCTCCCCTCGTTTATGGGAGATCGCTTTTGTTTGCCCTCAAAGCGGACAGCATTGCCTACATTCACGGGTGTTTCTTATATAACTGGCCGAAAAGAGGGGAGGAGCACGTAAAATGGGAAAGGGATGCAGTGGGGCCGGGCTAGCGCAGTTAAAGGGACGCTAGAGAGAAAAATGATTTTTTCTGCATCAGTTAATTAGCTCTATATGAAACCAAAACCACCACTCTTACCACGATAAAACGCTTGGTAAACAAGAAAAAGAGCAAGAACGAAAGACGGGTGGTGACGCCGCCTTGAAGTTCCGCACCTGGTCGCCTTGACGCCATGGATTTTGGTGGCATCTTCTAGGGCCTACTTAATTATATAGCGGTACAGATTTACTACATTGCGTTCTAAAGAAACCAACTATTAAACATGGCAAGTTTCGAGAACCTTTACACAGAAAACGCGGAGTAAACAGGAAAACATACTTTGGAATCCCTGACGTGCTGGCGTCGGGGTTTTGGCGCGAAATTCGAATACTCATACTTCGACCTTCATTTTCTCATCTTATAATCAAACTATTATTTTGAAATGACTGTCTGCAGGGTTCTCAAACAATGCTTTATTAGTATCAACTGATTTATTATTTCGCTTTAGTGTACCTTTAAAGTAGTAACCGGGTGAGGACAGTGGCGCCGGAATCTGCGATTGCTCCGCTTGTCCTTCCTGAGCTTGCGGTGGCTGGTCGAAAAGCACGGAGGCGTGCAACTGGGAGTCAAATATACCACAAGAATACCACGTGCTGAAAGGGCTCGACAGCGTTATATTGCCGCGGAATTTTTTTCTTATCAGGGAAGGAATTCGTTCTCGCCGGCAGCTCCGAGAGGCCAGTGCCAGAGTAACTTGAGACCAGTCATCGTCTTTTCCTTTCGGAACGGAGCAGTCCTCGGCAATTAAAAAAAAGAATTGAGCTTTGTTCGGCATATGAATGAATCTTTAGTGCCTATGCGTCACCGTAACGTGGTTAAGTTTTTTTTTTTTGGCGGTTTTGTGACGTCGCGCGACAGATGGGGGAAGTGAGCGCAGCCTGAGAAACTTGGCCAATAGTGGAGGACTAAGGACGAAAAACGCATATAATCGGAATGAATTGTTATTATTTCGTTCGCCCTAATCATGCGTTATCTTGTGTACGTGTCACAGCAGACGGAGTTTTTTTTTTCGCAGTTTTCGGTGACGCGAGTCAGACACCTGAAGGGGGCATGGTCCGGGAATTTTCGGCCAATCGTCAAGGGCTAATGGCAGAAATTAAATAGAAGCAGATTGGAATAACTTTATGTTAGCGCACCCTAGTATACATCATGGAGGAATACACCTCACACTAAATAAATACTTTGAACACAGCAATTAATGAAATTTGGAAACATGTCGAATTGTTACTTCGTACAAAATTTTACTGCAACAACGGTACGCGGCTCACACAAGGCTCCAGATCCATCACGTCGTCTGAAACTAACGACAGTGTTCTAGTTCCCAAGCGAGCGGAAGTGTTTTTGTGAAACTTTTACGTTACAAGTCAACGTTACCACTTGTCTAGCCAATGCATGCACCTTACTTGGCGAATTTTCTGAAAATGCTGACTTTGAAAACTTCACTTACTGAAAGGCGCCACCAGTGCTATGTGGCGTGTCAAGAACAAGGGGACGTCGCAGTGTGTAATGAACGGCTGTCGAAACTGAGAACATGTATATCTGATCTTCCGAAGGCGTGTTGTCATCGACTGAGTCCAGATTTGGATAACGTAACACGACTTCCCGATCTCGTAACAACAAAGTAATGCCATCAGCATACGCTGATATTTTTATGCATCCTGGGGCGCTATACCGTAAAACTATTCCAAACTTTTCTATTCCAATTCTGAAACCAGCCTTCCGCGATTGGTCAAAAACCTTTTTGGGCCACCCCCACTTCACCTGTCTGTCACGCGACGTCACGAAAACCGCGATAGCTCCCTATCTCATATGACGTGTACATACTGACTATGCATTATTTGACCGAACGCAAGAAAAATAGTTATTTTTGATTCGACGCCTTTTCGCCATTAGCCTTCGGCTATTGGTCAACAGTTTTCGGGCTGCACCCACTTCACCTGCCTGTCATGCGATGTCACAAAACCGCAAAAACTCACCGCGCCAAAGTGACGTGTACGCGTTAAAGATGCATTAATAAGCTGAACAAAATTGAATTTTATTCTGAATAGCCGCAGGCTGCCCAGTTCCGAAAGGAATAAAAGATGGCTGCCGCCGATCGCTCAGGCACTGGCTGCTCGCACTTGCCAGAGAGCATGGGCTTAATTGCGTGCAATAAAACTTTTTGCGTGGCCGTGTAACGTTCGTGGCCGTTCTGGAAACTCTTCTTTACTGAGGATTAGCTTTAGCTTAATTTATAAGCTTCCGTTGCATGCCGCCGCGATTGTCGACGAGATAACGCAAGCTATGTAAGGTAAAGCGGACCAATCACAGACGCCGGCACCACCCTCTTCATCCGGTTATCGATTGTTAGTGCAGTTGCTCGGCCCCATCGAATCCCTCTCCACTTGAGCGCGCTCCTCGCCTCTTGTGAGCCAATTAGATAAGCCAAGCCGCTCAGTGTAGGCAATGTTATTTGTTTTTCAAGCAAACAAAACTGATCTCCTATGAACGAGGAGAGCGTTTGATTGGTCTGTTAAGACAACCTTGAGGGTGACCGCCCGATGATTGTGTCGGCGGTTACGCAAGTTTGACGTCAGGAGATTGGAATAAAGGCACATTGGAATAGTTTTACGTCATAGGGCCCCTGTTCCCTGCATAGAAAGTCCTCTTATAAACGGGCTCTCACTAAAACGCTTCAAGAACGAGTCGATCGCAAGCACGAATACAGGTTACAAAGGAAAGCTCTGCCACATTCCCCTTCGCTACGTGCCAAAAGGCTATTAAGTAATAGCTCCCATTGTTCCCAACTACAATATGCACAGCATGCTTACAAACACTTTGGGGAAGTTATACCTTTGTAGCACCTCAAATGTATACGGGTGTTCTGAATTATGGTTTTCACATATTCGAATTACAATACAACGGTACCATGTCTGCAGCCTGTGCGCAAGCTGTATTTTACAAATTTTCTCAGACATTAAACTTTGAGCAACTGAGTTAGATCAATAACGCACTTGCGCTAGGTGGAAGGCCTACAAGGATGAGGATGTATGCTTTTTCCAATGACTCCGCCACCAATTCAAACAACAATTCGAAGCTATCATCTCCGCGGCTTGTGCGCAAGTCGAACTTGACGCATTTGAGAGCGCAGGCGTTCCAGCGTTTAGCGTCGGCGTCGTCCCCTCGGCGATCGAGCGCATCAAAGGATTAAAGAGCGAACGTGGAGAGCAGCGGCGGATGAAAGACGGCGAAAAACAGCACCACACTGTGACTCCATTATCAACCTTCCTGCCACCAGACACCTGGATCAGAGAAGTCAACGTCGACGTACCTGGCGCTTTCCCACCTTCCCAAGATTGTTGCTACATTCTTACCTGTGTCGATCGCTTACTCGCTGGCCAGAAACCTTTCCTATGCGAGATATCTCTGCTGAGACCGTCGCAAAGGCAATCCTTGCAGCCATGGATTGCACGCTTCGGAACACCATACACCATCACAACAGACTGCGGACGCCAGTTTGGGTCTTCCATCTTCGAGGAGCTTCTCGCTCTCCGTGGCACACATTGTATTCGCACCACTGCGTACCACCCAGCAGCTAACGGCCTGGATGAGCGAATGCATAGGCAGCTCAAACCTTCTACAACTGCCTACGGAGGAACATGTCGGTGAACCGAAGTCCTGCTAGTCATTCGTATTGCCTTAACGCGGAAAAGTCACTTGAAATGTAGAAGCGCTGAGTTGCTCTATGGCACAACCCTTCGCCACCCTGGCCAATTTATGGAAGCGAGCAAAAACTAGCACTTTCCCGATCATCTCCTGTATGTGTCACGCTTGCGGACTATGATGCACAGCCTCCACCCCACGCCGACTCGAGCGAAGGAGAACACTCTTGTCTACGTGTCCGAATTTGGCAATGGAACTGCCGTGGGTACCGCAGGAAGAAAGGGCTGCTGGCACAATTGATCGCTCATTCCTCAAAACCACCAGGGGTCATAGCCCTACAAGAGCCCGGTACCCGACCAACACTACATGGCTACGAAGAATACCACACAAGTCAAGACGGCAAGTGGAAGGTAGCCACACTAGTAGACAGAAACATCACAACCATACAACACAAACCCATAGACGACGTGGACGTACTACATGTACTTCTCGAAATAATATACAAAGGCAACCAGAAACAGAGCGCCTTCGTACTCAACATTTATTGCCCCCCTAGCCAAAGGCGGGCAAACATAGGAAAACTCCTTGGGGACACCCTCCGCCTCGCTAAAGACAGTCCCCTGGTAATCATGGGCGACTTCAACGCTCAGAACACCCTGTGGGGCTACCAGAGGCAGGATTGGAAGGGTCTCCAGCTACAAACACTAATTGAACAGTGTCTCCTCACACTCATCACAGACCCGAACATACCGACGAGGGAAGGGAACAGCGTAACACGCGACACCACTCCCGACCTCGCCTTCATCACTCAAGCCACTCGAGCCGAATGGCTCAACACACTCGAAAACCTAGGCAGCGATCACTTCATATTAAACATAACACTACAGACTGGACGCCTACGCAGGCAGATCGGCACAGCTAAACTCACTCACTGGCGAAAAATCAGGGAAGCCCAAGAACAGGACGCCGACACAATCACGAATCTGGAAGATTGGTGTGACAACCTCCGTCGACATAAACAGCGCCACACAAAGGAAATTGCAAGAACGGAAGAGACCCCAGAGGTGGATCCCCACTTACTACACCTGTGGGATGCGAAACGGGGCCTTACCCGCCGCTGGAAAAAACAGAAATATAACAGGAAACTGAAGACGCGCATAGCACAAATAACAGCGGAAGCAGAGGAATATGCCATGCAACTCGCTTCTGCGAACTGGTATAGATTCTGTGACTCCTTCGGTGGCACGCTGGACACGGCCAAGACGTGGCACATCCTCAAAGTCAACCTGGACACCACCAAAACCAAAGGAGAAGGACACAGGGCTCTGGAACGGTTACTACACACCTACCCAGGCAGCCAACAAGACCTCATCGATGCCATCAAGACCAAGTGCTATGGAGATCCCACTCCCACGCAACCATGTAGAACACCCTACACAGGACAACCCAACCCGCTAATGGACGAACCTATCACCGAAAATGAAATGAGAGCGGTCATCGCAGCCACCACCCGTAACACAGCGGCGGGCACGGACCAGATCACAAATTCGATGATCAGAAACCTGAGCGACAAGTCTATCTCTGCGCTCACGGCTTTTCTCAACAAACAATGGGAACAAGGTACGGTACCGGTGATGTGGAAACGCGCACGAATAATCATGATCCCCAAACCGGGCAAGAAATTGGCAATTGAAAACCTCAGACCCATATCGCTCACGTCCTGCCTCGGCAAGGTGTACGAAAAAATTATGAACACGAGACTACAGAGACACTTGGAAGATAACAAACACTTGCCGGACACCATGTTCGGTTTCCGCGCAGGCCTGTCCACACAAGATGTGCTACTCCAAATCAAGGAAGAAGTCCTCAGCAACGTTTCCCGCTGCGGCGAACACGTCCTCCTAGTAATCGACATTAAAGGGGCTTTCGACAACGTCAGCCACCAAGGAATCCTAGAAGGGCTGGCCAACATCAACTGCGGCGTGCGAACGTACAAGTATGTTCAGAGCTTCCTGAGCCACCGCACGGCGGAGCTGAAGATGGGAGAGATCCAGACCCCAGTCTACCACCCTCCCAACACGGGAACACCACAAGGTGCTGTCATCTCTCCCACGCTGTTCAACGTCGCCATGATCGGCCTCGCAAGCAAACTGCAGGACGTAGCAGGTCTGCGGCACGCAATCTACGCAGACGATATAACACTCTGGACCACAACAGGGTCCCTCGCTGAAAAAGAAAAACTCCTGCAAACTGCAGCAAATCTAATCCAAGAATACGTGAGCCAACGGGGACTACAATGCTCGCCCGAAAAATCTGAGCTCCTACGAGTCTGGCGAGGCCGGGGTAACCACGCAGTCCCCACAGGCCCAACAAGAAGACTCGAGGTACGCCTCAACGGGGGCCTCATACCAGAGAAGCCATTGCTGGGGGTGCTGGGCATGTGGTTGCAGTCCAACCAGCGCGCTACACACACCCTTACACTCCTCAAAACCAGTGTCAAGGCGATATCACGCATGATCTCCCGCGTAACATCCAAGAACAGAGGAATGAAGGAAAGGGACACCCTCCGACTGGTCAGTAGTCTGGTGGTGAGCAGAATCACATACAGCCTGCCTTACTACCACCTCACACAGTCCGAGACGAAGCAGGCCGACATACTTTTGAGGATGGCGTTCAAGACCGCTCTCCGCCTGCCGATGAGTACATCGACTGAAAAATTATTGGCGCTAGGGTTGCACAACACCCTCAGCGAACTGACAGAAGCCCATTACGTCTCGCAACAACAGAGATTAGCGCGGACTCACACGGGCCGGCAGGTCCTGCAAACCTTGGGGTTCCCAGCAATAACAACACGAACCCAAGAAACCTGCTTAATACCTCGTCACGTCCAGGACAGGTTTCACGTTGCCCCGATACCACGCAACATGGACCCTAACCTACACTCCGGCAGGAGGAGAGCAAGGGCCCAGTACATGGAGAAAGCGTTCGGGTTCAATACCACGGCCCGTTTTACGGACGCCGCCATGTATGGGATGAACAACAAGGGCGCAGTGGCAGTGGCATGCGACCACCGAGGCCACGTTACCTCCGCTGCATCGACCCGCCCCTGCACGATTACGGAAGCTGAAGAGATGGCCATCGCGTTAGCCATCCGCGAGGGCCTACACGCAAACCAACCACTGACGATCCTCACGGATTCCCAGCAGGCCTGCTGCAACTTCCTACAAGGAAGAATTGGAAGACCTGCTGCACAAATCCTAGCCCGAATACTTAAGGAGTACCCTGAGGACTTCACCACCCAAACCATCATCTGGATACCGGGCCACATTGGCATCACGGGCAACCTGAGGGCCGACAGAGCAGCTCGAGGATTCGTACATAACCGAGCACTCATCACGCCGGCTGCAGAAGACCCGGACCCTGTCGACCTCGAGTATTCAGCCATCGTTAACTACCACAGAGGGCGTCGCTTGCGATATCCACCACCCCATCGAAATCTAAAGACAGAAGATGCCGCTGCCTGGCGTAGGCTCCAGACAGGCACTTACACGAACCTACACATATTACATCGGATACACCCCACAGCCTACAGGGACTAATGCCCATGGTGTGGGGCCACGCCAACCCTATACCACATTACGTGGGAGTGCACACTACAAAACATAGAACACCTAGACACGAACACCACGAGGGAGCAATGGGAGGCACTGCTGGCCAGCTCAGCCCTCGACGACCAGCTCAAGCTGATAAAGAGAGCTGAGAAGATGGCAAGAGCCAGCGGAGCCCTGGACTAAGGGCCCCGACCATTAGCGGTTTTCTGATGATTCTTTTTATAAAGTTTATCTATCTATCTATCTATCTATCTATCTATCTATCTATCTATCTATCTATCTATCTATCTATCTATCTATCTATCTATCTATCTATCTATCTATCTATCTATCTATCTATCTATCTATCTATCTATCTATCTATCTATCTATCTATCTATCTATCTATCTATCTATCTATCTATCTATCTATCTATCCAAATACTTGCCTAACAGCACCCACGCTTTCATGTGCCGCGATGCTTCGAGCAACCCCTTCAGCCACCACACGACGGCCCGTTCAAAGTACTTGTCGCAATCCGAACCCTTCCACAGTTGAAATTCTTACGCGATCCGAAGTCATCTCCGTAGGCCGACTGAAACCAATGCAAGTAGATCAACAACTCAACCACATCGACACCGAATAATGAACGAGATTCACACACATGTGCGATACGAATTCAGGAAGAACTGTGCATCAACCTCAGTGGCTTGGGACATGACTCACTATTAACCTATACTTGTGCTGTCGACGTCCTTGCTATAATATACTTGTCTCTTCATATTTAGGAGGAAGGGGAGTAGTGTGGGAGTACACAGTTTCGGTTCAGCAAGCTTCTGTTTCGCCTCCGGCGTCTGGCAACCACTAGTGGCCCCTGTACGCCGCCGGAGGGCGCCGATTAAAAAAGAAATATGCAGATCCTACGCACTGTGGGAATCGATGCAAGCGAAGCTTTGTTTGCTGTTTGCTTTGAATGACGATAACTCGCGGTGACATTGGCGGTGAATGTGTAATTTCTTCAGCGTTTAGTCCAATACGAGAGGGGTGAGTTGATTTTAAATGTTACCTTGCGTTCACCACTGCTGCTTGTCTGCGTAGTCCGCAGAACCCACAGGGACATGTATATGTTTGCTTGAGGCGTTGTTGTGCGTTATTGTTCATAATTTCTGACAGGGTTGAGCATTATCATGGCCTCACATGGTACATCGCATCGGGACAAAAATGTTAAACATTAATTTAATTCTGAGCTGTACGTAATTCGATTAATTAATATAATTGTGTGTACACACTGCATACATACATTCGCGGTCTGCAATAAATTTCGATGAGTAGCGTAGACATCCCTGCTTCGCGCGCGCGACGCTTCTTTCGGGCCTGGATGTCCTCGACGCTGAGTGCACGCTTGTAGCCATTTTGCTCGCGTATGTTTACGTGCACCTTCTGCATAAGTGGCCAGCACGCTATTGAGACGCCAGCTCCAAGCGCTGTCTTCAGACTATGGACGATTGCAGTGTATACACTATCGCAGCCCAGCACGCGACCTCCACAGTCCAACACCTGACCTGCATTTGTGTCGCATAGGACAGCTAAAGTCCATAGATTTTTCTGCTCTTAAAGCAAAAAAAAGATCTGTAGTCATGGAATCTGGAACTACTGGAGTCATGGCACATTCAGAATACGGAGAATAACATAAACCGTGTGAAGGGCAACCTACCCTCGGTCTATGTCCATGGCCTTGGCGACATGACGAAAAGAAGAAAGGGACGCACAGCCAGATAGACTCCCGCTCGTTTCACCAACACAGAACGTCGGCGCGACCCTGTAACCTCCCCCCCCCCCCCCCCCGCGGCCCATCAAGGGCACCCTCGTGAGCACTCCACCCAGCACCAGTCATCGCAGCACCTTGGAAGCGGTCAACAACACAACCCCCCCTTTCCTTTTGTTCCCCCCCACCTTTCCGTCTGTGGAGTGTCTCCCCACCTCCCGTGTTCCCCCCCCCCCCCTACTTTCTTCAAAAAAGACGCTTTAAAAGCGGCACACCGCCACCCCCCGAAGAACAACCCCCTGAAGAAGGAGCCGAATGGGCTCCGAAACGTCGGGCTAATAAAATTCAGTTATTTGGTTGGAGTCAGTCTCAAGTTGTAAGAGAGATAGTATCGCTAAAGAAAGTGCCGTGATTGAATGCGGTTAAACTAAGTTTGTCGAGCAATAGCACGGTTTTGCTTGCTTTAGGAAAGTACACAGACGCTGCTCGGCACCGTCAGTGACTACCGCATCTACAATTGCACCACAAGATAACACGCAGACGTTCCTCGGCCCGGCAGCAGCAGCGAGTGAATTGACCTTCATGCCGCGTCTGGCTTCAACGCGAACTAAGCGTCGAAAGCACAGCGCGTACGAAGCTACCAGCACTCGATCGGCGCTCTTTGTACACGTCGCAGATCGCTTTCAAGACATGGGCGCCCACGCGGCGTATGCAACAGCCGCCGGTAGTGGCACGCTAAGTCCCAGTTTGACCTTGTCGCAGCTTGCAGGTCAGATTTACGGAACCAGGCGTTTTCTGGGTTTGCACCTAAAGTAGTAGAGCTATCGCTCTAAAAAATATTTTCCTAATTATGCTCCTTGTGGCAAGATGTCTTGCTTTTAAAACGCGGAATTTTAATCGATGTTGACAAGTTAATAATAATAATATTTGGGGTTTTACGTGCCAAAACCACTTTCTGATGTTGAGGCACGCCGTAGTGGAGGACTCCGGAAATTTTGACCACCTGGGGTTCTTTAACGTGCACCTAAATATAAGCTAACGGGTGTTTTCGCATTTCGCCCCCATCGAAATGCGGCCGCCGTGGACGAATGTTGACAAGTTGGCTCCAAAACATAGAGTTTCCCTGTGACCTCAATACGGATCATATTTGCAGAAGCACTGTGCGATGTCTTCGACACTGGCTGTTATAACCGCGATAAGGGACGAAAACCTCAACCAGCTCAATCAGCGATAATTTACGCGCTTTCGTCTGAACACGCCTCTCTGTGCGCGATGGTAACAAGCGGCAGGGTAAGGGGTTAGAGTTATCGTATTGGATGGAGCCTATCTAAAGGGAGCCTATACAGTAACTCTAGCAGGGGTCGGCGGATAGCGGCCTCCGGAGAGAGGTGGTGCCGGTGGTGAACATTCAATTTCCGAAGACCGGGGGACAATTATGTTCGCCTATTTTCCTTGTGTAAAGCGCTCGGGCGAGATTACGACAATTCTTTCCGTAGAGAATTGTCTTTAGGTCACTGGTTTAAGGACGAAGATAATATTTTAGTTTGGAACAACGATCTTTTTTTTTTCGATTGACCCAGAACTTATAAAAAAAGGCAATGTCACTAAGCTGTTAGTGGACTACAGCTGGCTCGGCTCTCTTTCAGACGTGAATGGCAAGTGCATGGCGTTTTTGCGGGTGGAGCTTGTTTGTATGTTTTAGGTTGACGCCGACTATAGTTTTGTCAATGTTTTCAATGTTGCCCGGTTACCTGCATCCAGCCTTTCAATGGCGATGAAAATTGCCTCGGGAAGGCGTCCAGGTACTTGTGGATGGCGCTGGGAGGCAGCATCGGTTTGAATCCCTCCGCACCGAACAGCGACCAGAACGGTTCCATGTGCAACCGCTCCAATATGGCCACCGCCTCGATTCGGGCGGCCGGATCTATCCAAGGCGCCGCGTCAGAGAGCAGCCGCTGGGTGGTGTTCCGCAAGTCTTCGAAGATGGCTTTGACGGTGTTCAGGAAGCGCGGCTGCAGCTGTTCACCGACCCTCCACACGAAAAGCCACTTCTGGAAGCGGCTCTCGGTGAACGAGTAGCATTTGCGGGGCCTGAAGCGAGCCACGGCTTCTCTGTTGCCGAACGTGGCGACGGCGGCGGCGTACGAGTTGGCGTACGAGTAGTCCTCGATGAAGCGCCACGCGACCTGCTCCAGGATGGCTGCGTTGCTGAAGCTTGAGGGCAGAATGAGGAGGAGAAATGCGTCACAGAAAGAACTTGCGGCAGGGCTATAGCTGTGCGTTTTAAGTGGATCATTCATTGGTACCACAAACATTCCCGGATTTGAAGGTCGTTGCACGCGTAGTTTCTTACGCCTAAAACTGCCTGCTCCGTCAATATCACCCACAGGTTCATGGAGACTTCTACTTGCGCAGAGTATATAGTGCACAATCTGGACCGGCCCTCTTTTGGAGTCGGAGGCTCGCAGAGCCAGAGTTAGTTTAGAGAAAATATTCGGGAACACCGATGAACATAGGTGGGTAGCTAGAGTGCTCAGATATCTTTATACCTCAGAGACCCGGAACGATGGAAGAGCTAAGGAAGGTTGGCAATCACACACACACGAAAAGAAGGTGAGAAAGAGATGGTAAACTTATTGCAGAGGATGAAAACGATGAGGATGAGGATATGAGGATGTTCAAAGTATTTTACAAAGACGGCAAAGACAAGGGCAAGAAATAATATTTTTACGATAACACAAATGGCAGTGCCTTGCTTTACGGTGCCCGAATTGACTACTTGAGCACAAGAAACACAGAGGAGCTAGTATTTGCAACATGGTGACACATGGGAGTGCTGCAGAAAAAGAAGTTCACAGACGATTCCGATACTCCTTAATACGACATTTGAGCGCAACTCTATATGTGTTTTCATTTCGCGATATATTGGCTGGCGCAGGGATGTTTCGTTTCACCGAAAGGGAGGGGGGGGGGGGGGGGTACCTAAGAGCGCCACGCGTGTAATTCACACTGCGGCTCGTTATGTCTTGCAAGAAGTCTGGTCCTCGATTTTATGACTCAATTCATTACCAAGTGTGCAGCAGGCTTTCGCCTTCAAGTGTTACAGGGAATGTAACATGCTGCCGAACTTCTTTTTATATCACTGGCGCTTCCGGTACTTTACACCTCAGGAACACTATGCGAATGCACAGCATTGAAGAAATAAAGTGCACCCGAGGTTGACGAGCAATTTGTATTGTGAAAAAACAACAACATTATAACGAAGTAGACCGAAAAGTGACACAGTGTAATAAGGTAGTCTCGAAAAAGACAAGTCGCCGTTTTTGAGAGCTCTGATGTTCCGTTCCCTACAAAAGTATGAGACACGCAATACCTCTCGAAGATGTTGTTGGTCACGGTGCTCACAATCTTGTCGACGAGCAGCAGATTGTCGTCCGGTGAGAGGCGGTGCGGACGCAGGTGGTCATTCAGGTAGTCCAGCCAGCGGTGGCTGCTCACGTTCGGAGTGAGCTGGTCGAGGTGGGCTAAGCGCAGCTTCATGATGACGCGGTTGGAGCTCGCGATGCCCTCGGTGACGGCGCGAACCCACGCGTCCTCGTCGGCCACCAGGTCCCGCAATTGGGCCAGCGGCGTGTCTCCGGCCCCGTACAGTCTGTACATGGAACGCACGTATTCGAGCCGCTTGCCGTACGCCTTGGAGTAGTTGAGCCACTTGGCGCGGTGGACGCTGACCTCGCTGTAGGCCATGTGTAGGCTGTACCTGCACTCAAAAGGTGGAGTCCGTGCGTATAGGACACGATTGGGAAACCTGGGACAACTGGCACGAAACGCACTTTTCCCGTGAGTAAACTTCAACCCAAGCGTAAATGAGTATGCACAATAAACATCCCTGATGCCTGTCGGCGGCGGATGAGAAGCGCCTTTTCAATAGGACTTTTATTGAGCAAGTTCACGGGGACCGCTAAACGTTAGTAACGCGACAGCATTAAGGACCCCGTGTCGCAAAAAAATCCGATATCGGCATCGGACGTCGCCTAGCGAAAAATAATTCTGAGCCGCTAACACGCAGGCCATCCGAGTGACGCAGAGGCGTTGCTGAACTAATTTAATTCCTGAAAGTACCATGCGTCAGAAAAATCGTAAGGTAGAATCTAAAAACAATTTACAGGCAGGACAGCACCGGCCTGTAATATGAATATGCGAGAAGACATATTTCTGTTACGCGGAAACACAAACACATTTTCCAACGTTTTTACTCTTCATAGGGGGGTCATGGCCTCCAAGATTGGCGCGAGCCAATTTTGGAGGCAATGGAGCGGCGCGTCCGTTTCCTTGCGACATCTCCAGATGGCACTCGCCTCCGCAGCATTGCGTGTCATTTCTAGCAGAAAGCTCACCTTCGTGAATAGCATTTGGCGCCAGCGTTTCCCGTTAAACATCACAGTTACATAAGCTGGAGTTGCCGGGAAGCGTGAGGGATCTTCGAATGCTATGGCGTTCACTCTTAAACGCGAAACTCAAGCGTCCTCAAATTTTCTTGCGTAAAAAGGGACATCCGAAAGAACACACACACACACCCACACACCCACACCCACACACACACACACACACACACACACACACGCAACACACACACACACACGCACACACGCACACACGCGCGCACACACACACACACACACACACACACATACACACACACACAGGATTGAAATGACCTTGCATAAAGATTATATGCTTAAGGCCAAAGTGGGTTAACCTGTGTGGTAAAATTTGTAGAATAAAGTCGAATGCCTCTACAGCGGAATCACCTGTACAATGAAGGATTCATTATGCCCCGGTCGACTTCCTATATACAGCATAAAGGCCTCGACAACAAAGACTACTACGATGGCTTTGCCTTTACAACGAGCAAATTTATGCGTCCCCATAGTTGAAAGACTAGCTCGGAAAGCTGGCCCCAACTTGTCGCTCATCCGAGGGTGTCACTAGCATCGAGCAGCGCCCAAGTCACGTGGGACCTGGTCGCTTTTTCTCCTTGCACTTTCTTCGCCGTCGCCGTTTTTCATCCCCCGCTGCGCTCCGCGTTCCCTCTTTAATCCTTCGCTGTGCTCGTTCGCTTGGTTACGCCGAGGGACGGTGACGCCCAACGCAGGAACGGGCGCATAAAAGTGGCCCTCAAGAAAAGAAACACTGCTTGTCTCCGCGCAACGTGCAAGAGCTAGATTTGTGTGTACTATGTCACACATTATTTAACAAACTGTGCTTGGTCACAACCTTATAAACCTTATAACTTGGTCACAACCTTATAAACTGTGCTTGGTCACAACCTTAGAAAACGGCGAGCGTTTTCTTTTAGCAAGGCCACCGCGATAAACTGCATAGTTCAATGCCCAGTAAATTTGAAGGACTGTTTTAATGTGTGAAGCCGGACTTTTCCTGTCGGCTTCGTTGATAAGCGAAAAATGTGGAGTCAACTCACACTGAAGTCCAACTCTCCATCTCCTATATAGCCCCGTTCCCCCCCCCCCCCCAATTAAAGCTTATCAAGGAGTACCCAATATATTTGGGAGTCTCTATAACTATATCTATCTCGTACTTTGGCACATAATTATCTAAACTTTTTGAAAGAACTCGTCCAGAACCTTAAGAAAGAAAAATGAAAAATACACTCGTTTACTGCCTTTGAAAGAAGGCAAAGGGTTCTACAGAGATCGTGGCGTTCCCCGTGCATGTCCCTCTTGAATAAATGGATTCTAAGGTTTTAAGTGCCAATAGCAGGATTTGATTATGAGGCACGCTGAATCGGGGGACTTCGGGTTAATTTTGGCCACCAGGTGATCTTTAACGTGCCCTCAATGCGCGGAGACACGGGCGTTTTTGCATTTCGTCCCCAGATCTCGCAGTGCCAAAATAGAACGCTGACCGTAATAAGTACGACAGAAGTGCTTCAATAGTTTGTCCACTTCGTCCAGTGTGGGATGAGACTAAGTGCCACTGGCCTTTGTTGCGATTGATTTTTTGTTGTCACGACGGTGAATGAAATCGCGAATTTAAATTGAACAACGCGCGCGGTCCAGGCGCTGCCTGGTTGTTACTCAATAATGGTAACCGGAGGTAGCACCGCGGTAGCCCACGGCAAAGGATGCGCATGCGGAGTGGGTCTAATGTGTCGTACTAAGCTAAAGCACACTGGCATGTCAAACCAACTAGCCCATCATCTCGCGCGGTCTGAAAGTCAATACAAGCAATTCATGTAATGCAGCTAAATTCACATACTGCAGGCGCATAAGGTAAACGGAGAAGACGTGTCTAACGAGCAAAGCCTTTAATGAGTAATGCTTTTATCTGTTCAAAGGTTACCGAAGATGGTGAAATTAGGGAAGCGGGCCGCGGGGGCGGTGCCGCCTCTATAGCTGACCGCGTATAGAGACACGTGCCTGGTGTCGCCAGGCAGTTGTTTCAGGCTTATCTCGAGCCAGAAGGGCACGCCCCAGTTGATGAGGAGGTCGAGGATGACGTTCAGGGCGTGCTTGGTGGCGCCCACGCCTGTCACCCGTTGGGGCCAGTGCAGTCCGCGGTCCCTGAGGAACGACAGAACCTCTTCGAGGCGCTCGTAAGTGTGGCCCTTCCGAGAGACGCAACCCTGGTACAGCGCCGACGCAGCTGCAGAGACGAGTTGAGGTGTATTTGTTTCTACGAGAACATCGGTTACGACCTAAGAGCGAGAGCAGGCGTCCCAAAACTTTCTTGCCCCACCTGCCTGCCCTGAGGTCTGCGGTACCAACGCCCCTTCCATTACTCTGATGCGGATGTGGCGGTTTTAATTGATATGTCCAAACTGAAATGTAAAAAAAAGAATATGCCCGAACAGGAATGGGGTCGGATTCGTTTTGGCTACACGTGGAAGACTAAAATGCCGTTTGTAGAACTGGGAGGTGTCGCGGAAGCCCAATTTGGGAACCCCTGAGCTAAAGATTGGGCCGAGCGCGTCAATACGCTCTCAAGTATCTTGAACGGGTCTCGTAAGATATCAGGATTTTGCCCGGTGGCGTAGGGAATAGAAACGGAGCGTACACCGTCGAGCACTCTCACCAATTCTAATACGATCGCCCTTTACAGTCTAGGAGACAGACTAAGCATGTCCGTCCGTGGATGAGGAGATTCCGCGGCCTGTGCAGAACTATGCGCAACAGGAAGGGTTTCGGCATGATGGTAGTGCGGCCATACAGATATCCGAGGAAAACAAAAATAGGGGTCCTATAACGTAAAACTATTCCAATATGTTTTTATTCCAATCTCCTGACGTCAAATTTGCGTAACCACCGACGTAAGCATCGGGCGGTACCCGCAGGGTTGTCTGAACAAACCAATCAAACGCTCTCCTCGTTGACAGGAGGCCACTTTTGTTTGCTTGAAAAACGAATAACATTGCCTACGCTGAGCGGCTTGTCTTATCTAATTGACTGATAATGGGGCGAGGAACACGCTCAAGTGGAGAGGGATTCGATGAGGTCGAGCCACTGCGCTGAAAATCGATAACCAGATGAAGAGGGCGGTGCCGGCGTCTGCGATTGGTCCGCTTCCCCTTAGCTTGCGGTGGCTGGTCGAAAATCACGGCGGCATGCAACGGAAACTTAAGAATGATGCTAAAACTGATCCTCAGCAAAGAGTTCGCAGAATGAGGTCGTAAACGTGCCAAAAGTGCTCGAAAACGTTACACGGCCACTCAAAATGTTTTATTATCCGCAAATAAGCCCATGCTCTCCTGCAGGTGCGAGTAGCCAGTGCCCGAGTGATCGGCAGGAGCCATGTTTTATTCCTTTCAGTATCGGGGCAGCATGCTGCTATTCAGAAGAAAATTCAGTTTTGTTCAGCATATTATTGCATGAAAACTCTTGACCAATAGTCGAGGGCTAATGGCGAAAAGGCGTCGATTGAGAAATAAATATTTTTCTTTTGTTAGGTCAGATCATGCATAACCAGCGTGTACACGTCATAGCGGACGGGGGAGCAATTGCGGTTTTCGTGACGTCACATGACAGGCCGGTTAAGTGGGGGGGGGTCCAAAAAGTTTTTGACCAATCGCGGGGGGCTGACTGCAGAATCGGAATAGAAAAAACAGTTTGGAATAGTTTTACGCTATAGCGCCCCAGATTACGCAGATCCAGTGCACACCTTGGAATCTGCGAGAAGCGACGCTTTCGTGAAGGAGTTAACCGAATGCTATGAATTTGCCCATTTTCTTTCCCCCTGCGTCTTCGATGTAAAAGAAGTTCGCGTGCGAGCACGTTCTCTCGTGCACCCACGCCACGCAGTCTGGCACATGCGGCGGTCACCTCAAAGAGCTAGTCACCTTTGCCAAGATACAAGTGTACGTGCGGTTGTGGCCTAGTGGTTAGAGCACCGGGCTGCTGTGCTGGGGCACCGATCTGCAGTCCCACCATCGGGCACGTAATTAGTTTTTGCAGCTAAGCTGTTAAGGCTATTTTCCCTCATGCTTTCGTGTCTGCATGTAGAAAAAAAAAATCCCGATGATAGTGCAACAGAGGCCCCATCCACAGCGGAGCTGCAGTTCGCCATTAAGGGGCCCGCATACACAGCTTCACTGGTCATCCTTCTTCACAGTGTGGCAAGACACTGAGTTATTTTCTTCTTTTTTTTTAGGTATGAGCTCTCCAGCTAGACAGCAGCAGCATCCATCGGACACGGACATGAATGTCCGGGATGCGCTGCAAAGGGAGATACGACAAAAAAAAAGCGTGCCGGTATCACTATTAGCATAGCGTATATGATGCTGCGGAAACGCGTTACAGCGTTCTATTAGTCTAAATGCAAGCGTGTAAGATGCGAGATGGGCGATCACAGCAACGTCACAACCCTCATGCGCAACATTTGACTGCACAATGCACAGGGATTTGCCGTACGGAGGTAATTTCGTGACTCGGCCAGGATAAGTACGTTACACTTGCAGTCAATTTTCTCACCTTCCTACTGCTGCTGCTGCTGCAAACAGAGACGCTCGCGAGAATTCGAACCTGCTACCGCCGCCTGCGCGACGACATTCAGCCGGGAGGCTAATCCAACATCTCGTGAAAAAATTGGGAAGACGCTTAAGCTTCGCCTTTAAGAGTAGAACGCGATAGCATTCAAAGATCCCTGATTGCTTTTCATGCTTCCCGACAACTGCAGCTTATGTAAATGTAGTGTTTACTGGGAGACGCTGGCACCGAACACTATGCACGAAGGCGAGCTTTCTGGTAGAAACAGCACCCGATGGATGGATGCTATGATCGCCCCCTTTGGAAGAGGGTGGAGGGGTTGCGCCACCAAGCTCTTGTTATCATATTGCATAATGTCCTACCTATATTAAAGAAAGAAAAGGAAAAAAAAACACGAAGAATTTCCATAACGAAACTTTTTGAACCCCTTTTGGGAAATTTATTTTTGGAGGCCTCCATTGTTTGTCGTTGCTCTACTTCCACCAAACTTCCAATCGCCTCTTACTAATCTTTATTGCGTACAACAAGGAGGGCTTCAAGGAGGCCAGAGGTGCCTAAATCAACCGCTGGGCAGATATCTTCACATTCTAATATAACGTGCCCCATAGGTTCCATAGCTTTACCGCAGCAAGCATACGCTTATTCTTCCTTCTTGTATCTATAAATGCGTGTTCTAAGGCATCCAAATTTCGGTTCGATATGTAATGAGCTTCCCTTTGAGATATCATAAATTGTTTCTTTCCCAATTTTGTTTTTTCCCTCTTGAGTAGTTACTCATAGCAGGTTTCTTTTCCAGTGCCGCCACCCATGAAATTATCCTAGCCTCTCTGACTTTCCGCTTGAGGTTCTTTGTGGCCATGTTGCTCACCATACAGGTCGCATACTTGCTGGTGAGCCTCCTAGTTCTTTTCCTCTACAGTGAATCAATGTTCTTCCTGTACAAAAACCTGAACACACTCCTAGCCCATTTACTTTCTTCCATATTCCTCAGTCGTTCTTCATAATCAATTTTATTGTGAGCTTCTCGCACTTCAAAGCTTGTCTAGCCTATATCTCCCTGCACAGCTTCATTTGAAGTCATCCTATGAGCGCACAATGCGAGGCGTCCCAATGACATTTGGTTGCCATCGAGTCCTGATTCTACCCCTGATATAAAGCAAACAACCGCATTTCTAAAAGTAAGTCCTGAAATCATTAAGGCTTTCCACATACCCCAGAGCACCTCGTACCTATTGTATCCCCATAGCGTTCTGTGTTTCATTATGGCTGCATTTTTCTTCCCCTTAACTCTTATTGTTTTTGCGGTGTTTCCATAAATCTATTGCCTTAGTTTATTCATATACCAAGGTGTTTATATTCTTTTAACCGGGGTATTTCCTGGCCCTGTATTGCCACTATCTGTTCACTGTTTTCACTGAATATCATAACACCTGATTTTCTAACGCATAATTTCAAGCCTAAATTATCGCCTTCTTCTCCACCGATATTAGCCAGACGTTGCAAATCACTTTGCTTGTTAGCTAGTAACACAATGTCGTCTGCATAAAATAATCCTGGGAGCTGCTGCTCTACTACCGTAGCCGCCTGTTTGCATGAGAGATTGAACCCGATATTACTTCCTTCTAGTGCCCTCTCCATCCTCACCATGTACATCGTAAACAGCAGTAGGGATATAGGGCACCCCTGCCTCAGTCTCTTGTTGATGTCAACTTTCTCCTCGTTCTTAATCCCTTCCCATTCAACGCAGATCGTATTTTCTAGGTAAATCTATCTCAAAAACTGTATACAATCGTCGCCGAAACCTTGCCCTTCCAGTATATCTCACATAATGTTGCGGTCTGCGTTGTCATACGCAACTATAATGTCTAAAAACGCCACATATAACGGTCTGCATTCTATTTTTGATATTTCAATACACTGAGTAAGAACTAATGAGTTATCATCTAAACGCCTACCTATTATGAAGCCACTCTGAAGTTCTCCCAAAATGCCATTATTTTCTACCCATGCTTGTAGCTTTAATTTAATTGCTTGCATTGCTAACTTGTTTGTTACCGATACGATGGTCAACGGTCTATATGAGTGAAACTTCGTCGCCAACTGTCTGGTATTCGTCTATCTTTCAAAGTTTTTCTACTGCTTTGAACAGAGCTTCCTTGCGGTTTGTTCCTAGTACATTAATAAGCCTAACCGGAACCTCGTCTAGCCTTGTGGCTGTGCGCTTAGGAATTTTCGGCTTTCTTCCAGCTGAAATTTGTCAGCACCAGCTCCTCAAAACATGCCTGCGTCACCTTTTCTGAAATCGAATTATGCGATACTTTGTGGGGGACTTACGCATTCTCCGTTCTCTTCCCTGGCTCTTCTCTCCAGCTGCTCGATATCCGGCGGTTTCACGCATGCGTCCGGGCGCACGATATTTGGACTTAGTACCACGAATAATTGCAGCGTGCGCAAGTTCCCCCGAAGTGCCACATAATTCGATTTCAGAAAAAAAAGCGACCCAAAGCACGTTTCCCGCGCCGCGGAGCGTCTAGAATCAAATCGTAGAGATCAGCACACTCCGAGCCCTGCCAGTACAAATGAAGTATGCTCGCCACGATGTCATCGCTTCTACGGAGTGTCCACGGAGTGGCGAGGAGCGCATGTTGGGGCCGTTGCTACGCTCGAGCAATGTAGGTGGCGCCACGGTCGAGGAGGGAGCGCGAAAGAGAGGAGAAACGAGGAGAAGTGAAGGCGGAGGAGGAGAGTGGCACTACTTTACGACGTTTAAGGGGCTTTACGCTCGCCACGATGCCATCGCTCTGGAGCTTCTACGGCGACTGCAGAAGTGGCAACTTGCGTCCACTCCCGCGTTCCGGTGCGCGCGTGTTGAAACGAGCGAACGGGCAGGCTGACATTTAACAGAGGACGCCCGTGGGCCGTGTGCGCCGTCGAAATTAGGCGCGCAGCCGCCAGAAGGCGCGGCGATGCAGTTTAATCGCCGCTCCCATGGTCTCTAAAATTTTGCACTCGACCGTACATCTCCAAGTGCCAGTAACACGTGCGGAAAGTTGCAGGAATGGTCCGCGAACTTTGCTGCACATATCCATTCCATTCCTTAATACGCCAGTCACTATTTTTGCAGCCAACTACTGCACACGTCTTCAATGCGCATGATTGAATCCGGCATCATTGGAGCATAGTGCGTTCGCGAAAACTCAGTTGCATTTCCGACAGCTGATCGCACAGAAGCAAGGCGGAAGCTGTAATGGTTTCGTATTCGTACGCTGTCGCCGAGGCGAGGTGCGGCGCGCCGCGGAAAGCGCCATCTCGTTTCTCTAGAACAAACTGCTCCGCGAAAAGGGTCAATAGCTCCGCTTTCTAAGCTGTATACTATTCGTTGCCTATGAATCTCTAAGCACTGACACGTTCACGAGTCTGGAGCAAAAATAATTACAGGGACGATGGTCAGAGGTTGAGAATCGGACGAAATCTCGTCTAGTCAGTAACGATCACAATAAAACAGGACATGCGCTGACAAAAAAGACAAATGACTAAAAACCACGTTTGCCCCTGCCTGGGAGAATTGTTTACAATGAATGAGCACAACGCACGTTTGTTGTCAACGAGGCTCGTTTGTTAGAACCGAAAAGTGATGCTGTTGATTTCCCTCGGTCGCGGCGTCTGTCACGTTTCATTACGATTGTGTAATTAACTTACGAATGATGCTTGTATGTGTAGAGATCCGAACGAGAGAAAATTCGCAGGCGGATGGAGGCTTGAAGTGGATAACAACGGTCGAACGAAACAATCTCGCCGGAGCCAACGCTTCTACAAGAGTATACTATAGCTATAAAACAAGTTCCAGCGAAGACAATACACATGAAGCATCGACGCATACGGTGGACGTGGGAGCAGCACTACCTGAAAAAAAAAAGAAGGAAGAAAAAAGAAGAAGCAGAGGAACCACGCACACACGCGCTAGAACCAAAGCCCACAAGAGAACGCACTACTTTCACGCAGGAACCTGCATACATTAACAAACAAACCGTCAGACGAACAGAAGTCGACGCCGACCTCACCACCAAGACAAAAGCCCACAGGAAACACTACCTGTAAAGGACCAAGGCAAGCCCCCTTGTCGAAATGTTTGCTCCAAAATAGTTCATTGTTCAGTAACCTAATATTTTGTATCCTGGACGAGCTGACATTGCACGGACAGCGATAGCGCAGAAAAGATAAAGAACACGAAGTTGTACAGTGTCCAGGTAATCAGGGAACAAGTGTGCGGCAGCATGGTGCGAATGCAGCCCGAAGAATGCATTGTTCTATAACGACATCCCAATCAGCTCACACGCGTTATCGTCGATGCTAAAAGGATAAAAAAATGTGTGCGAAAACTTCCAATAGGCTTTCGATTGATCTGTAAGAAAAAAAAGGAAAATGTTTCGTATCTTGGCTGCACGGTCCAGCACGGCTAGCAGGCATAGCGAGGATTGGCGGTGTGTGTTGGTTTTGCGAACATGCATTGCTCTTGACAATTCGTACGTATGTAAGTTGAATTGCAGTAAATGTGGTCATTTGGAAGCATACGTGCCTGCGTCGTCTTGTACTACCTAGTCTATCTTATTCTTTTTTTTTTCCTTTTTTCGCGACAGAGAAACTTCGTTTCTCGTTCGACCGCTGTTATTCACGTTTCTCCAATAGAAACAAAATAAACCTTCACCTTCGTAAAAGCATACAGACAAGAGCCGAGCTACACAGCTGCGCGCATCACTCACGCGATGGTCTTCGCTGCTTTTCAAGGAAGGTGGCGCCGAGCTCGTACCAGTGCACCAGCGTGTCGGTGAGCGCGTCCGTTACGATCTCGCTCCGCCAGCGCACTTTGTCGTACACGTAGGCCATCGGGTCCCTGCACGGGTCTACGGTCTTGTTGAGGGTGTTGGACAGGCGCTCCAAGTGCTCCTGGCAGGCTCTGCGCGTCGAGCATGGGAGAGCCCCGGGCGTGAGACGAGGTCATCGCTTCGATTCGCGAGAACATATGTTGCCCCCGCTGACTCATGACTTTCGGGCAACAAGAATGCGTTAAGAAGACGCACGGTATTCTGTCAGCCATCGGGCCATACGCAAAACAAAACAAACAAACAAAGTACGAGTGAAACAGGATTATTAAGACAACGACAGTTAAAGCCGTCGCTGGGTCGTCTGCCCCGAAACAGTTCTAAACCACGTCGAACGTTTTACGCTCCACATGCTCTGGCACCGAACTGCGAAACAAGGGCGTCGCCGAATAATTAGGCGTGCGATTCTTTTACTCACGCGATAAAAAGCAACACCAGACCAATGAGACGCAGATGCAAAGAAAAGAAAAAAAAAGACGATATGACGCACGGCAGCCACACGCATTTTCGTCTCCCGCAATAACTCCCGGCGTTTGGCTTTGGGTGATCCGAGAGAGCCGTTTCTGGCAGTGCGATTTCATTGCACCACTACTCAGTGTTGCCACATTGCTGTAGGGTTCAAATGCGACATAAAGCTTATACTACGAATTTCCTACAGCGCCGAATGCGGTCCATTTTTTGCCGGCTTGTTGTGGGACGTGTGTGTTCTCATGTGCTACGCATGATTGCGAGCTTAAGAATTGTGGCGTCAATGCCCCTTTACCGATGATTACAGGACGCATGTTTAGGAAAGGAGCTAAAGAAAAAACTGGCTGTGGCTTAGCCAAGGTTAAGCCCAGGATGCGAAGCATACTAGCCTTTATTTTAACGCGACAGCGTTAAGGAGCTCCTGTCGCAGAAAAGCCGGTGTCGTCGGCGTCGGCTCAGGCGTGCGGCGCATGCTCAGGCGCACATTTCGTTGTCGCGCCGAACGCTGCGTTGCTCGACGCTCACCGCGTCCGATTCGGGGCGCGTAGTCGCTGCGCCGTAGCAAAGCCACCTAGAAACAGCCTCTGTAGCACGCCGCAACCTTCGCTTCTCATTCCAACGAGCAGCTCTGTCTCCAGGAGGCATCTCACCTCGTGAGTGTCTAGCAGAGGCAAGCGCAGCTGCTTATATACCGCCGCGACACCGCGAGCGACGGCACGAGTTGGAGCCCCGTTTCTCCTCTGTCGTGACGTCACGGTGTCACGTGGTATTGAAGGCGACACCGCCGCGCCTGAGGAGCTGGGCTGAGCTCTAATAATATGCTTCGCATAAAACAAAATTGGCAGTGAATTGGCTCGGCTATGCCAGGATATACGTAGTGAAAGCCAAGGCATAGCATGGTTAGCCTTGGTTAATCTTGATTGCAAGTCCAGGTTAGTCTGGTTGTCTAGCTATGTTGCGGCGTTTAGCCAGTCGTTCGGCGCGCTGTTTGTCTGTTTCCTGGGCGACTCGTTTCCTCTTCATCTCGTTCCGATGTCGATTCCAGGCCTCCTCCTGCTTATCAGAACTGTCGCCGTCCATACTGCCGACTCAACTGTGGTTGCGGCGCACGCGAGCACTCCTTTTCAATCCTCCGACACGTTATCAGGCATGCGACGCAGCTGGCGAAGCGAGCGGAGGCGAACGCAACGACGAGGAACGCGGCCCGACGTCATGTGCCTCCTCGGAGCACGGTCACGGTGTAATCGCAAGTTCGCGGCCAGTAAAGCTTTCGCTTTAAAAACATCCTAGGACACCTAAGCACTTTTTATGCGTTGTGAATGCGAAAACATTAATGTCCAATGGAACGCCGCTGAGCAGCCCTTCAAGTTACAAACTCCTTGCGGGCAAGCGAGCACGCTCAGACACTCGGCGCGTTTTGGTCTGGCGTCACTGAGGTGCAGATAGAACGCAGGCGAAAGCTTGCGCGGACAAGGAACGCGCGGGTAATGCAGGCTTCCCACAGCGAGAGCGAGGGTGACGGGCCGTCGCGACGATGTTCTCTCCCCTTCCGCAACACCTGGCGCGCTAGCAGAACAATAGATGTTGCCTCTCGCCCACTTTGCTCCGTCGAAGCGCGTGGCGTCGCAACCAATAGGAATCTAGGAGCCGATTCGCTGCTCCAGACGACAGACGCCGGCTTTTTCGTTCAATGGGCTATCTGACGCTTTCGCATAAAAAACATCTACCACATAAAACCAACAGCTGCCTACGATCTTGTCGACCAAACAGATGAAAACACAGTCATGTTTTATGCAGGTTTATTCTTAGGATACTCGCACTCTTGAACCCCATTCACCACCACCACCATCAGCACCATGTCTGTGCACTTTTCTACTATGCTGGTGTTCAAAATATGACCGCCATGACGTCGCTTTCACACCTACAATATGCAAACGCGTGCCCTTCGATATTTGTTTGGCAGTATACTGTTAGGGAACCGATCACTGGTTGCATGCAATTTTCTGCAATGATTGCTATAGGCAACTCTCGCACTGCGGTTTTCCAGTTAACATGCGAGTGGTTCTTTGTTCACAGGTTTGTCTAATATTCGCGCTTGCTTGTAGCTTCAAACGTTCTTGTCGGCTTATTTATTACGCCGTATATATCTAAATTTCCAGGCACTTAGTTTCTTTAAGCACAGCAAGACAATTACACAATGCACTCATACATACTCATTGTGAAGTGTTGCATTCGTAATACAATATTTTGTTAAAAATCACCGATTTACAAAGTCAAAAAACCGTTCGAAGCCACAAGGACGATGTCTAGTAGACAAATCCATGTAGCCTACGCCGTTCACAGGCCTGCTGAACCACCATTCTTAATAGACACTAGCGGCGGAGTACCCACTAGAAATTTTTGTGAGGCAATTGCTTCACAAAAATTGCCTCACAAAGCGACATATAGCATTACTGCTATATGTCGCTAGAAAGGTAGAGCTACAGTACACCGTTATAAGACTAGACAGTTCACGCAAAAATAAACACGTAATTACTTCCACAAAAATAACACACTAGGAACAAAACTTAAATGGATAGATGCTTGCGCACGTTAATAACCACCCCCCCCCCCAAAAAAAAAGTCATTTCTAATTCATATGATGCCAACTTTATAATTTCTGCAAAATTAGGGCAATCAATGTACTAGCTATTCATAATCGCATGGGGTGTGGATACAGGGATGGGGAGGGGGCACACCCGGAACCTACCTTCCTCCCCGCGAAATTCGAGTATTAGGGTACCTGGCAAACAATGACGAATGACAACACCCAGCCACCCTCTTCCACTTTCCCAGGTCAAGCGCGTGCTGCCCTCCCCCCCCCCCCCAAAAAAAAAAGAAAACAAAGAAAACTAGCTACAATGTTAATCATTTCAACTACACAAACTGATTATCGAAAAAAAAGTGTTTGAAATAAATAAGATGCTTCTTTCTATATCTTGCATCAGATTGCACTTTGCCTCGCAGAAAATGCGTTGGTTACGCCTCAAACCTGCAGCTGCAAGGATAGATTTCTACATAGTAACTTCTGTAGGACACTGAACGGTTTTAAGAAACCGAAAGTGAGAACAACCCGCCATCAGTGACTCCCCCCCGCCCGTGGGAGCGTGAACCACCGTATCACCTGGTCGTGCAGCCTTTGTACTGGAAGGCAATCGGACGGGCCTTGCGCGTTGCTGACGAGCCGAGGATCAAGGCGGTGAGCAGGCCGGCACCGACAAGTGCCACACAAAAGACACAGAGTGGAGTCGCGGTGCGGGCGCACGACAGCCCCGCCACCTTCGCACGCCGCCATGACGACTCGGAGGGGCGACGCTGTCTTCCCGGCCAGTCAGGGCCTGCGGACGACGGGAGAAAGAAAGCCAGGTCATTTAGGGAAAACAAATAAGGAAAAATTATCAGACGGAACGCGTAAAAAAAGAAGATGTAACACGACACGCGCACACTGTAAAATAATTTACGTCTTTTAAAAGTGAATAAGGGTGTAAATCAATGTACAACGCACACATTTACACCCTTCGTGTGTAAGGGTGTTATATATTAATTTGCACCCTCGATAACATTTAAACGCATAAATAAAGGAAGCTTCATAAGGAGGTCAGATTCGGGATACCAGCGTTGGAACGAAGAAAAAAAAAGGGACAGGCGTAGAGTTAAGACACAGGAAGACAGGCCGAGCGGTTTAGAGAGCAAACTGGGGTTGCCGATATTCTGTGTTGAAGTTTAGAGGAAGAAATCACATTGGTTATACCGTGTAATACAACCGATTGTCTGTTACACATGTAGAATGGGTAGTAACAGAAAGGAAGCGCAGTCGAGGACGGCAATGAATTAGGTGGTGTGGTGGAGTAAGAAAACTTGCAGTCATAAGACGGAATCAGCTGCCGCGAGGCAACGGTTATTGGATATCGACGGGAGAAGCCGTTCTCCTGCAGTGGAACAGGAAATTAATTCACATCGGAATGAACGTACGCTAGGGAAGCGCGCCTCATTGATCTAAAAAAAAAATCCCAAATGCAGTCACACTCATTACACGCATTGCTCCGAGCATGGGTGTACTCCATTCTATGAAGACACCACAATTATTTACGTACATAGAAATTCGACTGCGAGGGAGATTATTGAAGCCTACCATATCAGGAAAAAATGATCGCTTTGTGTAAGCATGCCTTCATTAAATTTGCATGACAGTGAATTTGCATTTTTAAACCACTTCATAGTATAGCATTAGATCACTGGGTTTTGCTGTTTGCCTGTGCACTGATCATGACGCCATCGATGGGAGGGCACGTGGTTATAGGTTGTAGTACTAAAGTTGCGTATGCCTTCTGAGAAAGCTACTCGTGAGTTCAGAGCAGTCCCTCGTGCTTCCCGCCTTCGGTCTTGGTCGTCTAGCGCCGCCCCTTCAAGATGTTCAACCTCATCCACCTGCATATTTTGTTTTCCGCATTTGTCTCACAAGAAGGAATGAATAAAGATTCTCCCGAAAACACGGGGGGTGCTCACCAGGTCTTTCATGCGAGCCAGCGAGTTGCTGCCAATGGAATCGCTACGCTTGGGCGAAGGACCCGGGCGCGAGTCCGCGGGGCTGTCTTGGGCGGCGGTGCGCGGACTCGCGTCGAGCGCAGCCGGCTGCCCAGCCGGTTCCCGGTGCTTTTTCGGCTTCGAGGCTTTCCGGGCAGGCGAACCGGTGCGACGACTGTGTCTCGATTTTCGCTGGGCCGTCGCACCTTTCGCGGTCTTCGTCGGAGTTCCAGAGGAACGCTGCTCCATGGCGAGGCTCGTCCTTCTTCGTCTTCTTCCTCCTCTTCTTCTTGCGCCGGACGTTCTCGCCCGCCTCGACAAACGAGGCGTCCTTCCTCCTCGTGGCAGCGCTGCGTGGTGGTGGTGGTGATAAACTTTATTGAAAGGGGGAAGGGTAAAGAGTGACGTGGCTGAGGGTTAGGGCTCAAGTAAGGCCCTGGGCCTGCTTGGCCTTTTCCGCCCAGTCCACCAGTTCAAGTTGTCGGTCGACGTATCCGGAACTGAGCGAGGCTGTCCAGTCAGTCTCGCTGCTGACGGGGGGATGAGAGAACGGGAGCGAGGTGCATTCCCACATTATGTGTGTGGGTGTTCCTGTTTCTGAACAGAGCCTACATTTGGCGCTTTCCCTGCCCCCAGTGACGTTTTCGCATTGCGGATTCGCACGAACTGTTGGCTGCACTTCGGCGCTGCTTGCGAACGTCGTAGTGGATCGACGTTGCGTGCTACGAAGCTTGCGCGACCTGTGTGGCTCGTAAGCACGGACATTGCGTACGATTACACTTTGCATCGTACCCCAATAAAGACAATTTAAGGCATCGTTATTTAGTTCCATAGCATTTATTTGCCCGCTTCGAGAAATCTTCCATTCGCACAGATTTCAGTATGCGTGCTGGATCTACATAATAATTTTACAGCGGAGCTGTACATGTCTAGGGTACCATAGAATTTTCGCGTACGCACATAAAAAGAAATATCATCATCAATGGCTCATACCCCCGTAAGCAATCAAAAAGGTGTAATGGCTCATAGCCCAGGAAGCCAGAGGCTACAAGCACTCAGCACAGTGAAGCGGACAGTGCTTACATTCTTTCTAATGCAGAAGAGCAAGTTGAAAACTATCAGCATCAGTGGCTCATACCCCCGTAAGTCAGCAAGCAAAAAAAAAATATACAATGGCTCATAGCCCCGTAAGGTTCACGGATACTCATTTTACGTGGGTTAGTTGCGATGGCACCACAGCTTCGGTCGTTGTCGCTGATTTTAATGTGGACGTGTCGGGGCTGGAAAAAGAGTGGTTTACGCGTTTCGTGTTGCGCACATATCGCTTGAGATGTCACACCGATGCGGCCCACCCGACCACCCAGCGGTGTATGTGTATCGATTTGGCGATATGATTTATCGAAGAATGTGTTTGCATTTGCGACTATGCCGATCAGTGTATATCATAGCGACCACAAAGCCACTGTGACCGATGCAATAAAGTATTTACTACAAGATTTCTTACCGGGATGTTTACAGCTCCACTCGTCATTCACCTTCACAGGGCGGAATGAGCTTGAATTTTTTGTTGTTGCTCGAAGGCTGCCCCGAGACGTAATACACGAAGGGCGTCGATATCATGTATACGAAAAAAATTGCGTTTAATTGGAGTTAGTGGCAGATTCGTTCTTTGTATATTTTCACGTATAACATGTACGTTGTACTAAATTATGTCAATACCACAAAGCCCCTCCCCCTCCCTCCCGCTGAACTCGGGGGAAGAATGACTTCCATCTCCCCGATTCTCCCAGCATTTTTTAGTGGCACTCGGACAAATTGATAATAGTAGAAGCTTTCCTTTCTTCATCGGAATAATAGGACATAATATAGTAGCGCCGATATTGTCTGTAATTATTATTAGCGCTATATTTTGAGCACATCATGGCCCCCAGAACGTTTACCCCTCTTTAACTACCGTTCAAGCTTATTGATGGTCTCGCCCATATTACTTGAAGAAGCACACAGAGCGTAGTTCAATTTAAATATGGAGCTTCCAAGGAGCAACTACGAAAAACACCTCTTGTGTAGTGTTATTAAACGGAGGGGCTGCTAACACACTTCTATAATAGCTGTGAGAAATGAAAATCCATAACAAGGAAGCCTCTAAAAATAAAGAAAAAATGTACTGAGATATTCACGTCCTAGCTTTCTTTGAAAAGGAAGCCGGCACAAAAAGCTGACACGCCGGGCTTGCGAATATTTCGGCATCGTATGGTGCTAATATAATCTGTTTACGGATCACAATAACTATGAAAAGCAAACAAACAAACAAAGCAGAAAAAAACTGCGTGTGCAAATAAACAAAACAAACATAGAACAAAGAAAAGAAACAACAATTCGAAAATTCGAGAAAAATTAAACCATAAAAAAGCGGATTACATCAGGACGATGTCTTGATAACATTCTGGCTGCCACAAACCCCACAATTCTGACTCGTAAGATGCAAGAATTAACGTGTCTTTTAACGAACCTCGCCGACTATAGAACGATTTACAGCACGAGCACACAATTGTTAAGCTCCGGGAATTATAGCTGCAAGGGCGTTCACGAGAATGGACAATATACGCCGACTTCACTCTTTTTCGAGCACTTGCTGCGTGTCTTAGATGATAGGCGCGTGTATATAGATGATAGGCGCGAGTACGTGAGTAAAAGAGGAAAGGGAACGCTAGAAACTCGTTTTCACCCCGCCGCGTCGAATGTGTACAATGCCCTCTGGAGCAGTCTGGGCGTCGCCGCTTAGCCTCTTGACAGCTGTAATTATCCCTGATCCTCCTCAAAAGCATTGCAGGAAATCCAGCACTTCTCTTTCTCTTAACTTGCGAGTCCAGAGGGGACGTAGATAGAACTGTAGAGAAGAGGGAGGAGAAGAGGTAGTTACCATACAAGGGGGAGGGGGTGAAGGCAACGTGCGAAGGCAAGGAAAGCCTACTACTATACGACAATGGTTGCGGGGAAACTGGATAACTTTAAGTTCGAGGTACGGTACAGCATATTCCTGCTATGTCTGAAAAGTAAACACGATGCAAATATGTCAAGGGGACAAATTACGGAGGGCGTGCAGAAGCAGTGTTGCATTAATTAATGCGCACCGCAGGGCCCAGACGACACTGTGGAAGCGGTCCACCGTAAAATACACATCTTTGTGCCCGCCGCTGTAGCTTAGCGGCTATGGCATTGCTAGAGGAAGTGGATTTGATCCCAATCACGGCAGCCGCCTTTCGACGGGGGCGAAATAGAAAACGCACGTGCACTTAGATTTTCGGGCACGCTAAACAACATCACGGTGTCAAAATTATTCCGGAGTCCGCCCCTGTGGCTTGCCACCTAATCCGAGTTGTATTTTGGAACGTAGAGCCCCATAATCCAATTCAAGTTTAGTACTGCCACAATGCGATGTGGCACGTGTGGAAATGACAACACTCGACCATCTCAGAGGTTATAAAATGTGGCACGCAACGACGCCTCAAGCAATCACCTCTCCCTCTCTGCTCTGTGTACTACGCAGACAAACTGCAGTGGGGCACGCACGGTAACGTATAACATCAACTCACCACTCTCGTGTTAGCCTAAACGTTGAAGAAGTTAAGCTTCAGCCGTTCACATCACCGTTAATTATCGTCATTCAAAGCATCCACAACGGAAAGCTTCGCTTACATCGATTCCCACAGTGCGTGAGATCTGCATAACTTGTTTGTATAGTACTTGTGAGCAAGGCGAAGGAACTGCAAAATGGAAACTTAATTATTTTCATCTACACTAAAGAAGAAAGTAGCGGGAAGAAAGAAACTTTCGTGTTCTACACCCCGGATTATCAACACAGTGCAAACATTCAACGACTGTAATATTACAACTATAGCCTAAGTTCTAGCCTAACTACTGTAAAATAAAGTTTATAGGTTTCCTCATAGTCCTCGGAACTGACACAGATGCTTCGTCAAAACTGGAATGTGGAAGGAAGCAGCGTGTCTGACGTAGGAAATAGCTGATTGGTAAAGGATGCACGAGAGCACCCGCTCAAAGTTTCTGAACACTCTCGCGTGCCCTGTCTGCAATAATGAACCATGACCCAATTCTTGGCAACGTCTTTACACACGACACTCATTCAGAGCCTAACAAAGTCATAATGAACAAATTAGGCGCATGACATGGTCAGCAGATTTTTGTTCGTTTTGAGCGCTCTCTGTAAAGTGTAAAACGAGGAATGTAAATGCATCGACAGCAGTAAAGGCAAACTGTGGACGTAGATGTCGTTCTTTTAGTGTGTGATCTTCATGACGGATGCTATTTTCTTTTCTTCCGTAGTCTGGTGAGGACTTTTTCGTGATTATTCTTGGAAAAATCACAATCTTGTAAACATCGGTTAGCAAAAGAAATAGCCATTGCAAATCGTCATAGATGCCCTGCTCACGGCACGTGACTGACTAATTTGAATAACCGAAGTGGAATGTTTGCTTTCGCGCATTCCTTCGGCCACGCGGTTTTGAGCGCGCTCGAAGCCTAGGGTGTCGCAGTACAACTGCAAAGACACCATTGCTTCTCTAACGTAGTTTATATCTACGTCAGAGATACGTCAGTGCACATGTAACCTGGGCCACACATGTTGCTGCTTCAGCGACACTCTCACGGTGGACACGTTGTTAACGGTGTTGCCACGTTGCTTAAAACAATGATCCCAATATGCCGATATTAAATATTCGCTAGAGTCCTCAAGAGTGTCGCAAATGCGCTAGAAATGTGCCACAAGAATAGGGTTCAAGTAGGGTACGAAACAAGAGTCGTCAAGTAGTGCAATGGCTTTTTGAAAATCAGGTTCCATTACCTTCTTAACGAATACCTATGAAATACCATGGGTTTCACATATGGTTGTTTATGAACACATGATACTCTTTCATGTTGACCTAATCAAACATGTGTGTATTTATCAGGGAGATATCGTCCACCATCACAGCCGAGGCCTTTTCAGATAAGAAAGAGCGCAACCAGATTGATCGACAAACAGCTACTAATCGGTTCTGACGAGGAATATCACTTTTACAATGACTGGAACTCCCAGTTATGCCATCACTCTGATTCACTTTGTCGCATTCACTATGGAGTTTTTGTTTATGTTTTCTTTAAACTATGGCACGTGGCAGGCAATTTCTTATGTTATTTACCATCCTCCATTAATATTACCGTAATAATAGGCCGACATCCCAAGTGGACATGTGCTGTTTCCCACGAGGTCTCCAACTAAGGAAATACAACTAAGAGTTGGGTTATTTCGTCATGCTTCATAATGATGACAGACGCATGAAAAAGAAAGAAAACGTGAATGTATGAAGATAGAAAAGAAAGAAAGACACGAAATGAAAAAGGGACTGTCCCTTGTCTTATGCGTTCTTGTTCTTCTCTAGGCCTAATTGTTTGTCGTAATTATTCATCTGCGGCCAGAACCACTACTACGACATCAGGTTGCGTATTTCCCTCTACTTTGTCGCAAACGAGCAAAACAAAAGACGTAACCTTGGCACTTCATTCGAAGTCACGTACCAGTAGGCCTTTTTTTTCTTTCGTAATCGATTTCTCTTCGCTCGCTTGCTGGTTACGCAAAAAACACCGAGATCTCCAATATTCGTGTAATCATGCAAGGGTTGACTGTCAAATGAAATATAGAAGTACATTGAGCGAAAAGTAGACTTATAAGAAATGCAGAGAGTCCTGGCCCGAGGCACATTCTTCTAGCCAGCTACTCTACACCGGGGTCGGGGAGAAGAGGCAAGGAACGATGACGTAATAGGGGAGAAGCAAATACACATTATCGAACGTGTCTAGCCATGGCCTAGAGCCTAAACACGTACTTTCTGGAAATAAAGTAAGGCTCGAAGTTAGTGTTTAAAAACAAATGTACAGCCTCATAAATAAATAAATAAATAAATAAATCCTATATAAACAGTTCACGAGATGGTAGATACAAAGTATCTATCTTCTTGCTGGCAAGTCGCTTTGCCAACGTTTCGGCAAGGGGACATGTCTTCAATCCCGCAACTGTTTTCGTTGGCATCATTTGCTTACGTAGCTCACTCGCATAGACGAGTAGGACAGAGCGAGGCGAAGGAAGGCGAAGCTGAGGGAATCGTTAAAGGCATAGCTCGTGAACGGTCGTTACGCGTGTAAGGCCAACAGATAATGAAGCCAAGGGCAGTTCCTTGTAGTTTCAATTGAAATTTAGAAATGACAAACTCAAGGAAAATGAAAGGGGACCCCGAAAAAGCAACTTGTCGCTGGTGGGAGCCAAACACAACTTAGAAATTACGTGCGCGTCACAAAATTTGTGCCTCGGCGGCAGCAGTTCCCGCGTCCCCATCCTCGGGTATTTTATATGTGTACGCGATCTAACTCGGGTTGTGCTAGCCTGCGCCACTCATGATCCTGGCGGCGGATGTGGGACGCCCTTGTGGCTGACGGCGTCACGCAGTGCGTTTACTTTAGGAGCAGACAGCTGACCCATAAACCTTCGCATGCCACCTGAAGTAATCAGTCATGTTGAGGTCGAGACCCTCGCTATGCAATGAAGGAGAAGCGAGACCAATGTTCATTATTCCCGATCATGTGAGCCCAATAGATGACGAAGCAACGGGAAGCATAAGAAAAGTTATTTGTAGCTTTAATTAAAATGCAGAAATGAGCGTCCATTTTCATTTCCCTTTAGCTTATCATTCGGTCACTTCAATGAGAACTACAAATAATTTACATGCTTAGCTTCATTATCTGTTGGCTTCAAACGGTTGATAATAACTATAATAGGGCGCCTGCTTACTCCTCACTTACTCTCGCTCATACGCGTAAGAACGCTTTTCTAAAGCGAACAGTTTCCACTACCGGCAGCGATTTTGTAAACGACGGGTGCAGTTCCCGCGGCCAGTACTAACAAGTTGACGTGATCTTGGGCGCTGCAATGGGAAGCTATTCTAATCGGTTCCCATTCGAATTCCGCAACTAGCCCTCCATGAGAGGTGAAACATTTTTCGGGCTACCCCCCACTTCAGCCGTCGGTCACGCGATGTCACGTAAATTGCAAGAACTCTCATCCTAATATGATGTGTACACACTGATTAGGCATAAATACATCGAAAAAGAGCAAAACAAATATTGCTGTTTGTACGCCGCTGCCATTAGCCCTCCGCTTTCAGCAAAACGTTTACGGGCCGCGCCCACTACAACTGTCTGTCATGCGATGGCACAAAGCCGCGAGAACTCGCCACGTCCAAGTGACGTGCACGCCCTAAAGACACATTAATGTACCGAAGAAAAAAATTGTTTTGGAATAGCCTGAGATTGTCTGGTTCCGAAAGAAATATCAGATGAATGCACACCCATTGCTCAGGCACTGGCAACTCGGAGCTACCAGCGAGACTGGATTTATGAGCGTATAATAAAAATTAAAATTGGGGGCTCAGTACAACGTTGTCTAGGCCTGTCGGCACGTACAGGATATCCTCTGACAACGATTCTTCGCTGAGGACAAGCTTTAGAGGTATTTTTTAAACTTGCTTTGCATAAGTAGCGATTTTCGGCCAGCCAACCGCATGCTATAGGCAAGGGGAAGCGGACCAATTGCAGACGCCGTCACCACCCTCCCCATTCGGTTGTCGACTTTCACTGCACTAGGTCGGACCCACCGAAACCCTCTGCACTTGTGGGCGCTCCACGGCTCTAGTGAGCCATAAGAAAAAAAAGAAACCTGTCAAGGCAGCCCGCGCTATTGGCTTTCAAAGAAAACAGAAGTGATCTCCTATAAACCATGAGAGCATTTGGTAGGGCTGTTCAAACAACGCTGCGGGCCGCCTTCCAATACTTGCGTTGGCGGTTACGTAAATTTGACGTGCGGAGATTGGAATAAAAAAACACATTGCAATAGTTTTCCGTTATAGGGCCCCTTATAGGCTGCTTATTGGGGAGCATAGCGACAGCGCTAGAAAGGCGGGGTAAGATAATACTTGCTACGCAGTTAGAAGGGTTCCAGTAGCATAAGAAATTCCGATTTGCTGATTCCGAATCCTAACTTTTGCATTGAAGCTTATGCGCGTCTTATCAACGCTACAGATTTACTGGCGTGTGCTTAAGCGATCAGTGGCTGATATTGCTTGCGCCTCTCACTACGTTTGCGCTCACTTTAAAAGCAACGACGACACCTTTTGCGGCAACTGAGTGGCTGCTAATCAGAACATTACAGTTATTTTTTTCTTTTGCTGAAATAAAGAATTTCAGTTGAACGATTACTTAATGAAGCATTTCTGCAAGCAGTGCTATTTGGTGCTCATCTAATACATTGCTTGTTTCCTCCCCATTCAACACAGGGGAGCATGCAACTTCGAGTACACGCACATTCTTGTCTTTCGCCCCTGGTCGTAATAGTTAAATAAGGAATACAATTTTATTAGAATTGAAATAATAATTTCGAAAAATATTTACGCGTCGTTGTGGGACTTAATCCCGATTTCATCACGCTATATTGTGATGCTCTATTCAATCAGATACATGCGCCTTTTATGGCTCGTTGTAATAACCTTTCGTTGACGAGCGTTGCCTACGGATAACATGCCACAAAACAATTTGGGTGCGAAAGCGTGACATGGCCCATTGAGCGAAAACGTCAGTGGCGCCTGTAGCAGTGATACGGCACCCAACTTCCCTTCGGCTGCGACGCTAGGTCACGAGCGTGCCTCGCGCTCTCGTACCCTCGCTCTCGGAGGCCTGTGTTATCCGCGCATTCCTTGTCTGTGCAAGCTCTAACCTGCGCACTAACTACGCCTCGGTGAGGCCAAATCAGAACGTGCCAAGCATCTCAGCGCGTTCGCTTGTCCGCAAGGAGTTCATAACTCGAAGGACCGTTCAGCAGCGTTCAGTTGGATATTTATGCTTTCGTATTTACAACTCATAACACACGCTTACGTGTACTCGGACTTTCTTCCTGAGTATCGGTATCGAGTACGAAGTTCCTGGCTAAATGTATTCGGCCAACACTAAATGATAGACAGCAAGCGTGATGTGTTGGTTTAGATTGGGAACACAGGAAATGTATTTCACGCAACTCGCTTCCTTTTTCGAGCACGGTCGGAGGAGACAGACCGATGCAAGATCTCTGGCTGAGGTGGTCTGAAACACGTGATGCAAAGAAAATGAAATGTGCACCTATGGTTCACGTATTATGAGAGCTGTCTGTACAGTGGCGTAGCTAGGTCGTCTGGCACCCGGGGCCCTTAGCTCCTCTGTCAACCCCCCCCCCCCCCCCTCGGGTGTAGTCGACGAAGGCGAGGATATCGACAACTTTCGGGTGTCTTCAGACGTATAAGACACCCCCCCCCCCCACCTCCTGGCCCCGTGCACCCGGGGCCCACGGCGCCCCCCCCTCCCCCCCTGTTACTACGCCACTGGTTGAGTGTCATCAACCAAACATCGCACCATTCCTGTACCCGCCTTCCCTCGACTGTTATTGTGTAACGGTAAAAGCCTATTTATTTATTGAGCTGAAATAAAACGCTTGCTTCGCTGCAGCTATTTACTGTCAAATTTCACTTCACTTGGCATTGAACTTTCATGGATTCAGTGAAATAAACTGTACCGGGGACTTTTGAAGAGTGAAATGCTCAGACTTCATACACTTTGTCCACGTCTGTTGCACACCTCATTGCTTCCGCCGATGAAAGGACTCCTGAAGAGCAGCAGATGCTCAGGAGGTATCAAGTACGACGTCATTTTGAAAACGTCGCATGACGACTTCGTTTGCTTCTATGATTGGCTAGCCGAGTAACCCCGGGCGGTTCGTGTGCCTTGGTTGCCAACTTTTTTTAAGTTGTGTCCTACTATAGTAAGCTGGGGTTAGCGTTTACTACACCAAATATTGTGTACTTTGGTTCCTGTCAACTAGGCAAGCTATGGGTCAATGATTACTGCAATACACAAGTTCTCCTCACTGTCTCAGAGGATGTGACGATCTCCTGGCCGCTCCCTCACCTTCATCGTGGGTGGAAGTGCTGCTTAGCTCCAGCCCGGACCTGCAACTCCGAGCCGTGGAGCGAGCCGAAGAGGTCGCCGTCACGCATCGCCTGGCGGTCATCTGGCCTTCCCGACGGGCCCATGAATTAGCTCCCCACTCACGCGAATAACGTTGTCTCTCTCTCTCTATACACAAGCTCACTGAAGAGTCAGAAAGGTTTCGCCGCTAGGGTACCGACTGTGGGACACTTTACTTGCTCATTTTATTCTAAATTGATGTATAGGCCCTCTAGAAGTTTCTGTTAGCATTCAGTTGCCTAATGCTTCGTTTTGAATATTTGCCTTCACCCCCTTTTGGTATTTTGTTAGATGCACTTTTCAATCAACCCAGTGTGGTTAATCCAAACTGTGGGTACGAGCCATGTTTTGAGGCAACAACACTCCAAGAACGAAAAGGCATAACGATTTTACTCCATTTTAGGAGTAACAGACCCGTCACAAGCATTCGTCCTCCTGGGGTGTAACTGCAAGTGTATGGACTGTGTACTCCCCACACTATTAACAAGTTTCCACCCTTCGGGGTGTAACTTGTCCCACAAGAATAATCGTTTGCCAGCATTTCCTTTCCTTGACGCTGCGAGCCCAGTACTTCCAAGTCACGAACGGCATGTGCGTTATCAGCGTGACATTGCATTCTTGACAGGAAAGTAGCGGGCGCAGCGTTTTCAATATAGGAAAAGCAAACGAGGCAGCTGACGATTATCGTTGTGGGACAAATGTACACCCCAAAGCGTGCAACTGTTTTGAGAGTGCTTGCGGTTTCTCCTTCATGGACTACTAGTTGCCCTTTTACAATGGTCTTTAAGGGAATAGCGGTCATACTATGCTCATCAAATAAGCAAATAACAACGTGAGCTATTTATATGCTGCTAAAATAATTGTTGAGCTGAGAAAACAAGGAAATAAAAGCACTCCAAGGCAGGACTCGCACTCGCGTTTCCCAGCGGCCCGGTGTTGATGAGAGACAATACTGAGAGCATGGTAAACATTTCAGCCCAGGTGCGGCAATACGCAAGAAACACGGCATTTTGTGTATGCCATGCAGGAAAAGTCTAACGTTGCATGCTTGCACTTCCAAACATATATCGACTACAAAACGAAAGCCCCACATTATTTTTAAATCGAACTTAAGAATAATGACTGGCCGAGCTTTTTGGTATGAACACATACTTTAGTAAACAGCGCAACTAACGGGACACAGAAAGGGGGCACACGACACAGCCGCTGACTTCCAACAAGTATGTTTATTGCGCGGTCGCGGAATATGTAGGCAGAGAAGCAAGAATGAAAACATAAATGGCGTGATAAACGTGAGTAGAATGACTTGAGGTTGCAGGGGGGGGGGGGCGGAATTTGCAGATACGTGGTTTCTTTAGTCTAATAACTGGATGGATGGTTAAGTAATGCATGAAGGAGCACGTTGGATGATGGCAAATGCCTCGATAATTTCACGCATGTGCTTGTCAGCGTGCTTTTGGATGACGGTGACCTTTCTAAAACAAGGGATGCATTTGCAAGACCTGCAATGCAGGGCAAGATTGCTGCTGTATTTTTGTTTTATGTTAGCGTGTTCCCTGAGGCGATCATTGAGGCAGCGTCCCGTCTCGGTCGACGCATCTGCATAAGGAGTTCAACTCGCCTGGGCCTGAAAACACAACCGAAACACCCAACCTTCAGGCGGCCTTCTTCAGTCTACACTATGGGACATCCCGTGCAAATAGGGGATGACAGCCATTTTTAAAGTATTGGTCTCGGTATTGCCTAGCATCTTCCTTCGGTGCATTTTAGCTAACATGTCTGCCGCTAGCTGTAGCAGAAGCACGCTCCGAAAACCAGCCCGCAAAAGAAGCTGTACAGGGCCTTTAAAGGTAATTTCAATCTCGTGTACGCACGATCTTTGCAGTGCATTACGGAAGGCGGCTTTTGCGATTCCCCTCTTCACTAACCTTGGGTGAGCCAACGAAAAAGGCAAGAGGCTTTTTGCTGAGCGGGCTGCATACCGCCAGCATACATGTTCTTTCCTGAAAGAAAGGAGAACGTCCAGAAAACGCAGGGTGTTGTCCTCCGGTAGCTCCTTTGTAAGCCTGATACTTTTATAGCATCTACAAAAATGTAGATACGGACGCTGTCACACGGATGCTGATTGCCTATCCCGTCTCCCTTCGCCGCACGCTAAAGCTGAGGATGATGACTTCGATGACTACCTAGTTTCCATCTCTTCCGGCTTTCCAGACCTGCGTACCTTCGAGAGCGAGCAAGGTTGCGACCTTACCTTGAAATCCCTACGGGCAGCTGCACGTGAGCCGGCAGGAACAACACCGTTTACTTTTCGTAATGGTTTGCTGTACAAAAAAAAAATTACTCGGCTGGTGGTCCCCCATTGCTTCTAGTTGTGCCCGAAAACCTGCGCCCTGCTGTCCTTCGTTCCATGCATGACGATATCACGTCCGGGCACCTTGGCTTTGCACGCACACTACACCTACTTAGAGATTTTTCTGGCCCAGGCTCTGGAAAACAACGAAACAGTATGTCGCCAGATGTACTGTTTGCCAGCGCCACAAGCAAACGACGACGGCCCCAGCTGGCTATTTACAACCAGTTAGGCCACCGACGCAGTGATGCCTAAAGCCCCTCAATTTTCCAAAAGTAGCGCCATTCTTAGACCTTTCCGCCACCCCGCTCACCCAGGCGCTTCCTCCTCCACTCCTCCTGTCGCCCCAGCCTCCTCCGCTCCCCCATTGGCCAATCTGTGTCACGTGAAAGCAGGCCCCGCGCTTTTGTATATTTTTTTCTTTCCGGCGCAGAGCAGGCGCCGCGCTTTTGTATATCTTTTTTTTTCAGCGCGCTGCGACCCCCAATCTTGGGCCTGCGACCCCCATTCTTGGGCCTGCGCGACGAAGTACGGCAGGCGGTTTGAAGGAGCGCGGTAGTTTTATACAATGTGTTAGGGCCGAGTGCTTAATTGCGATGCCGTGCTGCTGCGCCTACGGTTGCCACAACAGACCCAGTGACGGCAAAAAGCTTTTTGTTTTACCATCCGCCGGGCGCAACGCAAAACGAAGAAAAGTGTGGATTCACAAGATCGGGCGGGCTGACTTCGAGCAAGTGGCAAAGAACGCGCGGCTTTGTGAAGTGACACGGCTCCTCCAACCTCTTCTTTTGACGCCCGTGTCAAAACGGGCCCGTGTCCAGTGCATTGGGGGTGCGTTAAAGAACCCCAGCTGCAAAAAAAAATTTATCCAGAGCCCCCATTATGGCGTGCCTTATGAGATCGTGGTGTTGGGATGTAAAACCCAAGAATCAACTTTTCTTCTGTCTTGTGTGCCTTGACTGTTCCAGTTAACGCAATACTCCTTCCTTGTGAAAACTTACAACGCAAAAGAATACAGACGCACGTAGTATACAGAGATAAAATTAGCACTTCAACAAAAGTGTTGCTGGTGCCAATGAGGGAGGGGGATAATTATTTTCTGAACCTCTTTCCAGTTGTCCCATCAAGTTCCTTCTTACTTTTCTATCAAATTCTAACCATTTGCACTGTAATAAATAAATAACGATTTCACATGCTGGTACGTTGTTAAAATTATCTATACCGCCTATGTGTGAAAACGTTGCTCATGGCCACCACAACCTGTGCATGAGCTACGTACATCTGTAAAAGGCGCGGAACAGAAACGGCCCTGCTGCCAGGCATTGCTGACCGCAGACAGTCGGAATCTCTCACGCGCCGGCCGAACAAAAGCATCCTGCAGGTACGTAAATTAACCTACGAAACCACGTGCACATACTTTCGCGCTGTCAAAACCTGAAACTCTGGTAATTACTCGCGTGTCTGAGCACACCGCGTGCTTGTGTCGTGTTTCAGCAACACGAACATTCAACGTGCGCGCGCTTTACGCCTTAAATACGCCTTGAATAATGGTGCTTTTCTCTATTTCTTCCGCAAATCCGACACGACATTCTTAAGGCCAGTTACCGACTGACAAAGCAAGATCTAGATTGAAAAAACTGCTCCGCAGGACTCGAACGAACTTTTCCGCGGATTTCCTCCCGTAGCGTGTTAGCCGTCGTCTGCTACGGCAGGCCCACCACCAGCGGCGCCACCGTCGAGGCCGCGCCGAGCGGAGGAGGAGGGAAGTGAATGGCGCTACTTTGGGAGATTGAGGGGCTTTAGTGATGCCAACTCAGGTCAACGTTTTATCCCTAAAATGAACCCCGAGAAATCCCTAGATTTAAAAAAATCCCTAGATTTCCTTTGTTTACTTGTTAATGTGGCAATTTCAGCTTTAACAAAGTTCAGCGCAGTTCACTCTTTGTTCCATTTGTTATACATTTTATCAGAGATAAATAAATATGTAGTAGACGCAGCTGGCAGAGGCATCTGTAGACGCCTCTGCCAGCTTCTGGAATTCTTGGAAGGCAGATGTCTGCTTCGGCGACAAAAAGTAATTGAAAACATCGCGTGCCAGATCTTCAACTCCTCTTGGAAGTGTTTTACACGCATACGAGGCGCACAGATGGAACGAATGGCAAACGCACTTCATAATGAAGAGGCCTGGAATTTCTGCTTGTAGCAGCGACGCGACGGAATGATGCGCACTGCACCCATCATTACGTTCGCTCCGTCGGCCGCAAAACCAATCAAATTTTTGGCGTACGGAATTTCCGCAGCACTGAACACCGCCTTTAAGCTAGTGTAGAGAGAGCTGGCAGTCGCATCACTGACTGGCACTAAGTCCAAAAACGCATCCATTATGCCACCGTCGGCGTTCATTACTCGGGCGACAAGTGACAGATGCTTCACCGTAGCCTTGTCAGTGGATTCGTCCACCAGAAGGGAGAACTTCTGTGTGCGCAAAAGCTCATAGAGCTCTTCGCGACTCTCCTCTCCAAGCACATTCTTTATGGTTGCAGCGCACTTTGTCCGGCGGCAACTTAACTTCTTTGCAATCTGCGAGTCGTCACACGACGCCTTGACAACATCAACTAAATGCCCCATGGCATTAAAAGGTAGATTGTGTTCAGTGACAAACGCTGCAAGCCTGATTTCAGCCTCTTTGACCGATTTGTCTACTTGAGTTTGCCCACTTATTGAAGGCATGGATGTCAGCGCGCAGGTCGATTGCAAGCTTGCAGCGCTTTTCTTGTGCTTGGAGCTTGCAAAGTGGCGGTCGATTTCTGATTTCCCACCTTTACAATCGGATCTGCATGCTTTGCAGGAAAAGTACAAGGGCCCTTTTTTACTGGCTGACAACCACCCTCTGTACTTCGGATCCGCTTCCCATTTGGTCAAATATTTTTGGTCGTACGCTTTCGCTTTCTTTTTGCTTGGCTCACCATCATCAAAGTCTCTTGGTCCAGAAGTTGCCATCTGACATGCAGCACGTTTGAACGGTGAAGGTACGCGGTGAGCGTAAACGTAGCGCGTCGATGCTGACACTACAAGTCAAAATTCAGCTTTTTCTTTCGTAGAGCAGCAGTCACTCGTAGCGCCGGAGATCACACGCACGATTAAACAGTTTGAAAGTCATATGGTTTCGTTTTACCTCACTGTGCAGCAGCCGATTATTTCGCGTTGCAGAACTGCTGTCGCCATCTATCGGCTTGGCAGAACACCAAAAATATATGAGCAGTAACTAGCATTTTTCATAGTATTTTCTGTTTGGAAGGCAACATAATCAGATACGCCTGCCTTGACGCCGCTTAAAGTAACAATTATACGACCGCTTAAAATCCCTAGATTTCACAAAAAGACGCTAGATCCCTAAAGCAAAGACAAAATCTCTATATCTAGGGATAAATCCATAGGGTTGGCATCACTGCACCGACGTTACCCTTTGAAAAGTCGGCATCGACTTGCTTGACCCGCTCCCAAAGACGTCAGCTGGCTACCGCTGGATTATAGTATGCGTAGATGATCTTACTCGCTACACGGAAACGGCGGCACTTCCATCTGCCACTGCAGCAGATGTCTCTTCATTTTTGTTGCATCATGTCATACTCTGTCACGGCGCTCCCCGTGTTGTAATCAGTGACCGTGGACGGCAATTCACCGCCGACGTCGTTGAAGAATTCTTACGGCTTTGTGGTTCTGCATATCGTCATTCCAATCCTTACCACCCGCAAACCAATGGCCTCACGGAGCGGACGATTCGAACCGTTACCAACATGTTATCAATGTATGTCGCTGCTGACCACAAGAGTTGGGACGCCGTCTTACCTTTTGTAACGTACGCGTACAATAGTGCCAAGCACGAAGTTACTGGATATGCGCCGTTCTTCTTGCTGTACGTGCGCGCTCCCCAGAGCTTCCTGGACACTGTTCTACCTTTATTGTGCCAAGAAGATCTTTCCATCGCCCAAACTCTGTGTCGTGCTGAGGAAGCACGTCGACTGGCGCAACTTAGGACGTTGTCCTCACAACGCAACCGCAAGATTCGCTATGACGCGCGGTATATCCCCGTCAGCTTTACTCCTGGTGATTATGTTTGGCTGTGGACACCTCTTCGCAAAAAGGGATTGTACCCCAAGTTTCTCACCACTTACACTGGACCATTCGTTATACTCAGCCGCTTGAGTGATGTGAACTATGCCGTCGCCAAAGTGACAGCAAGTAATCGGCGTTCATGGGCGACGCGAGTTGTTCACGTGGCCAGTGCCATCACAGGTCCCTTTAACTCGCTCAGCGAGCTTCGTCTGCCCCCGGGGAAAATGTCGCAGCACTGCGCGACTGAGGATTCTTTTACACTACGCACGCCGCGAGGTAAGTTCACTCTGCTCGTGCTCGGAGTGAATGTACTATTCACTAAAAAAATTACACCCTTTAGGGCTTACCTTGAACCCAAACAACAATCGTCATCTTTGTGCGTGCGTTTCCTTTCTTTAACACTCTGCGCTCGGTGCTTTCTGTAAAAAAAACAACACCACCATTTCAAGCTAATACGCGCATACCTTTCGCGACCGGACTGCAGCTGGCGCTCAGGAAAGGTGCGCAAAAAAAAAAATCGTGAGCCGTACCACTCTGTGAAGGTGGATGACCAGCGAAGCTGTGTAGCAAATGACAAAGAGGTGACGCGGAATTTCCAACAAAGGTATGAACGTATCATTTTCTTGATCGGTAGTCATCGGGACGAAAGGCACGCACATACATTTATTTTTATACTTCCGCGTTCATTCGTGTTACACATTCATTACATACATTCGTGTTTTCATTTCGTGATATACTGAGGCAAGAAATCTGAGACCGAAATCACCACACCGATAGGCATGTGGGCCAGTGCCGTCAGCGCCTTCGCACAGGGAGGGGCAGTATGGAAACGCTGGCATGATGGGTACCATCAGAGTCAGCTGTGGAAATTACAGTGGCACAGCTCGGCTTGCCATTGAACACTCCGGTACTGCTGTCTTTCGGAGCTTCTGTGCTTGGGCACTCACACAGGAATGTGTGCATCGCCATAAAAAAAATTCATAATTGAATCAAACCGTTTTCATTGTTGACCGTATTATTCATTTTATTCTTCCTTTATTGCCTCATATATATTATACTATATACTTTTTTTATCGAATGACTGTTTACTAAATTGTTTTGAACTTTCCTCGCTTTTATTCATGATAATTATAGATTTTTATATGTATTACCTTAGCACTATGCACTCTTGGCCAATCTCCGTACGTGGTTATGCGCCAAACGCGTGAAGGTCATCATCACCATCATCAAAAGAATCTGAGACCAAAATCACCGCACCGACTGGCAGTGCATGGGCCAGTACCGCCAGCGCCTTCGCAAAGGGAAGGACAGTGTGGGAACGCTGGCACGATGAGCATAAGCGGAGCCAGCTGTGGAAGACGACGAAAAACACGTGAGCAGTGGCACGAGCCATTGCTGATGATGATAGTTTTTGCTCACACACATGAAAATTTCACGGAACCCTAGCCATAAACAGCTTCCCTGTAAAAGTTCGGCAGCATATTACACTTCTGTAACACGTTAAGGCCTGCTCACCTGGTAATCCAATAAGTTATACGATCGGAGGGTCAGACTTCTTGCAAGACATATAGCAAGCCACAGTGTGAAGTACACGTGTGGCGCTTTAGGTCGACGTCCTCAACGACACAGGCGAGCACTTAATGCACTGCCTAAAGATGCAGCATGCTTGTCTCCAGTAAGTGTTACAATTGCGTAACACAAACCGGACACAATTACGCTGCATCCTCTTAGCAGAGGAGAGCGGCACTCGCTGTCGAACGCCTTGCTCCCTCCACTTCGCACGTCGCGCCTCGTTTGTCGCCTGGCGAGCATCCTCGACCGTAACGTACTCGCGAGGCCTACCGCGCAATCCGTTATGCCCCGGGCCAGCGCCCTCCATCGCCGTCTCTCTCGCTTCGCAGTCAACTATCGCCACAACCGCCGCCGCCGCCGCCGCTGCGTGACGTCAGCGACGGAACACCTGTCTACAGAGGCTAGAAGGTTTTCCTAGTGTCGTGAACGGCCGCCATTTCAAGGGGCCCCTGTGAAACCAGTTTGGATGCACTGCGTAGGTGGCGCTGCAGCTACCAGGCGAGTTTTGGCGGCGCTGTTCTAGGCGCGCCGTTCGCCCAGCCAGTTGGCAAGTGCGCGCGGGCTGGGATTTGTGCGCGATTTGTTTGTGCCTCTAGATGCACATGTAATAATGCCGACAAAAAAGGTCGCACGTGTTTCGTGCCGCTCTGCAAAGGTGGCTACAAGTCGTCGAAAGAAAAAGTGTCGTTCCGCGCCCCGTCCGACCCTCATCGGTCGCAAGAATGGGCTCGAAACATAACGCGAGATGACAAGGCTCTCGACGAAACCTGTGTCGCGCGCTCAAGGCATTTCAACGAACGCTACGTTCAAAGCAGGAGATAAATTGCTACTTTGTCCCGGCTGTTAGATTGAGCCTCTCTCACCTGGCCAACATACACAGTATGGAAAAGCGTACTTCTCGAAACCCTGCACTGTGACGACGTCCGATATGCAATACTTGCCTACGATGCAAATACTCAAGAAAGCTTATCTTGAACCAGTTCAGCTGGCAGCATAAGAAACGACTAACGACTTTGAAACAAATAAATGCAAGGAAGCGAAAATCCCTTGACTTAATCCGCCCCCCCCCCCAAAAAAAAAAAAACTTTCAGCAAGACCGTCAAAGACCTCCGGGTACTCCCGCAGTCCATCCCAACTATTGTGCTGGAGGAGAAAATCGGAGGCCTTCCTCCAAAGCAGCGCCTTGGTGTGAAGGCACGTTTCGAGGCAGCTTCCAGAAAGTCAACCCGGGGCATGCGGTTCAATCAGCTGTGGGTGTTGGTATGTATCCTCATGCGGATGAGGAGCCCACAGCTCCTGATCCGCATTTGCAAAGGGACAACGTCTGAAACATCGACACGACAGAACGGTTTCTAAAACTAATGGAAATACTAATTTTTATAATGTCGTCTAGAATCCCATCAAAAGGCCATCGTGCTGATTCAAGAAGTGCACAGTTTTTTAATGAGTTTATTGTTTTTCTCAATGAATGGGAAGAATATGCTGCACAGCATGGTGGCGGTTTTTAAGTGCAGGAACTGCCCTTGGGCTGCGTGTAACGCTGCAAAGCACACTGCCGCTTGTAAAATACCTAACCACGTCCCTGCAATACAAGTACTTGTTGACCGCAAACCTAAGCCAAGACTGGATGGAGAATGTATTTGGTATTGCGTGCCAGTGCTTCGGTTGCAATGATCATCCAATAGTGGGGCAGTTTTTGATAATTATCAACAACCTGGCTTTCTACAGCCTCGCAAAGCCTCCAAAAGGAGCAAAAGTACCTGCAGAAGTAGTGACTGCCCTCTTGCAGCCATCTCATGTCCCCAAAGAAAAAAATGCGCGAATAACTGAACTTGTCGATAATTTACTGGATGGCGGAAACTTGGCTTCTGCTGCATGCAGAGCTGCTCGAGGAGCACAGCAGCCTGAGCGATCCTCAGGGCTGTGTAGACAAAAAAAAAGTGACGGCAGACTAATCTTTTTATGTAGCTGGGTATGTTGTAAGAAAAATCCTTAAAAGATTTCCTTGCCCTCAATGTGCAACTTGTTTCAGCACTTTGTCTTTGCAAGCCGAGTCAAACAACAATACCTCGCTTACTCGAAATTTTGACCATGGAGGCTTAGTTTATCCATCAAGGCCAATTGAACAGCTCATAGCAAAGCTTGAGGACGCATTTACGGTGTTTTTCAGTCGCAATAAGCTACACGCAGATAGCATGGTCAGCTTTCTGCATTTTCTTCAGGGACGTGAGCTTCAAGGTGAGAGCTGCGAGGAGCATGGACGTCGAATTACGACAGAAGTGATGAAGTTTTACGCCTTGACTAGGATGCATTTTCTTGTAAAGTCAGTAAACAAAGCGCGCAGCAATAAAAGAAAAAGCTGCTGAAAATGAGGCGCTGTCGGTAGCCTCGCACAGGGCACTTCCCACAAGGAAAGGCATTAGTATATTGTTGCCATGGAACCTTGTGTAATAAAGACATTCCGCCCTGCAATTTGTCCCGCTTCATTTTCTCGTTTCGGTATCATGTACAAGATGTGTTCTTACGCTTAATTCTTTACGGCGCAGTAGGTCGGGCCCGATGTGACGCTTGCATTTGCTCCGGCCGCGGCACACTCTCGGCGTTACAGCTAGTCCGTGTCGAATCTAAATGACAAGAGAACCTATGCCAGAGTTTGCACTGTCTTTAGCACTTTAACGCCTTGTCAAAGCAGTGACAGCAGCACACACACAATCAACCGACTGAACCAGAGAGCACTACCCCCATGAGAGCTTCTTGCGCCTGCCCGCGCGCCAGCGGGCGGTAGCGCCATCTGCCTTGCGCATAGCAAGTTATTTCAGCTGCGCCGGCTCGGTCGTGACACTAGGAAAACCTTCTAGCCTCTATAACCTGTCTGCGCGCGCCGCTCCTTCCGCCCTCCATCGCCAATGGGGCTCTTGCATTGCCCAGGGGGCGCTGCGAAAAAGGTGCTAAAAAGCGCCCTCTGTCCTAAAATGGGTCGTACCAAGCTGGGCCGTCTGCTTCGGAAAGCACGTTTACAATATGGACCGGCCACTTTCGGTTGTGTTGTATCACGGCCTGCAGCGAATATCGGGCACCGAAGATTTTTTAGAGCGCAGCTCTTTGGCGTCCGTTCCTGGGTTTCGCGTCGTCGTCGGCGTCGTCGTCGTCGGCGTCGGCCTCGTAACCAGCTCGCCTCCGCCGCCGCGCTCCGCCACCGCGCATGCGCCGCTGCTCCGCCGCCGCGCATGCGCGCTGTCGGCTCTCCGGGCGAGGGAGGATGATGGAAGGGAGGAGGAGAGACTGTGGAGGAGGGCTGGCTACACAAATGGCTCTTTGGCGTCCGTTCCTGGGTTTCGCGTTGTCGTCGGCCTCATAACCAGCTCCGCCCCCCTTTCATCCCCCCAGCGCTAGCAGCGACCGACTGATACCGCTTTCGTGAGTCCGCTACCGCACTCACGAAAGACGTCGTGCACTTCCTGCAACTCGCATTAACCGTCCATCGATCCACACCGATGTTAGTAGTGGGGGACTTTAATGTTGACATAAAGACAAACAGCAATTTCCTAACACTTATGCGGGAGAACATCCCGTTCCTCTCGCTCGTAACGCGTCCCACGGCTGTGACAACCTCGCGAGGCACTTGTATAGATCTCGTCTTTGAGAATCAAGCATTGGTGTACCAAGTCGAACATATATCAGTCTATTTCTCCGACCACAAAGCTTCCTTCATGACTGTCAAGAACTGTTAATGGAGTCTTTGTTAAAGGAATACGTGTGAAAAATAAAAAAAAAATTCTGTGATAGCGCATACATGTGTTGCTCGATTTCTTTGCGTCAATCTATCGAAAAGGTGAAACAGCTTATTTGCTGCGCTCAAATTTCGCATTAGGAAGTAACGTAATCGTCGGTAATTTTTTCAGGGGTGGCACGCTGCGTAAAGGCAAGTATGCAGTGCCGAATGCGTGTACGCCGTGCAAGAATTAAGCGGCGAAGTTTTAGTGCAGTGTCAATCGCAAGTGAAGCGAGTCGCGTACGAAGTGGAACTTCAGGTAAGGTTTGCACGCTAGCTGCTAGATTCAGGCGCACAAACGCGAGGAAATACTTGCTATAAATGAATCCACAGCAGCGATAAGCAGACATCCTGTGTACGGAACTGCTCGAGCACACGACGATACGCGCCGCGATGTACGAACTCCTCGATCGCACGATCGTACGCGCCGCGACGGCAGCGGTCTTTCGCCATGCCGCGAAACGGCGGGCCTCCTGCAATCTTTGTTGACTGCATGCCGCTAAACAAGTAGTTATGCCTGCGATGTAGTAGCGGCCATCTGTCCCTTTTATAACTAGTAATAACTGATGGAATGCATATGAGCTCGCACGTACGTGCGAATCGCGCTGCAGCGCGAGCTCGTGCGCTGCTCGCTTGAGGTAGCTTTTAATGACAGCGCTCGAACATCGATCTGCTGTAATCAATACTACCTTGCTGCGCTGCCTCAACATGCTGGCTTGAGGTCAAGTATGAGCGCATTTAACTCTCTAACCTGTGCTGCTCGTAGTGAGGTAGTGAATGGTCACCGAATCTTCCTGGCCATTTGTGGTCATTTGCATACACCTGGTCACTTCACCACTTCGCATCGGTCGAATTGTTAATCGTCGCTGTGGCCGTGTCTCGAATCGTGAATTACCAGCCATGCCTGCTGCTATGTCGGTCTGCTGTCGGGACTGTAGGCGCAAAAGACCGAAATTTAGAGTGAGTGAGTGAGTGAATAAACTTTATTGTAGGTCCGGCGAGGACGCGAACTCGTCGCGCACCCGGCTAGTCCCACGTCGGGACCGGCAGGTCTAGCCCACCGGCCCGGTCGCGGGCACGCCGGACAGCCAGGATTTGCTTTTCTAGAGCGGGGCTACGCAGAAGCGAGTCCCACTCCTCCTTGATGAACTTGGGGTATGTCGACCCGCACTCCCAGAGCATGTGGGGTAGAGTGGAGGTCTGGCCGCAGGACGGGCAGGCGTCGTCGCGATACACGTCGGGGTAAGCCTCGTGGAGAGCGGACAGACACGGATATGTGCTGGTCTGTAGGAGCCTAAGCGAAACGGCTTGCGCCCTATTCAACTTGGGGTGAGGGGGTGGAAAGACCCTTCTGGACATGTAGAAATATTTAATAATCTCGTTGTGAGTAGCAGGAGCGTCCCTGTGACCGTAGATAGGAGGGGAGTCAGTGCTCCTTATAGAGGAAGCGCGGTCGGTGAAGTCACGCGCAGCCTCGTGGGCAGACTCATTGAGGTTCGGGGGAGCACCCTCGACCGATCCTACGTGTGCGGGAAACCAGTGAATTGAATGGTTTGAGAGAGCATGTGGACTCGAGCCGCTAAGAAGACGAAGAGCTTCCTTGGCGATGCAACCCTTTTGAAAAGCCCTAACTGCCGTTTTGGAGTCACTCTATATTTCGGAACCACGACCGTCTAGCAGGGCGAGGGCGATGGCGACTTGCTCGGCGACTCCGGGGTCTGAAGGGCGAATCGAGGCGCTATTGGAAATGTTTCCGCTCGAGTCTACCACAACGACGGCAAAGGTCTTCCCGTCACTGTACTCCGCAGCGTCGACGAAGCTTGCGCTAATGTCGTGTCGCTTGATCTGTTTGAGGATGGCGGCTGCTCTGGCCTTGCGTCGGCCCTCGTTGTGGACGGGATGGACGTTTCGGGGCACAGGGGCCACTACGAACTTGTCTCGAATTTAGAACGCAGATAATCAAGCAAGCTTCAAGACAGGCGAAGCAGTCAGCATGGCGCGAAGTTTCGCTTACTCAGCGCGACGAACTGCAGCTATGCAGCGCACCAGACGCTCCACTTCGTGAGGTCTTGAAGGAAAACGGTAGAATCTGATGTTGGGATCCAGGCCTCCTTGTTCCTGGCAGCCCACGACGCAGAAGTAACGACGGTGACGCCTTTTCGACGCTGGGCTACTTCTCTCCGGATCGGCGTCACCGATTCCTTCTGCTCCCAGCATTACGTCCCACGGCACACGGAGAGTCCGTTTTCGTTAAACTATAAGCTGCGGCGAGCTCGCAGCGTGGTCGGCATGGTCTGTGAGAAGTGACGAGCCTTTTGGCACCCGCAACATAGCAGAAAAAAGTGCCAATCGACGCAAAACTCGGCCTACAAACGTGCTTCGCCATTTTCGTTAAACTATAAGCTGCGGCGAGCTCGCAGCGTGGTCGGCATGGTCTGTGAGAAGTGACGAGCCTTTTGGCACCCGCAACATAGCAGAAAAAAGTGCCAATCGACGCAAAACTCGGCCTACAAACGTGCTTCGCCATAGCCAGGGCTCAATACGACCCAAGCTGGTACGACCAAGATGTCGTTTCCCGCGCCGCCACCAGGCGCCGCTACTATACCTCAAACTCCAGCGCAAGACGCCCATGGCCGATTGCTCGGAGAAGGTCACGTGGTCTTTTTTTTTGTACTGCTCGACTAGACGCCGTGTTTTTTTTTTTTTCAAGGCCATCGCGCAACCAGCCACTCAGAAATGCTTTTGTGGGATAAGCCCAGGGCCGATTTTAATGAAATTCCTGGCATTTGACTGAAAAATTAAATTCTAGTGACTGTTAGAAGTGGAATTTCGATTTATGGCCTTATTTTTTTACAAGGATCTTTATATAGTTGTGTGTTTAAAAAAAATGGAAGCCCTAAGTTTACAAATTTGTCCCTCTGCGTCAGAAACAGATATCGCCGTTCTGTAAATAGCATCCACCAGAACATCCACAGCGGGCAAATTTGATATAATAATTTATGCATGTTTACAATGGTTTTGCGAATGTACTACTCACATATTATTGGTGTACTTGAGAAAAATGTATAATACATACATTTTTTTCGCTTTAGATGTGCTATTAGATGCAATTTACAGAATTGTGATATCGTTTTGCATTGCTGAATTACGGAGTCGTGAACTAGATTCACGAATTTGCGACTTTTCGTAATTAAACAAAACGAATGGCCTAAATAAGAAATCGGCTTCCATCAGTCAATAGATTTTCACTTTTTCTTTTAATTGTAATGAATCCCGTCGAATTTGTTGCAGTGGTTGTTGAGAAAAATTATTTCTCCTTTCCTATGTATTTAGACAGGAGCCCCCGAGCTAAATCTTTTGTAGTCTGGGAACAAGGTAAGCATCAAAGTTTGCAAACTCTTCTTACAGCGTACAATAAGTTGCGTTAAGCGGAGTTAAATAAGACTCAAAGCAAGCAGTTACTCTTGAAGAAAGAAAGAAATGTTTCCAGTGCTCGCTTTGTTCTCGGGGTTTATACAAGACGATTGCAGCACTGGAAAGGCGCGCGCAAACGTTGACAACTTTTCCTTCGTCCGTATCCTATCCGTGCAGTTTCTCGAAAATTTTCTAGACGGAGCTCTGGAGTTAGTGTCTACGGGAGCTGCCAGTGTGGCTGTTCAGCCATCGTGGGAATTATTGAGAGTATGCATTGATTTGCCTAAACCTCGCCCTTCCGACATTGAGACTTCGCATGTTGATTGTTGACAGTTTATATCACGCTATAAGTTCAAGAATTCGCAATGATTGTGCAAGCACGCAGAGACTTAATGCCTTCAGGCGTTTCGAAAAATATTTTCGGAGATTTAGACCCATAATCCCAATAAACGAAGCCACAATTATGAAGACTTACGACACGATTCGGCCTATTAAGGTAGATTATCTAAGAGGCGGGCATTATTTGCATAACAAATTGCAATGTCCATGTAGCTAAATAAAATATTTACTAAAGCTAAGCAGTAGTGGAACCATGCCTGCTTAGCCCAAAGATAAGACTAGTGCTACTCTTGAAAGATCCGTTCCAAAATTGTATAAAAAAACGCATTGGCCTTACAGTTAAGCTCATTTCAAACTGCTTGACCTACGCATGAACATCGGCTTGATAAACAACAGATAAATTAGCTGCGGCTAGGGCCGCACTTGTCTGCTTCCCATTGACGAAGGCGTACAATCGTTATCGCGCTCACATACGACTGTTTCCAGTATGACTGCATGGACATGATAGCGACTACAGATAAAATAATTGATAAAAAATGTTGCAATGCGTTATTTCGCGTTGCCATTGCAGGATTGGGCGTTCCGACCAGTAAGCCTTCAGTTGCACAGCTGAAAATGTGCTATAAAAACTGGCTGTCGGTCTCTTTAATGGGCCGGATATTAAGGAAGTAGTGCTAGTTTTACGATTTCTGATAAGCAAACATGACTTCACTGCTGCTCAACTTTAATTTTGTAATTGGATCATGTGCCCCAAAATTAACAATTAAAAAAAGGAAGGTAACACATTCTTAAACTTATCCACCTGTACATAGCAATTATTCGCGCAGGCAACGCTGCCCTAAAAGTAATCCACTTGAACAGACCTAAATCCGCTGTGTTTCATTGGCTATTCCAAAGTTTCGATCTACGATATACACTAAACTGAATATTTAACGACGTCGGCGCGTACATGGAAGCACCAGGTACTAACGCACACGCTTTTCCTCACGTCCTTAAGTAACAGCTTATTAATTGAAGCACGTTCCTTACGGAGATTGACGCAAAAAAGCAAATGCGCAAGCAAAAATTATAAATGAATCAGGAAAAAAGTTGAGCTGCATGGAACGCAACATCTTTCGTACGTTGAAATCTTGATCAAGAACTGCGCTTGTCCCTATGTGCCTTCTTTGTCCCATCTTTTAATCGCGCTACCGTACTGCCCTTGAAGATACATTACCAACAAGCCCACATTGCAACCCCCGTGAGCTCAGGCAAAGTATTTAAAAAAAAGAGCACAAAATTGTACTCATATATCGCACGTTATTTGCAATTCATAAAACTCTGATGCAAAACGCTATGGGCATACAAACGAATGGTGCCTCTTGAAGGAACTCGGCCACCACTGTTCCATATTTGGCAAGATGTCACGCCTGCTCAAAGAAGGAGCACTTGTCGGCGCGGTTCATGGGCGCATCGGGTTTACAGGAGAACGCGCGGCTAAACGCAGCCATGTTGCTCAGCACCTTGGGACACAGTTCACCCCGGCCGCACAGGCTGCGGCAGAGAGTCACGAAGAAGAGCATGTCCGGCGTCAGCGAGATGTCCTTGCTCACGGCGTAGCGTCTAGGCTCGGCCGCTCGGTGTTCCTGAAAGGCCCGGTACGCGACCTGGGCGGCGGCCACGTCCATGAGCACGGAGGAGCTGCCGCCAGCGCACGAGATCTTCTTCTGCAGCTCTTCGCGCGTGGCTCTCGACATCCAGCTCCTCACGGTTCTGTTGGAGTCCAGGAACGCGCCCTTCTGCGATGTTGATGTTTTGTGGAGCGTGTAAGCAAGCGTGGCCTCCGAGATGGAACAGCGCTCGTGATCTCGGGGGTTGTAAGTGTGTGCACAGAGGGAGTGCGCTCAGGACATTGCCAAGGTCTGATTGGCACACGGCGTTGCTACAGCATAGAGTTTCATATTAGTATACCTAGAGGCAAATCTGGCGCTGCGATCGTTCAACCATCATGGGAATGATGGGAAGTACAGGCTTCGGATTGACGTTCTGTTGACTGACGAACTAGTGCACAAGTATTTTTTTAAAAGTTTCGGTTTCGCTCCAAGTGCAAATTCTATAACCTGCAGTTCGACAGTGCAACGCAAAGCTCTCTGCGTTTGTTATGTTGCTCGGAGTGGCGATAGCGCGCTGGGTCAGCGACTGGGACGATGCTTGGGTCGCGGTGTGGCGTTGAAGCCGTGACGAGAAAGCGGCGGCATCGTAAACGTTGAAAGAACATGTTTTGAGCGTTTAGACCTTTGTTTGTTAAGTGTGTTAGGTTGGCACTGTAGCGTTACGTGCTTTATGAAACTTCAGAATAGAACAAAGAAGGCACTACTGATACAAGACATATACAATTGTACTTCTAGTGGCTTGACAATCAAATTTTATTGAGGGCTTCATTATGTGGTCATTGAAATGCGTGTTTTAGGACTTTGAGAACACAAACTTACTTGTGGTAGGAAAGACTGTTGCTTCCTAGCTGTAGTCTAGTGTCGCACAATGGGTACCCGCAAAGCCACGCTGTAACGCTCCGGAAGCGGTACGCCAATATAAAATATGATGGAGCATACTCGTAGGAGGCCACTAGCGTCCTAGCTAGCACTGCAGCAGATGTGTTTAAAAGTACTTGAAGACGTTCAGCAATTGTGACAGCCGACGCAACCTTTCGAAAGAGCGAGAGAGTTCGCAAGTGCCTGTCGTCTGCGAGAAAAGTCTCGCGTTTGCAGCGAGCAGGCGTCGTAGCAGACGACACTTGTAGCATTCCCGACCTTGGCATTCCTCTCAAGGGCGCAACGCTTTGTCAGAATACAACATTTTTATTTCCAGAACTACTTGATGAGTATTTTTATATAAGTACATGCACGGTTGTTTTGCTGTTGCAAAAGTGAATAAATAATTATTCTTTGACGTTAAATTGGGAACAGAATCGCACAAGTATGCATACCCTGGTGTGTCCTGCTGACAAACCATAGTAAACCATGCTTCCATCTCAAAGTCATGCAAAGTTTATGTAGCGTGTTGTGCATTATATAACATACTGCAGAAATAGAATTGGATTTTACGCGATAATATTTGAGTATAGCGCTGTTTACTGCGCCAGAAGCAAACGCCACTAGTCTAAAGACCGAAGTCAATCCGAAGCCTGTACTTCCCATCATTCCCATGTAGGTTGAGGCGACGCTCATGATAACCCCCGTAGACACTAGCGCCACATTTCCCTCTAGGGTATTTTTAGAAACTCTATGTGCTACAGCCTCTCTGACTGGCTCAAAGTACCATCGTTGCAGAATTCGATGTTAGGCGGAATCTATACAATAGCACCCTCTGAGACCGCGTGAGAAAATACGGTGTTCAAGTTACACCCTCCCCGTGGCGGCACCCTCAGAGCATAACGAAATGAATCGCGAAGGCATTAGCTTTCATATATACTGGGTCTATTCTATCATCCGACCCTGACAGTCCCTGACTGCCCATACAAGGCGGATATTTCAACTAATGAGCGTTGCGCAGTCCTGGACGGCATACGAGACGGCCAATCGAAATGGCCCGCTGAAATGCCGGAACCGGATTGAAGGGGCCAGAAATACGTTATGGCGCCCCACGAGCGTGTGCGCACACACGACCTTCACACGATTACGCGCACCCGCGGGGTCTCGGCCAAGCGCGGCGGAGGATGACACCCACCTGCGGGTCGAAGCCCCTGACCAGCTGCCTGGCCACGGCCGTGCCGAAGGCCGCGTAGTTGACCGAAGCGGGCGCGTCCGTGTAGAACATTGGCGGCGCCGCCACGGCCAGGTGCAGGAACACCGAGTTCCACCAGTAGTCGTACTGCACCGGGAACGCGTACTCGCCGTGCCGGTGCAGCAGCGAGTCGTTGAGGGGCCAGCCGGGGAACGTGCGACGGTGCAGGTCGGCAGCCTGCGCAGTCATCGCCGCTGGTGCAAAGGCTGTGCACGCGTAATCGATTCAGAAAAAAGGTGCACGGCACCACAAACGAAAAGGTGCAGAGGGGGGGGGGGGGGTGCCAGTTATGGTGTGCCGGGCAGCGCCCACTCGCTGCAAGGTTCAAGGGTGCACTGCTCTGCGGCGGCACCTTGCCTTGCACACCGTTCAATCGTGCACGGGGGTGCAGGGCGCACCGCTGCACCTCGCGGAATCGAAGGCCTAAGTGCAGCGCACCGTGAATAGGTGCAGAAGGTGCAGAAAAACTTGGCTGAATCGAATAGACCTATACTGTATACTGAGCGTGCGCTGTTTTTTCATTGCTTAGTAGCTTAGACAAGAGGAGGTGACGCTGTACTGAAGCTACCGCATGGGTGACTTCCCAGACGAAATTCAGATCTCTCACGCGACCTTGACGGCTCCCATGCAAGCTTTGGCCCAGGTAATAATGAGTACATTGATTCCAGCGTGTTCAACAAACCAAGGCATGCGAGAGACATGTACAGCCTCCTGCATTTTCAACTATATCGCGCGAGAGGGCTGATATTGTCGTCCGTAGTCCTGAAGGGAAAATCGTATTTTGTTGGGCGTCCAGGCGAAAAAGCTGTTGCGAGTAGCTTGAAAATGCCTGAAGGCCTCTCACGGCAATGCAAAAGTCAGCGCGCTGGAAGAGAAACAGTGAA